>NW_021604569.1:17038221-17247283 GCF_004785775.1 Grammomys surdaster | reverse complement strand
AGAGAGAGAGAGAGAGAGAGAGAGAGAGAGAGAGAGAGAGAGAGAGAGAGCCCTAGTTGAAGAAGAAGTCAAAAGTCAAAAGAACTGTAAGAAAACTAGCAAAATCTAGTATTATTTCTCAATATTCCTCTCTATCAGTTACTGAAAACAAAGAAATCATAATATGAAATAGAATATGGCTAACTCATGGAGCACTTTTCATTAACTGAACAAAAGATAGAGATATTTTTATACATCAATGCAGAATATTCTTCTCAAACTCACATCATACATTCATAATAAACACACTTCATTTCAGCCATAAAAATCATCTTAAAATATTAAAGACTAGAAATCATGCAGTTTATACATCCAAACTAAAAATATAATAAGCTAGAAATCAGTGCCAGAAAAACAAATTGAAAATCTTCAAGTACTTGGACAATGCCTAACACATTAATGTAAAATATATGAAGTATCAAGAAAAGGTAAATACTTTTAATCAAAGTAAAATGAACTTAAAATCTGTGACATGAAGTGAAGAGTAGAGAGAAATGTCTAGTAAACATGTTTATACCATTGAGAACAAATATTAGAAAAGACACGGATTGGGGCATAAGCAAAGGCTCAGTAGGTGAAAGAGACAGCCTGAGACCTGAGCTTGTTCCCAGGAGCTGTGTAGAAATGGAACAAGAGTTCGTCCTCCACAAAGAGTCCTCTGGCCTCCATGGGCACACTGGGCACATAAACCCATACACAAGTAATCCAACATAAAATAATAACAATAAGGACATTTTTAGACAAAAGAAATACACAGATTGATTTCAGCAGAAGCTTATATAAAGGAAACTAGAAAACATACGAGCAAATTCAATTTTTAAAAGGGGAAAAACAATATACTAAATTAAAGAAGATATCATTAAAATTGTAAACAGTGGTGGCTGGAAAGATGGCTCATAGGTTAAGAGCAAGTACTGCTCTACTAGAGAACATGAGCTCAGTAGTGTATACTGGCACTAGGTTCACACAAGTCAAGTTCTTCTGATCCCCAACTATAGAAGGGATGCAGGGTTCACAGGGCCTTACCATTTCCTGTTTATTATTTAACTAATAGATTCCAGAAAATGGAGAGGCATGGTTTCTAGTTGTATAGCTGCTAGTGAGTAATCAAACTTGAAAGGATATCTCCAACCCTAGGATCACACATATAGCCCTAGTTATACTCTATGAGTCACAAAATGAAAATTAATGAACATGGGAAAGAAACTCCTAAAGAATAATGAGGGCTGACATTGGAAAGAATGGACTAAGGAAAGGACAAGGGAAGAGTAAACAGAATACATTACACAGACATATAAAAATGTCAAAGAAGAAAACATACAAATTAAAAATGTAAAAGAAGAAAACATACAAATTAAAAAAAACTTGTACCAATGCTTATACTATATCCCAGAAAACAGACCTATTTACTCCAGAGTACATTTATTTAATAATACCTCACAATGAAAGGTTTACTCTGATACAACACGCAGATAAATGCATTAGAAAAAAGGAAAACTTTAGACTAATAACTCTTATGAGCATATATGCAAACAAAATCTCAACAATATAGAATCAAATCTGACAATATATGAAAAGAACAACATGGTATGATCAAGTAGGATTGACTCCAGGTTCTACAGTGACAATGAAAAGAGAGATCAGCTTCTGACCATAGCAATAAGGGAAAGGGCAAGGTTGAACACTACATGAACACAATACCCTTCGTGTTAAAAATTACTAACTAGCGGCTGAGGCAAATGTCTTCTGCTGGATAAAGAACATCTCCAACAAACTGCAGTCATCACCAAATGCCAGGTAGCTTCAGTCTAAGAACAGGAGCAAGGCATCGAGATTCTAGAACTATAGCTTGTGCAATAAACTGAGCAAAAAGATAACAAAAAAGCAGAGAGCATCCAGGTAGAAACCACTGCCCATTCTACAGCATGCCCTGAGTAGCTGAAGAACAACCACCCTACAGAGTGAGTGCTAGCATTAAAGCATTCATTTCAGTAGCCAAGAAAGAAAGCAGACTTGGGTAAATTCCAACTCAGCAAGACCAGGTCTACCAGGGTCTAGCTCCTCTTTGATGCTTCATGTTTTGACTTTTCCCAAGAAAACCGGCTGCTCACTCTGCTTCCTCAGCCTCTTGAGCTCTGGAATTGTTTTGGGTAGCTCAACTGCATTATTCCACCTGTCTTCTCATTTCATTTGCCTTTAGCTGGAGCTGCCAGATCTCCTTTCCCACCTTTCCTGTTCCCTGCCTTTCTTACTTTCCCTCATCTCTTCTTCATCTACTGCTCCAGTACTACCACTAACCTTAACTCTGCTTGTTTTCATTCCATCTGTGCCCTTAGGGACTAATATATTACTATGCACTATACTGCCTTACTCCTACAAAACAACTGCAGTTGAAGGAGCGATAGTTTTTAATTAACTATTCCTCTATTTTCAGAGCTGATATACCCAGAAGTTGTAGCTGTTGTCACAGACAGTATTCTACCTTTGGAATGGTGTTGGAAATCAAGCCAAGTTCCCTGAATAAGGAGTTGAGAGTTCAAGTGAATTTCACTCTGAGACAAAAGTGGAGGCAAATGATGCTTCAATATATTACTGCTTAGTCTCCCCTAAACATTGAAAATACAAATACTTCCAGTAACAGAATATGCATAATAGAGACAAAATCAGCCCAAAGATTGAATCTACTTGTACAAGTTTTAATACAGAAACACAAGACACATGAAAACTGAGGGAACATGACTCCTCCAAATATTTCTACTTCTACAACAATGGAGTAAGGAGAGAATCTGAAAAACTGTCCAGTAAAGATCCTCAAAAAATATTTCAAAGAATGTTCAAGAAAATCAAACAAGTCACCAGTAAACTCCTGAATCCATTCTGTGAAAATGAAAACAGTAAAATGCAATAATGAAGCTGATATGGAATACAAACGGTGATTTCAATTGGGAAACAGCAAAATAAAAAGATGAAGTTGAAATGCTGGAAATTAAAAAGCTCAGCAGGTCAAATTGAAAAAAATCAATAGAACATCTGACTAATAGATCAAATAGAAGTCAGAACATCAGGACTTAAAGACAAAGGTAGACAAGAATAATCGAACAATGACAATTATAAAATAAAGTATACCAGAATATACAAGACATAGCTGATTTTGCTTACTATGATGTTCAGTTGCATCAATTTTCCATAAAATGACATGTCATTTTTCTACATAATTTCATAAACCTCCACACATGAAAGGCATAAAGTTGAACCCAGATCTACTTTAAAAAATACACTCAAAATGCATCTTAATGTAAAATGAAAAGATTGAACTATGAAGGTGATAGTCCTTAATGACCTCAGGTTTCTAAAAACAACATTGAAAAAAGAAAAAATTCCCACAATTTAAAGGGTAGAAAAAGAATCTAAGTTAACAGTTTTCCAAAAAGATAAATGAATGACATCTTACACATTTTAAAATGTTCAGAAGCATCAGTCATTTGAGGAAGCACAAAGCAGGTTCACAATTGTAACATTTACACTGGATGTCATCTCTTTCCTATGATAGATTCCTAGAAATGTTTTTTCTTAGGCCTTGCTCACCTAATTAAAACAACTAGGAAACAAAAACTCACAAAGCCTCTGTATATTATAGTGTGTCCTTGACAGGCCACAGAAAAGTTTAAGTTGACCATTTACCTTGACCATTTGGTCAAAAATGTTGAAATATTCCTGGAGAAGAGAAAAAGCAAGAATTACAGAAGATAGGGGAATGTATTTTTCCCTTGCCTTTGAAGTTTCATGCCTCTCTACTGTTCCTGCCAAAATTCTCGATGACAAAAAGGAAAAAAGAGTAAAAGAGGAGTATGAAAACATCCTATAAAGCACATGGATACTTACTCCTGAAATTCTGTATCTCTACGTCCATGGTTAACACCAGCATATTAAATAGGATGAGGGGTCTGTTCTGCAACGCTAGCTACCTTACAAGCACACCTTTCACTAATTGAATCACAGTCAATAAATACTATGGGGCCTTGCTTTAACTTCTACTCAACAGTAAAGAGCCACAGTACCCTTTCCACTAACAGCATGAATCAGCGGGACTTTATTTGCAAGGTTACTAGCATTAAGTTAAAGTAGAGAGGAAAAAATAAATTTAGATTAGTAACATTTATATTCTAAACAGTTGATTCTGTTGTGTTCTCAAATTGTCTTTTTTTTAAAGTATTTTGTATATTTACCTGAAAATGTGAAGAATAATTCATTTTGCAAACCAGCTCTTTGCATTTTAACACGATGGCATTCAGATTTAATCAAGGAAATTTCACAGGAAAGGTCAAGAACCAGTTTACTTAAAATCTGAAGAAGTTTCTTCTCAAAAGAAATGTTATAGATACTATTGCAGGGAGCTGCATGGTATCGGGCTGTGAACTGGTAATAAAAACGAGGTTCACGATAAGCTACAGAGATTAAGAGGAAAAAGAAACATGATCATTCATGCAATTCAAATGTGTGATAACTACTTTAAAAATATAAACATTTGAAATAAATTCATATTCAGTTTCCAATAAACAGCTCTATTTTTTTCCTTAACAAACTCCTAACTCATAGTATACTAGGTTTGGAATATCACAGAGACTCTAAAATAGTAACTCAGTTAAACCTTGACAACATTTAAGATTTACATTATTGATATTATGCCAAGAACAAAGAAACCGAGTTACAGAAATCTTGTCATGTCTACTGCCAACACTGCCAAAGCAGAGATTCAACCCTAGGGAGGCTGATCTCACTAAACTGCTATTCGAATCCTGGCATCACATCTTTGAATTTTTATACAGAACAATATGTGTGTGTGTGTGTGTGTGTGTGTGTGTGTGTGTGTGTGTGCAGTTTTAGAAGAAAACCCAGAGATACAATTAGAAAAAAATATTTCTTAAATACATTTTTCAGTACAGTATCTGGAATTGAAGACACATTTTAAAGCAGATCTCTAAATCTTACAAGAAAGGTACAATAAATTCAAAAATTAAAATAAATTCATAATAATAAAAACTTTTAAAGTCACCTTGTAAGACAAGAGTTCTTCAGCCAACCAACGGCTTCCTTCCTGACTTCTTTGGGCTCACATTCTGAGCAGAAGCCCCCAACTCACACTGATGTCCCTAACCACTGTCTACTTTCCTACCTATATTTTAACACTTATTCACGGACTACTGTCAAACTTAGTACTTAGAGTTAAGTGGCTTTTAGCTGCCAAGGAACTGCCTAGTCTCATCTAAGAATAAAAGTCAATGAACTATTCATACCCTAACTTCAACAAAATATACATCACTATCTTTAATTTTTTTAGAAGCACATGAAAGAAAACTGCTGTAGGAGGCATTAAAATAAATTTAAAATTATACATATGACTAAAATATAATCCATAAAACATGACGAGCTATAAAGCAAATGGCTGAAAAATAAGGAAAGTAATAGACAAGTACAATGGGACATACCTCGATTTCTAGCACTCAGGAGGCTGAAGCAGGAAAATTGTACAAATGAGTTGGAAGTTAGAGTAGATACAAACATTTAGAAATGATAGACAAACATATGGACATTGAAGGATACAATTAAAAGAATAACAGTGAACACTTATCTTCCACTATGATTATCAAAATAAAAAACAATGAACTGCTAAATATAACAGTTTACAAAAATAATATTACAGCTAACACAGTAAAAAGGGAGAGAGAGAAAACAGAATTGTGAAAAAGAAATGCAGTACTAAAATACTGAGAGAAAACAGAACAGAATTGCAAAAAAGAAATGCATTAATAAAATACTTAAAACAATTCATTTAAGTAGAAAGTTATAAAAAGCAATAAACCCATTACAAAACATCAAGATTAAAGAAAATAACAGTTAGGTCTCATCCTGTTTTCCTGTTTGTTGACTAGGAAATTGAAACAGTTAATATTTAAAGTTATTGTTGAAAAGTGCCGGTCAATTGTTATCATTTTGCTGTTCTTCTGCTGCTTGTATACTTATTCCTAATTTGTATTTTGACAGCTATGTCTTCATTTGCTTTCTCTCTGAAGCCTTTTGGCAACACCTGTTCATCTTTTCAGAGAAAGGGGAGAAGATAGTATGGGAGGTGGGGAAGGAGAAATAAACAGCACTAGGAACTTTTGACAATCCACAGAAAAACATACCATTTTATAAACTACACACACACACACACACACACACACACACATACACACACACACACATATATACACACTCACACACACATACACACTCTCACACACACACATATGCATATGCATACATACTGTGTGTGAATGTATGCATGTGTGGGTGGGTGGGTGCGTGTGCATATGTGATAACACTAACTACAGACAAAGTTCATGAACTGTAGAGAGTGAAGAGATATGAGAGGAGCTGGAGGGAAGAGGAAGACTAGAAACTATAATATAGTATATATTTATAAAACTGTCAAAAATTAAATTTTAAAAATTATATGTAAAACTGTTTTTCAGTGTTTTATATAGTTTTACATTTAAAAAACTACTAGGTGTTTAAATTTCTTTTATTGTCTACACAACTGAAACCAGTAAATCTCATAGTACCATTACATGCACTTACTTAAAAGTAGACACAGTAGAGGGTTGCATTTGACACTTACAGGTGTGCTCTATTTTCCATCCTTTGTCCATTTCTTTCTACCCCTTCCCCTCTATTTTCATGTCACATGTTTCTTATTACCCTTCCTTTTTCCTTCCACTATCCCTTATGATCTCCATTTTCTCCTCTTATGAGCCCCTTTCTACTTTCATGAACTATAACCACCCTGTACATATGCATATATACATATACAAAAATTAAAATATAGACTATGAACTATGAGAAAGTGGAATTTGCCTTTCTGAGCCTAGGTTACCTCATTTAATAATTTCTAGGTACATCTAATTTTCTGCAAATTTCATAACTGCATTTTTCATACTAAATAAAATTCCACTGTATATTTCCTTTATCCATTCATATGTTGATGGACATCCAGCCTATTTTTATTTCCTAGCTATTATGAATTATATAGCTATAGATACAGACCTGCAAGTATCTCTTTGGTGGGATCCTTTGACTAAATACCCAAAAATAGTATAGCTGGGTGGGGGCCATTTCCACAAGAAGCAAGACATAGCATTCCTCACTCTGGTCCTAGTTGCCAACTATACCACATAAATGTATGCTCTCTTGGTGTTTAATAACTACACATAAAAGTACAATGTTGCCTGTATGTGGTATGTACATGGTAAATTTCCCCTATCGTTATCATTTATACAAACCACTACTCAGGTACAAGTATATTTGCTAGCTTATGCAAATATACTGTTACAATAAATGTTGAAGCATATGTGTGATAAACTAAGATACAGGAAGTAACAATGTGGGGATGAAATCTGACTGCCTGCTTAAACAATCTAAAAAATTACTTGTCTAACTTAAAAAATGGCATATTTATCAAAAACAATCTCTCGCTCTTAGAAATTTAGAGTAGCACTTTTTGAGTAAGCAACATGCCAGGAAACCACTAATAAATGGACATTTGTTTGGCACCTTGGCTGTAAAAACAATAGCATGTATGTTTCTTATTGCTACTGCAACACACATATTAGTTTAGAGACAACATGAGCTGAATATGTTCTGGAGAACGCAAATCTGAAAGACTTTCTAGACTAAAATCAACACATATTCCTTCTGGAACATCCATAGGAGACCAACTTATTGAGAACTCACTACTGGAAGATGCCTAAATTGGGGCACATGGAACTCCTACCTCCAAGGTCAAAGACAGTCACTTGACTTCTCCTCTGTTACCACATCTCCCTTTTCTCCCTTTTCTGCCTTCCTTTTTATAACAACCCTTGTAGTCAGGCATGGTAGCACACATGTAATCCCAGCACCTGGGGTGCGGAAGATAGAGAATTGCTGTGAGTTCAGACCTGCAAGGGGTATAGTGAGACATGTCTCAGAATAAACCCCTTAGGATTACATACACTAAGCCCACTCAGTTAAGTCAGGACTGTGACCTTTAACTTTCCTCATCAATTTGTCTAAATTTAGAATAGCACAGGAGATACGCATCTGGGCTGTCTGGGAGGATGTTTCCAGACAGTTTTAACTGAGGATGAAAATCCACCCCAAATGTGAGTGGCACCATCTTATGCACTAGATAAAAAAGGAAGAACAAAGGAAGGAATAGATTTAAAAAAATGAGCACACCACTCACACCTCTGTTCCCTAAGTCAGGTTTTCAGCACTGTGTGTTCCTGCCATGATGGACTATATATAGACCATTTGAAACTATTAGAAAAATAGACCCTCCTTCCTGAATATTTCTTGCCAGTTCTTTTTCATAGCATGAAAAATTACTAATTTTTCACAGTAAGATCCTTCATTTAATTCCACAGTCAAGTCCCTTCCATCATGTATGCTTACACTCACAGGCTCTGAAGATACACGGAGACCGTTTTGCCTGCCATTTTTTACTCTACTACACAGGGTCCCAGCAATTTGAACAAACTGGTAAATAACTGTGGTTTAGATGATTCTGTTATTTCACATTAAGTCAGCCCTCTTTATTTTATTCCTCAGTAGAATAATCTAAGACATTTATAGTGTGCCGTCTGGTTCTAATAAAAAGGATGGAGGGAGGGAGCCATCAACCATGATATGTAAATAGAAAAGCAGTTCAAACTATGGTCAGACCATCACCATGATTTGAAAACATGGTTCTGTACTGCTGCTTTGACTGGCTGACTAACATGTCAGTGTTTTTCTGGAGAAAAGGGCTGCTTTGTTAACCAGCTGTTAACAGGGACAACATAAATGCATGGGTGTGGAGGAACTCTTTTAATTACAAGACTACAAATAGCATTCTTCTTTAAAGAAATCTTTTAAAAACATAAACTTAAAAATCATTTTAAAAACACTCTATTCTGTTAAATTCCTAATAGCCAGAAATTAGAAATGTGTAGACGTCCCTCAACAGAAAAACTGATAAAACAAAATGTGGTACATTAACACACTAATAAAAATAAGACATCATGAAATTTGCAAGCAAATAGATGGAACTAGAAAAAAAATCATCCTGAATGAGGTAGCTGGGATGCAGAAAGACAAATATAGCATGTTCATTTATATGTGGAAAACTAGCTGTTACATCAGTGATAACTAAACTACAATTTGTAGAACCACAAAGAGAAAGTAATTGGGTAAAGGGAACAGGCTGATCTTGTTAGAAAAGGGAAATGGAATAGACAGATAGGGATGGATGGGGGCCTGGAATGGGAGGATCATTCCAGGAAGAGAAGGGGAAAAGAAGGGGAGAGGGTTGTGGAGAGGAATTACAAGGAGAGACAGCTAAAATTAAGAGCCATTTGAAGGGAAGTATGGAAATCAAATACAGTACAAACTACCTAAGATATATACACATATGAAGAGGATCTAAATGAAGCTGCCAAATAATGGGGAGACAGAGAAATAGAAGCTTTTTTTCGTAACAAAAAAAAAGCTTCTATTACTGAGAATGGATTATATCTACTTGAGCTATTGGCCAAAGGTACTCCCACAGGAATCCCAAAATGCCAAGACTACAACCTGCTCTCCACAAACTGGCAGCAAGGCCTCATTACTGAAAACAATACCTATACAATTCAATGAACATAAAGGTGATGAGCTGGTACCTACAGACAGCCTTCACACCCACATTCCAGTGACTTTGATACAGGAAGGTACCCTTCATGTCCTCGAATGAGAAACAAATACCAAGCCAGCAACAACCCCTTTATCTACAATGGCATATTACCTGCAAGATATGGCAGTGCAATAGTAGCACAAAGCCTATAGGAGTAACCAAGCAATAAATGATTTGACTTAAGGATCACTCCATGGACTGGAACTCATACCTACTTGACACTGCTTTGGGTAACCAAGAAACTGGGACTAAACAGCCCAGGGACATAGGGTAAACTCAAATAAAACTGTTCTAGAAAAAAGAAAAAAAAAGAAAAAAAAAATGTAGTGATAATTAAATTGACTCCTAACGATATTCTGCTACACTTGTTCAGCCATAAGAAAAGCTTCCTCCTGCAGCAGATAAGAACAAATATAAAGACCCACAGCTAGACATTCCACAGAGAGTTGAGAGATCCTGGAACACCCAGCCCTAATGAAATGTCTCCATCAAATCCCTCCCTGAAGGGCACAGGGAACTCTGTAGAGGAGGAACCAAGGGAAAAAGAGGAAGCCAAGAAATCAAGGCCTTCTAAGTCAACATGATCAGAGCTCACAGAGACTGAAGCAATATGCACAGGGCCTGCCCAGGCCTACACAAGGTCTTCCATGCTGATATCATGGCTTCCAGTTTCGTGTTTTTATGGAACTTTTGAGTATGTGAATGAGTGGATCTCTGATTCTTACGGCTTCTCTTAGGCTCTTTTCTCTCTGTTGGACTACCTTGTCCAACTTTGATGTTACAGTCTTTGTTTTATCATATTTTATTTTATTTTGTTATATATTTTTAAATGAATGAATGAATGAATGAATGAATGAATGAATGAATGAATGAAAGAAAGCCTAACACTGGGGTAAAGGCTAACACCTAAACTGACATTTATACCTGGAGAGGGAAAATGAGTTATCTCCAATGGAATGACTCTGGACACATCAACTATTCCAGGGCAGGCTTCATGTTCAGAAATGTCGGACCAACATACAATGGACGCCACAGGTTTTGTGTATGTGTGTGATTTGGTTACAGTTTGGAGGAACATAGTGGAGTTTGGTGGGGGGAATATTTTATATTTGTTTTCTTGAATTTGGGGAAATTTGTTGTTGTATTTAGGTCTTGTTTGTTTTACGAGAAAGAAGTTAATGTTGAGTGTGTAGAGTCAGAGACAGGATCTGGAAGGACTTAGAAGAGGGAAAGAATATGCTCAAAATATATTTAAATTTAAAAATTGTCTTAAATAATAAAAAATATAAAAAACAAACCTGTCAAAATGTTTAAACATTTTAAAACATTAAAAAATGTTAAAATATAATTAAATTCAGTTCTTACCATAAACAATATATTTCAGTTGAAGATTTTTAACAGGTTCCTCCACAGTTGGTTTATATTCGAGGAAACATGTATAAACCCCACTCATGGTCTCTTCAAAGCTCTGAAATATGAGGCTTCCTGTGGATGTCACTTGTGCAGTGGTATTTTCTAATGAAGATATAATATACAGCTGCTTAAATCACAACAGGTAGACAAAATACCAAACACTTAAAGTAAACCTAAGAACCACAGACATTTATGTTCACAAAAAGGAGTTATATGAAGTCACTTATTGTATTTAATGCATATTGTTAGTAGATGCCAAGATGACCTTAGAATCAAACTTCCACCAATCAGAATTCATCAACTGTGGAACTAAGTTGTAAGAGACCAAAGATGGCATACAGACAATAGCAACCCTCATATGCTCCTTGCACTGAAGGAGATGCTACCAGACATACAGTACTATTTATGAAAATGTATAAACATATATATGCAGTGCATATACACATATATTATAAGCAATATATATATATACACTATATATTTTATATAGTGTTTTTATTTATCTATATCATAAGCAATAATTATATATTATAGTTAATATACAACATAATATTATATAGTTTAATGATGAGTTATAGTCAATAAGCTTACAATCTACACATGAAATGGTGTATCCAAAACAAAGTCTATTACAGTATAATCACTGACAGGTAATATTTGTCACTAGTATACAGAATGGTACATAAAACAATGAGTTGGTTTCTAACACTGAGGGTTACAGATAAAAATAAATGGAAAATTAGTCCATCAAACTTGTTGATCAATTATAATATTGCTGTGTAAGAGAAAAGACTGGGATGTAAGCTCCCTTTTGCTTCAGTGTATTATGATGGAAGAAAACTACGTTGTCAAAGAAGAATAAATCTACTCTTGAGCCATTAAGATATAGATGTGAAGGTCCCATCTCTCTCACAAACTGTGTAACCATGGGAAAACTATCTTCTGAAGCCCAGATCTTTTGTGTATTCAGTGAAGATGACAATATAGAGCTGCCTAACTCACAGAGTTGTTCAAGTCATCAAATAAAATAAATCATTAAGTAGATAGGCTATTATTCTTAAAGTTCATAACTATAGTTTTGTGTCATAAAATTTTCAGATACTAAAATTTCCTTAATTAAGAATTGAACACTCTGTTAATAATTGAGAGCATTATCTCAGGAAATGACTAATAACATTTTTCCATTTTAAGTAAATGATTTAATACTTAGATACTTTTAAAACCAGTTCTTTAAACTGAAGGAAAAATACAAGAATGCTCTTAGCACTGACATTTTTATATGCAAAACTCTCCTGCATATTTTGAGAAATAAATGAACACAAAGACTTTACATAGGGAATTATGCCTTGAGATCCCCCATTTCTATATCCTCGATGAAGCTGAAAAAAGTCAAATAAATTTAGAATATATTTGTTTCAATGCCTACTTGTTCATGAATATCTTTTGATGAAAGATTACATGTTTATTTTAACATGCTATTTTGTAAAAATATTAATTTAAATGATTAGCATATATTTCAGAAAAACTTTGAGTGTTATAATAAAATTTTAATAAAAACGTAAATTATCACAGCAATAATGAAGTTATATATTGTTTAGTAGTAATTCAAAAAATTTTTCTTATATCAGAAGTATCAATAAATGTATGAACAAATATATGTATAAATATACTATATTTGACATAGATAATGTAATAAAGTATAAGAACTCAATGTTGCAACAGATACTTAGTAACCAACTTTTGTTTTAGGTCTTATTCTGTATAGGAAATCCTAGCTGATAATGAGTTATATCATTGTTTTATCCTTCCATCTACATATACCATTTCATGTGCAAAATGTAAGCTTATTGAAAATATAGCTCAACATTAAAATATAAGAATTATTTTATGGTAAACAAATACATACACCAAGATACATACTTTGTACATACATATATATCTTATGTATATTATGTGTATATACACATTGCATATGTATGTATATACTGATGAATATATGTACACTATATTTTCATAGCATCTCTTTCAATTCTAAGAACACACTAGTGCAATACTAAATATGAAAGTCAGAAAACTGAGCATCATACAATCTATAACAAAGTATCCTCTGGCTACTTTTATGTTAAAACAATTGAAGAAACACATTTTGAAACATAAGCAGAGACTTTCATACTTAAATCTCCACCTATAATATAACACCTATCAGTGATCAGTCACAGAACCTTATGCGATTAAGTCTAAATAGAAAGTCACAAAGCCAATTGCTATAGATTTGGCACAGAAAATATAGGATTAATTACAAGAAATCACACAATACAGATATTCATTAATTAATCATTTCACTTAAATTGGTCTGACTCTTTCCTAGCTTTGTTATCCTAATACCTAGAATTTGACTACATCATAGGCCAAGACTTGGAGCTGTTAAAACTTCATAATAAAATTTCACTGCAACTTAGTTTACTATTTTCAAATGTTTATACTTATGACTTAGATTAGATATTGACAAGAAAATATAAGGTAGAAACTTATTACTATTATTCTTCTAAATGATCATAGCAATAAAAATACTCCTAAGGACATATTGCTATACCCATAGATCAATGAATGGATCAAACCTCTTCAAAAAAGATCCTTCTTGCAGTAGATGGTAATTAACACAGAGACCTGTAATTGGACAATGTGCAGATAGTGAGAGACTTAGAAACACTCAGCCTTAAATGGAATGTCTTTATCAAGCCCTTCACATTTAGGCTCAGGGGCCAATGTGGAAGAGAATGTTGAAATACTGTTAGGAGCCAGAGGTGGTAGATGACTCCAAGGAAATCGTGTCTTCTACACACAGCAAGGCAGATACACATAATGAATTCAGAGACTGTGACAGCCTGCACAAGGCCTTCCCAGGTTTGAACCAGTCAAGCTCCCAGCATGGAGAAGGGGAAGAGAGCACAAAGTTCCACCCCTTAACAAGAAGCTATTTCCAATTGATACCTGCAAAGAGAGGCAAAAACAGTTTTCTCCAATAAAGTATTACTGGGCATATCAATCACTCTCCAGAGAAGACTCCATGCTCAGGAGTAGCTGGTCAACTCAAAACAGAATCCATGTATTTGTGTACCTTTTTTGGCTTTGTATTTGTTATTTTTGTCTCTTTTTTTCTCTGGAATTTGGTAAAGGTAGATCTTAAGTATTCTCACTAGGAAAAAGAGGTAATCATATGAAATGACTAATAGCTGGATTGTGGTCATTGTATACTTATATAAATGCCAAGTTTTACACCTTAAATATATGCAACTTTTATTTATTAAATTATGTCTGCAAAAAGCTGAAAGAGAAAGAAAAATGTGAAAAAAAATTTACAATACCAAAGCTAAAATATAAAGTTTCAGAATTTATTCATATGTATGTATATATGAGTATGTATATGCTAAATGCATAAAATGGAAAAGAATAAAACAAATTTTAAGAGTGTTTACTTGAGAGGCTTGAGCCAAGTCAATAAGAGTTTTTACTTGAAGGTCCTGGCATCTTAGTAATAGAGTATCTTTTCTGTACAGATTGATCAAGAATGTTAGTCTTACTGTGCTTCAAACTGAGCAAATATCTCTTGGTGACATCCCATCATAAAAATATTAAGTGCAGTAAAATATCTTTTCTTTGCATTTGTGCATGTGTGAATATATAAGCCTGTTAAAGCCATAGGTCAATCCTGGCATCCTCCTCTGTTGCTTTGCACCTCATTTTTTTCTATTTGTTAAATCAATTTCATACATTTCTGTTACTTTCGCCTTCACCATCTCATAACTCTCTCCCACCTCCACTAACTAAGACTCCTCCCTGCTTCCACATTCAAGCCTTTTGTTTTGTGACTTACTGAGTTTAATCAGGCCTGTCTGGTAAATGTGAATGGCTGGAGAACTAGCCACTGGCTCAGTGGTTTTACAACTGAAGACAATGACTTCCTTCCCTTGGGACCTATCCACCTTATTCTTTACTTTTTTACATTTATTATTACTTGTGCAAATATTTTCCTTTATTTGCAAGCACAGTTTATGACATAAATGTGGAGGTCACAGGATAACCTGCAGGAGCCAAATCATTATTTCTATTGTATAGAACCTGAGAAATGAAGACAGTCCACTGGACTTGGGAGCAAGTGTCTCAGCCTGGTGCTTGTGACACAGCATACAGCTTGTGAGCCCTCATCTTACATTTTGAGACAAGGCTTTTTACTGAACCTAGAGCTCATCATTTTGCCTAGGGTGGCTAGACAGTGAACCCTGAATCAACCTGGTCCTACATCTACCCAGTGCTGAAGTTATAGACGAATGCCACTCCTCATTTTTAACTGGGAGATGGAAACATAAGCATCAGGTCCTGATGCTTGGTCCAGGAGTGATTCAAACACTTTGCAGTATAAATTGCAATACCAGGTATGCAAGAAATGCTTGAAATTTCAATTTCCAAATCAAAAATACAAAACCTGTAATAGGAAAATTCAAACTTAAATGTTTTTTCCAATGACAAAGTTTTGATATCAATGTAGAACATAGTGTTCATACTACAGCATATGCTGCTGCTACTAGAGAATAAAAATCGATTTGATCATAATTCCAATATTAGATACCTTTACATGAGAACCATCTCATCAATTTCTGTAAGCGGCCCAGCCCATTAGGGTTTCTTTTTTGACCCTCTGTAGACATGAACACACAACACAACTGTCCCTTTGTTACTGAAGTGAGGTACAGATTACATCAGATCTTCAGCAAGTCTTTACATAACACACTTCCCTCTGTCCAAATAACACAGCAAGACTGCAGCCTGTAATTCTCAGCACTGTCACAAAATACCAATAAGGCTTTATAAAAGAAATAAAGGTAAAGGTTATAAAGTTCCATTGAGGATATGCAAAAATGACTGTGTCCTACCTACACTGAACAAACCTTTAGTACAAATACGCACTAGACTTCATTGGTAGAAAAAAAACAACAAAAAAAAACTTTAAAAACGATCTAAGGTGGAAGTTTTAAAGTAAACAGTAAATCAGTTATTTATCAAAATCAAACTAAAAATTTACAGCAAAGATGATACAGTAAAAATAAAATAGGTACATAAGTAAAAGAATAATAAGAAACAAACTGATTTTCACATAAAATAATAACTTTTAGAATAGAAATGCTCCAAGAACTCTATAAATAGATGAAATTTTTACTGTCTTTATCTTAATTTAAGAAAATAGGGAAATGTTCATACTATCAACATTGCTCTATCAAATTCCAGATTACATATAAAATATTTGAATATATGATAAATGTATTAGATATAAATATTTTTAAGTATTACTAAGATTCTCTGAGATATACCTACTTACTTATAATAATTAAAATAAAATCCTACCTGAAACAAGTTTTCCTTTTGGCCCATGCCATTGGAATGATGGGTCTACCAGCTCAGTATTTCTCAGTCGTTGAGTTACACATAGCACATGTGGACTCTTTTGATGAAGCATAACATATACGCTCACTGAAAATACAATATTAAAATGTTCCAATAATATTTTATGTTATTTAATTGTCTAATAATACCTTATATTTTGCAGCTTGTGTTACATTCTCTGACATTTCTTTGGCTCCTATTACTTGATAACTTAATTTCACTGTCTCCATATAATTACATTTAAAAGCATACAGTGTGTTTTATTTGATTGTGTATATACATGTAGTCACCCACGTGTCAGGGTATGAATGTATGTACTGAACATGAATGTAATATGTTGATCCTTTTTATTCAGAGCTCACATCAACTACCCAGCTTAATCTCAAAGTATAACTATAACAACAGTATTAAGCTAATTCTCTATCTGGACTTCATACGTGTTGTAAAAACATCAGACATGAACACAGTCGTATATACATTTAGATGAGAGGAACAGTATATTGCTTACAATGGTATAGCATAGTGTACTAAATAAAAGTAATAAAAAGTAATAATGTGATTTTAAAAACTGATAAATATATACAATGGTTGATTTTTAAATATTGTTCATTTTGTCATACTCTTCTTTTAAAGAATCATGATAAACAAAGATTCTTTAGGAGATACAAAAGGAGCACAAAGACTCAGTTGTTACGAATCTACTCAGAACTAAGCGCTCAAGTCCCAGTAACCTGCCAGCAACTACATGCCACACTTCTCCCATTCACCAGAGCCAGATTTTTTGTGATCGAGTAAAGTAAAACTTACTTTTAGTAATCAAGATTCTTAATATTGAAAGATTTTATATTTTACAACAAAACACATTTTAAATATTCATAGTCTTTGATCATTTATAAAATCTTGTCTGTGTTTTGGGTATTGGTATTGAATTTTAATTTTTTTTTCTATCACAAGATGTTTTTCTTCTTCAACGTTTTCATTCATGACTGATGTTGACTCCCTATAAGTCTTATTGATTGTGTATTTACTTAATAATTATTGGATCCAACTGGCAAACATTCTTCTAGGATCCTGACCACTATGTTTATAAATATAACCATGTATAATTTTCTTATATTACCCTTTTCTATTTTTACTATTTTAAATACTTAGTGTCCTTAAATATTTAATAGTCAACACTATTCTTATTATTCTTGTTCTTATTTGTTATTAATAAGCTAATGATTTAGGATCATAATGGCCACATGAAAAGGATTTAGTATATTTTCTGCTATAACCTTTCTCTGTAAGTATGCTTTTCCCAGGTCCTTTCTTTTACATTTTAGTAAGGGAGAGATCAGGAAAATGCTCTATGAACTGTACTAGGATTGAATTTAATAGCTACTAGTCTAATAATTTAATAAAATCCAGTTTAGAAAATTTCCAGTTATCCAATTTTATATAAAACTGTAAAATTACACAGAGTAAATTACAAGTTTTATTTGACTCTCTCTATTCATAACACCTTTCTTTCATTATTTTCTCATGAAGTTATTTGCCAAAAACTATCTTTTAAATGCTCCTCAGGCAGCTTCTGATTCATTCAACATTCTACTTCTGCTTTCCTCTTATTTCTGTTCTTCATTTCTCAGTTTATGTCTTTTTCCAACCTCTTTAAGAGGTGCTCACACATCTTTGCACCTTGCCATGATGTGTGGCTGACATCTTCTCTCTAGTCTATAAGTTGCATGGATCTCACCTTTCTATATCCTGTATCTTTTTCAGACCACAGCAGTCCTCAGGATCACCCCTTTATGATTTTATTCTTGTATCAACCTAGTGTCTCTTGACTTTTGGAAAGTGAGTACAAGTCTCTCCTGCTCTGGCTCTCTGATAGCATTATTGTGACTTGCCTGTAACCCTCCCACTAATTCTTGTGATTTTGATCCTAGCAACTTCAATTGAGTTTAAGAGTTTCTCAGCACTATCAACAGACCAAAATAAGTAATATTCAATGACATAAACAATCAAAATGCACTACATTTTCAAAGTGAACAGATGTTAGATACTAATGAAACAAGACATTTGTGAAGAACATCATCTGCCTCCAGAAATAAAAGTAATTAGAACATACTGTTTATAATCATGGGAATACAATGTTTAAACTTTTCTGGACATTTTAGTAACAGTTTAGGAAAGCACAACCAATAAGCTGACAATTCATGGTTGTAGGATTTTTTCTCATAAAAATATATTCAATATTTATTTCAGAGAGACTCACAGGAAATAACCTGGGAGTAAAGATATCCACAATTCTTATTTATTCATCAGTTCAAACTGTCACACACACACACACACACACACAGAGAGAGAGAGAGAGAGAGAGAGAGAGAGAGAGAGAGAGAGAGAGATCCCTTTAGAGTTATCAATAATAACTGATCAGCACTTCCCAATGTAATTATATATGTCATTTGAAGTGAAGGCTCTAAAGATTTCAATTTCTCTATAGCTATACTCAAGTACTAAACTTTATTTTTGTGTCATGGCCTATTGACAATAAGACTAGGGCCCTTGTGGAACAGTTGTCTATAATGTAAAGATGGATAATATGGTTCTGTGATCCTTCATATACAGAAATGTTGAACAGTGAAGAATGTTACATGTGCAAGTCAGACTCTGCTATACAAAGGTTAACAACCTTTCCAATAAATAAAAAGCTCTTCCATGGCTACAAAGGTAGTATGCCACAACTGACAGGTTCCAAAGGTAAATAGAGTACAATTATAACATTTAAATAAATTGTATTACCATACTTAGAACATAATCAACACAGCTGCAAGCAACATCCCAGAGTGATTGTTTCAAGAATCTTTTAAATACTGATTTTAAAAATATATTTATACATATTTTAAAACAATTTTATTAAGAAAAAGTAAAGAAAGCAATAATGAAAATTACAGATACAAGAAGCTGGGAACAGATCTACCTCAAGGTCCAGCTTATACCACTCCTGGACATACACTCAAAGGACTCAATATCCTACCACATAGACACTTCCCCATCCATGTTCATTACTGTTTTATTTATAATAACCAGAAATTGGAAACACTTTACATGTCCATCAGTGGATGAATGGATCAAAAAAATGGTACCTTTACACAACAGAAGGTTACTCAGCTGTTGAAAACAACAATAACAACAACAAAATAAAAAACTGAAATCATGAAATTCCCAGGTAAATGGATAGAGTTAGGAAAAAAAACATCCCGAGTGAAAGTAACTAAGACCTAAAAAGACAAATATGGTATGTACTCTCTTATATGTAGATGTTAGCTTTTAAGTCATTGATGAGCAGATTACAATATATATAAACACAGAGGTTAGGTATTGAGTAAGGAACTAATGGGGAGGGATCTCTCTAGGCAGGGGAAATAGAATGTGTAGTTATAGGTGGATATGAGGGAAGTCGAATGGGAGGAATAATCAGAGAGGGGAAGGGAATAGGGGATAATGGAAGGAATACAAGCAAGAACAGCTAGAACTAAGGACCATTTGAGAGTTCACATGGAAGTCTACTAGAGTAGAAGCTTCCTAAAATATATAGATATGTGAAGGAAGTCCAAATGGAATCACTAAATAATAGGGAAAGACAAAGCCCAAACTAAATATCTCTCACCACCAAATGAAACTTCCAGTGCAGAAATAGGTTACAACTAATTGACTTGTTGACCAAAGAGTTCCCATGGAAATCTCCTAACAACCCAGGCTATATTGTCAAGGTTGTTAGTTGCTCTTCACAAACTGATGGTAAGACCCTATTGATGAAGCTAACACCTACATAACTCGTTGAACATGAAGTGGAATTGGTGCCTACCTATAGCCTTCACCAACTAGTGTTCATGGTACTCAAAAGTACTCTACATTCTACCACAAAAGAAAGCTAACTAGTAACCCATCTGGAAACCCTGCAACCTACAATGGTGATCCATCTATATTAAACAATGATGTAATAGTGACACAAAAGTTGTCAGGAATAACCGAACATTATCAGATTAGATTTACAACTCACGCCATGAGCTGAAAACCCTGCCTGACACTGCTCAGGTATCAAGAACTTGAGAGTAAATGGGCTACGGACCTGGGGGAAGACCAAATATTACTGTTCTGTTAAAGGAACACAACAATAAAATGACTCCTAACAGCATTCTGCTATACTCATAGATCATCCTTGCTTAGAGCCATCATCAGAGAAGCTTCCTCCTTCAATACACAAGAACAAGTACAGAGACTGACAACCAGACAACATCCAAAGAGTGACAACCTTGGAATACTCAATCCTAAATGGGATGTCTCCACCAAGTTCCTCTTCTCAGGGCTCAGTGAACCTTGCAGAAGAGAAGGCACAAATATTGTTTGAGCCAGTGGGGACAGAAGATACCAACAAAACAAGGCTGTCTAAACACAGCAAGACTGATGCATGTATACTTATAAACTCACAGAGACTGTGTCAGCATGCACAGGCCTACATATGTCTAACCCATATGAGTCCCAGTGCTGAGCAAAAACAACCCCCCATTTATAACCTAGAAGCAATCTCCAAGTAACAATTGCTTACAAAGGAAAACTTGTTTTCTCCAATGGAGTCTCACTGGGTATACAAACCATGCTTAAGGGCAGGCCCCACACCCAGCAGTCAATAGCCAACACAAAACAGTCTCAATGATATCTTTGGAGGCTTTTGTCTCATAATTCTTTGAGTATGTTTTTGTTTTTTTAACTTCACACATCTTACATATTATAGTTGTGTTTTGTGGGATTTCTCTGTGTACAAGTGTGTATATCTCTGTATCTGTATGTGTTCCCACCTACTTTGTCCATTTTTATCTATTTGCTTTGTTCTATTATGCTTAGTTTTTCTGTTTTTGTTTTGTTTTGTTTTTAGTTGTGTTTTCTAATGAGAGAAAGAGTGTGGATTTGGGCCGGGCGGTGGTGGTGCACGCCTTTAGGCCCAGCACTTGGGAGGCAGAAGCAGGTGGATTTCTGAGTTCAAGGCCAGCCTGGTCTTCAGAGTGAGTTCCAGGATAGCCAGGGCTACACAGAGGAATCCTGTCTCAAAAAAAAAAAAAAGAGTGTGGATTTGGTGGAACTTGGGGAAGATCTGGCAGGACTTGGGGAGAAAAAAACTATGATCAGACAAAATCTATTTTCAATGAAAATTAAAATTATAAAAATGTTAAATGTTATATTACTCCAAACAGGGAGTAATTTAGGACCTGCTTGGATCCAGAAACTTCCTCAAGGCCAGTGGCCCTGGACCCTTCCAGGCTACACCTTCACCTAGTGCAGCCCTAAGGCTTCATCTCTGCACCCAACTAGCCAAAACCCAGATGAGGCTGGACTCCCAGGAGTTCTAACACATCCAGGAGTGTAGGTGAGTAAGCTGCAACACCCCAGCCCCCAAAGAGGGAGTAAATTGGGATCCGCTGGGATCCAGGAACTCTCTCATGGCTAGTGGCACAGAACCCTTCTGGTCTACTCCTGCACCTGCAACTGGAGCAAACTTAAGGCTTCAGCTCTATACCCAAACCCCAAAAACCCAGAGAAGGCTGGACTCTCATAGGAACATAGGATCACAGGATCTCAGGAGCTTGGGCACACCAGGATTTCAGGAGCCCAGAAGCAGCCTGACTCCCAAGAGCTATCATGACCAGGGTCTCAGGATCACAGGATCACAGAGACAGCTGGAATCTGAAAAGTTCTGACACAACCAAGATAAGAGAACAGACAGGCTACAGTCACATATAGTGAGTGAAGGTAGTACTAGAAATAACCAGATGGTGAAAGGCAAGCACAACAACATAAGCAACAAAAACTGAGGTTACTTGGCATCATCAGAACCTAGTTCTCCCACCATAGCAAGTCCTGAATACCCGATGACACCAGAAAAACAAGATTCAGATTTAAAAATCACTTCTCATGATGATGATAGAAGGCTTTAAGAAGGACATAAATAATTCCCTCAAAGAAATACAGAATACATATAAACAGGTAGAAGACCTTAAAGAGAAATCCCTTAAAGGATCACAAGAAAACACAACCAACCAGGTAAAGGAATTGAACAAAACAATTCAGAACATAAAAATGGAAGTAGAAACAATAAGGAAATCACAAAGGGAGACTATCCAGGAGATAGGAAAGAGATCAGAAAACATGTATGCAAGCATCAACAACACAATACAAGAAATAAAAGAGAGAAGCTCAGGTGCAGAAGATACCATAGAAAACATTGACATACCTGTCAAAGAAAACTAAAAAAGGAAAACATCCAGAAAAACAAGGACACAATGTGAAGACCATACCTAAGGATAATAGGTATAGAAGAAAGCGAAGATTCCCAACTTAAAGGGCCAGTAAATATCTTCAACAAAATTATAGAAGAAAACTTCCCTAACCTAAAGAAAGAGACTCCTGTGAACATACAAGTAGCCTAAAGAACTCCAAATATACTAGAGCAGAAAAGAAATTCCCACCGGCAGTGGTGGCACACGCCTTTAATCCCAGCACTTGGGAGGCAGAGGCAGGCAGATTTCAGAGTTCAAAGCCAGCCTGGTCTACAGTGTGAGTTCCAGGACAACCAGGACTACACAGAGAAACCCTGACTCTAAGAAACAAAAAAAAAAAAAAGAAAAGAAAAGAAAATTCCCCCCATAACATAATAATCAAAACACCAAATGCACAAAACAAAGGAAGAATATTAAAAGCAGTAAGGGAAAAAGGTCAAGTAATATAAAAAGGCAGACCTATCAGAATTACACAAGACTTCTAAACAGAGACTATAAAATCCAGAAGATCCTGGACAGATGTCATACATATGCTAAGAGAACACAAATGCCAGCCCAGGCTAATATCCAGCAAAACTCTCAATTACCATAGATGGAGAAACCAAGATACTCCATGACAAAACCAAATTTACACAATATCTTTCCACAACACAAGGAGGGAAATTATACCCTAGAAAAAGCAAGAAAGTAATCTACCAACAACCCCCCCAAAAAAAAATAGCCACACAAACATAACTCCAACTCTAATAACAAAAATAATAAGAAGCAATAATCACTTCTCCTTAATATCTCTTAATATCAATGGACTCAATTCCCCAATAAAAACACATAGACTAACGGATCGAATATGTAAATAGGACTCAACATTTTGCTGCATACAGGAAATGCATCTCAGTGACAAAGACAGACACTACCTCAGAATAAAAGGCTGGAAAACAATTTTCTAATCAAATGGTCCCAAGAAACAAGCTGGAGTAGCATTCTAATATCGAATAAAACCAACTTTCAACCAGAAGTTATCAAGAAACATAAGAATGGACACTTCATACTCATCCAAGGAAGAATCTACCAAGATGAACTCTCAATTCTGAACATCTATGCTCTAAATGCAAGGGCACCCACATTCATAAAAGAAACTTTACTAAAGATCAAAGCACACATTGCACCTCACACAATAGTAGTGGGGGATTTTAACACCCTACTCTCAGCAATGGACAGATCATGGAAACAGAAACTAAGCAGAGACACAGTAAAACTAAAAGAAGTTACAAACCAAATGGATTTAGCAGATATATATAGAACATTTCATCCAAAAACAAAAGAATATACCTTCTTCTCAGCACTTCAAAATCACTTTTTGGTACCTTCTCCAAAATTGACCATATAATTGGTCACAAAACAGGCCTCAACCGATACAAGAAAACTGAAATAATCCCATGCATCCTATCAGATCACCATGGACTAAGACTGGTCTTCAATAATGATCAAATCAATGGAAAGCCCGCATACATGTGGAAACTGAACAATGATCTACTCAATGACAACTTGGTCAGGGAATAAATAAAAAAGAAATTAAAGACTTTTTTAAATTTTAATGAAAATGAGGACATATCATACTAAAACTTGTGGGACACAATGAAAGCAGTACTAAGAGGAAAACTCATAGCTCTAAGTGCCTACAAAAAGAAACTGGAGAGAGCACATACTGGCACCTTGACAGCACACCTGAGAGCTCTAAAACCAAAAGAAACAAACACACCCAAGAGGAATAGACAGCAGAAAATAATCAAACTCATGGCTGAAATCAACCAAGTAGAAACAAAAAGAACTATATAAAGAATCAAAAAAAAAAAAAAAACAGGAGCTGGTTCTTCAAGAAAATCAACAAGATAGATAAACCCTTAACCAGACAAACCAGAGGGCACAGAGACATTACCCAAATTAATAAAATGAGAACTGAAAAAAGAGACATAACAACAGAAACTGAGGAAATTCAAAAATCATCAGATCCTACTACAAAAGCCTAAACTCAACAAAACTGGAAAATCTAGAGAAACGGACATTTCCTAGACAGATAACAGACACCAAAGTTAAATCAGGAGCAGATAAACCATGTAAACAGTCCCAAAAACCCTAAAGAAATAGCAGCAGTCATTAAAAGTCTCCCAACCAAAAAAAACAGAGCCAGATGGTTTTAGTACAGAATTATATCAGACCTTCAAGGAAGACCTAATACCAATTCTCTATAAACTATTCCACAAAATAGAAACAGAAGGAACACTACCCAATTCGTTCTATGAAGCCAAAATTACACTCATACCTAAACCACACAAAGAACCAACAATGAAAGAGAACTTCAAACCAAACTCCCTTATGAATATCAATGCAAAAATACTCTATAAAATTCTCACAAACTGAATCCAAGAACACATCAAAACAATCACCCATGAGGATCAAGTAGGCTTTATCTCAGGATTGCAGGGATGGTTCAATATATGAAAATCCATCAATATAATCCACTATATAAACAAACTCAAAGAAATAAACCACATGATCATATAACCAGATACTGATAAAGCATTTGACAAAATTCAACACCCCTTCATGGTAAAAGCCTGGAAAGAACAGGAATCCAAGGCCCATAACTAAACACAGTAAAAGCACTATACAGCAAAACAGTAGCCAACATCAAACTAAATAAGGAAAAACTTAAAGCAATCCCACTAAAATCAGGGACTACACGAGGCTGCCCACTCTCCCCCTATCTATTCAATATAGTACTGGAAGTCCTAGCCAGAGCAATTAGACAACAAAAGGAGATCAAAGGGATGCAAATTGGAAAGGAAGAAGTCAAAATTTCACTATTTGTAGATGACATTATAGTATACTTAAGTGACTCCAAAACTTCCACCAGAGAACTCTCAGCCCTGATAAACAACTTCAGCAAAGTGGCTGGATATAAAATTAACTCAACCAAATCAGTAGCCTTCCTCCTACTTAAACGATAAGCAGCCTGAGAAAGAAATTAGGGAAATGACACCCTTCACAATAGTTACAAATAATATAAAATACCTCAGTGTGAATCTAACCAAGCAAGTGACAGATCTGTATGACAAGAACTTCAAGTCCCTAAAGAAAGAAATCAAAGAAGACCTCAGAAGATGGAAAGATCTCCCATGCTCATGGATTGGCAGAATTAATATAGTAAAAATGGACATCTTGCCAAAGGCAATCTACAGATTCAATGCAATCCCCATCGAAATTCAAACTCAATTCTTTACATAGACAGAAAGAGCAATTGGCAAATTCATTTGGAATAATAAAAAAAAAAGCATAGCAAGAACTATTCTCAACAATAAAAGAACATTTTGAAAAAAATCACCATCCCTGATCTCAAGCTGTACTACAGAGCAATAGTGATAAAAACTGCATGATATTAGTACAGAGATAGGCAAGAAGATCAATGGAATAGAATAGAAGACCCAGAAATGAACCCACACACCTATAGTCACTTGGTCTTTAACAAAGGAGCTAAAAGCATTCAGTGGAAAAAAGAAAGCATTTTCAACAAATGGTGCTGGTCCAACTGGAGCTCCACACATAGAAAAATGCAAATTGATCCATTCTTATCTCCTTGTACAAAACTCAAGTCCAAGTGGATCAAGGACCTCCACATAAAACCAGACACATTGAAACTAAAAGAAGAGAAAGTGGGGAAGAACCTCGAACACATGAGCACAGGGGAAGTTTCTGAACAGGACTCCAATGGCTTATGCTCTAAGATCAAGAATTGACAAATAGGACCTCATAAAATTGCAAAGCTTCTGTAAGGCAAGAGACACTGTCAATAGGACAAAATGGCCAACAACAGATTGGGAAAAGATCTTTACCAATCCTACATCTAATAGAGGGCTAATATCCAATATATACAAAGAACTCAAGAAATTAGATGTCAGACAATCAAATAACCCTATTAAAAAATTGGGTACAGAACTCAACAAAAAATTTTCAACTGAGGAATATTGCATGGCTATGAAGCACCTAAAGAAATGTTCGACATCTTTAGTCATCAGAGAAATGAAAATCAAAACAACCCTGAGATTCTACCTCACATCAGTCAGAAAGGCTAAGATTAAAAACTCAGGTGATAGTAGATGCTGGCGAGGATGCTGAGAAAAAAGAACACTCCTCCATTGTTGGTGGGATTGTAAGCTGGTACAACCACTGCGGAAATCAGTATGGCAGTTCCTCAGATAATTGGACATAGTATTACCTGTCGATCCAGCGATACCACTCCTGGGCATATACCCAAAAGATGCTCCAACATATATCAAGGACACATGTTCCACTATGTTCATAGCAGCCTTATTTATAATAGCCAGAAGCTGGAAACAACCCAGATGTCCTTCAAAAGAAGAATGGATACAGATGTGGTACATTTACATAATGGAGTATTACTCAGCTATTAAAAACAATGAATTCACGAAATTTGTAGGCAAATGAATGCAACTAGAAAATATCATCCTGAGTGAGGTAAACCAATTACAAAAAACACAGATGATATGCACTCATTGATAAGTGGATATTAGCCCAAAATCTCACAATACCCAAGACATAACTCACAGACCACATGAAGCCCAAGAAAAAGAAACACCAAAGTGTGGGTGCTTTAGTCCTTCATAGAAGGAGTAGCAAAATACTCACAGGAGCAAATATGAGACAATGTGTGGAGCAGAAACTAGAGAAGAGATCATCCAGAAACTGCCCCATCTGGAGATCCCTCCCAGATGCAATCACCACATGCAAACACTTTTGTGGATGTCCAGAAGTACATGCTTACAGGAGCCTGATATACCTGTCTCCTGAGAGGCACTGCCAGAGCCTGACACATACAGAGGTGGAGTCTCACAGCTAACCATCAAACTGATCACAGGGTCCCCAGTGGAGGAGTTAGAGAGAAGAGTGAAGGAGTTGAAGGGGCTTGAGGCCCCATGGGGAAAGGTACAATACCAAACAACCAGAGCTCCCTGGGTCTAAACAGCTTGCCTGGGAACACATATGGCGGGACCCCTGTCTCTAGCTGTATTTGTAGAGGAGGATGGACTTGTTGGGCATCAGTGAGAGAGGAGGGCCTTGGTCTCTTGAAGGCTGGATGTCCCAGTGAGGGGAAATTCGAGAGCAGGGAGGTGGGAGTGGGTGGATGTGGGGGCACACCCTAATATAAATAGGAGGAGGGAGGATGGGTAAAGGAGTTTCTGGGAGTAGGGGGATGAAAACATGGGATAACATCTGAAATGTAGATGAAGTACCCAATAATTTGAAAAAGGAAAATAAACAAAAAAACAGATGATAGAATTGCCTATCACAGCCAAACATTTGAGACTTTTTAGCAGCAATTTAATATTACCCATATTACTGAGATTCCTTAGAATTGTCAAGGACAAGGGATGGTGGAAGGGGCCCATGGAACTTTAAAACAATTATCTTCATAAAATAAAAAAGGGGGAGATATATCCCCATACACCACAAATTTATTTAAATCATGTTCTTTTTATTTTTTATTTTAAATTTAAAAAAAAATTGGATGCTATGGTGTTCTACAACTAGGCATACTTATGTATAGGTGAAAGGAAAGGCTCCACTTAATGGCATAAGGCATGATCCAGATCAGGTATTAAATATGGGGAAGAGGGCATGTTTGTGTTTTCTGCAGGATGCTGAAGAAGCATAGTGGCCACCAGAGTGATGGGTGAGACATGCTGATGCCAGGACAAAGAATGATACTGACCTGTGAGCTTGCTGAGTTCTCTGACAGTGGGGACTGGGAAGCTGTATTGGACATATGTTCCCAACCCACCATTGCTTACCTATATCCTTGATTGGACAAGATGCCTTGCCTCAAGTTTTTAGACCTTGTGGAACAGAGAATTGAAAAGAGAAGTTATAATGCCTCTTGTATTGTTATTAAATGTGACCAGTTATTCAGACTCAATCATGGACTGGTCTAGAAATCAATCCAATATTGGAAATAACAGTCTTCATTTTGAAGTCTGGTTCTGGACATTTTCAGGGAAATATTTGGAAATTAGCTGCTGTTCTCTATGATGTTATGTTAGCAAGAGATAGTTGGGGCATTATCTGGATTTCGAACAGGTGTTAGCACATGTGTTAAGGCTCTTTTAATTGTCAAGTTAAAAATACTTTTGTCTTCTATGGTATTTAATGTAAGTTGCATTGATTGTATGCCTTCTAATTGTGTTTGTCTTTTGAAACCCAGCATGTCAGTTACGGAGGTCTATCAACCAGCTTTTGTTTTAGTGACCTGAGTATCACAGAACCTTGGTATTCTAAAAATAGCTTGCAAGTACTGGAAGAAATGAGTCAGGTTTTAAACAGAACCAAGAGGGTAGTGGGCTTGATTATTACTGGTATAACAGCTTTAATTACATTAATTGCTAGTACCACTGGTTCTGCAATTGCTGTGACATAAGAAGTTAAGACAGCTACTTTTGTTAATCATTTAGCAAAAAATGTTACTAATGTGTTGAATGTACAAGAAGATTTAGATAGGCATTTGGAAAAACAGATTGATGCTCTTTATCCTGTTCAAATTATTGGAAGGAGGTTCAGAATTTAAGGGTAAGGAGCCATCTCAAGTGTCATGCCAAATACCATTGGATTCATGTTAGTTCTAAAATTTACAGTGGTAGTCATTATAATTAGGAAGAAGTTTAAAGACACTTGCAATGTATTTGGCATAATTCTAACACCTCTCTGGATGTTTTAAAGATACATAGGGAGCTTATGAATTTCAAGAATGCTGCTCTGCTTATTGTTGATGCAGTAGACACTGCAGATAAAATTACTCATGGCCTGAGGTCAGTGTTTCTATTTTGGTCAAGCTTCGAGAATGGCATATATAGCTTGATCATGCTAGCCCTTTTTGTCCTGGGAATACTTTTATTCCTGTCCATGGTGTTAACCGTTGTCTTTAACAATATCAACATGTTGGCAGCCAAAGTACATGGCTTGAACCTGAAAATGGACCCCCAGACAGAGTTATTAATATAACAGGCTAACAAGCCAAGTACGGGTAAGATTCTGCACAGAGCCTTACCAACCAAAGACATAAGTGCATTGCTTTTGAAAATGCATATTCCATGACAGGGAAGGAAGGCATTCTTGACAGAAAGACCTAAGACAGTCTCAGTCTTGTTTATGAAATAAAAATGGAGGAGAGGCAGAGAGCTTTGGGGGCTGCTTGGCAAGAATCTGACATGTACCAAGGACAAGGAAATGGACTGCTTAGCAGAAATCTGACATTGGCCAAGGACAAAGAAATGGGCTTCAGGCAGGAATCTAACATTAGGCTAGAACAAAGAAGTGATTTCAGGCAGGAATCTAAATATTAGGCTAGAACAAAGAAGTAATTTCAGACAGGGATCTAAATTTTAGGCTAGAACAAGGAAGTAGGCTTCAGACATAAAAATGACTTTGGGTTATGACAGGGAAGTTGGCTCAGACATTTTGGTCATCCTGATAAGCCCTTAGAAACAGTGATCACAGGAGTGTTCATGGAATTTTGTTTATTGCCTTGCTTATTCTTTTACTATTTGTGTTTATTGTCTTGCTTGTTCCTTGACTATTTGCATCTATTATATTGCTAGTTCCTCAACCTAGAACTGACCTTAATACTTGCATGTAATTAAAATGGTATAAAAACAAAAGGAGGAGGGAGGATGGAATAGAAGGTTCTAGGGAGGGAAAATGGGGAAAGTGGATGACATCTGTATTGCAAATAAATAAAATATCCAATAAGAAAAAAAGCTATACTAAATAAAACATGACAATGTAATGTGTGAACACATCAATGAGTCTAGAGAGAATGGCTTAATGCTGGAAATGGTATCTTTAGATGCTAGAAACAAAAAAACACATTATTAATTATGATCAAAAAGTTAATAAATAGACAAAGGTAAAATTACATTTATACCTTACATTATATACAAAAGTAAATTCCAGATATACTAATGTCCTAAAGTCAAATCATTATTTAATTAAATTCCCAAACAATACTTTATCTTTGAATTATCAAAAAATTCCTTAATGACAAAAATACACACAAAATAATAGTTCTTTAAATAGTAATTTCTGTTAATCCTATACAGCCTAAGATAACACATTTAATTTTAAGAAGTCATTTGCAAAACCAAAGATAATCAAGTAGAATAAACAATACAAATAAATATAAATACAAATGTAACTCCTTCAAAACTACATTTGAGCTAAATCATGGACATGGTAACTCAACCTTTAGCTTAGGAGACATGGAAATGCTGAGCAATATTCTATACTGTGAGGATATGGGAAGATGGCTGCACTAGTCTCATCTACTGGGATTCTGACTGGTGTATGAGTGACAAGAATAGTTGGGTCCTCCAACGTGGAACCTCTACCTCTAGATGAAACAGACCCAAACTCTTTGAGTAAGCATGAAGACAGGAATATAAAATGTCCTTTATCTCATAAACTATAAAATGAAATGAACTAAGGCCCAATAAAAATATAAATAAATTCCCAATGAATAAGATTAATGTCTGAGTGAATAAAAACTGAACTAAATTTAAAATAATAAATAAAAGGTGAACACATTAATGAGGATCACAGATGGAGTAAATAATAATAATTATTATTATCATTATCATTACTATTATTAAGGCCAAAAAATAGATGCCAGAAGGCTTCACAACATCAGGAACTCAGGGCATTACCATAAAACACAAGGCAGCCAGAAAATGTGAAGCCAAGATATTTAAGTTTTAATACCAATCGAAAATAGGTTAAAAACAATCAACCTTTTATATAGCCATTACCTGCAGAATTCAAATGTTAATTTTAAGAATGAATTTAATATTATCCAATATGATAAGGCAATAAAAAGGAAATCAGTTACATAAAAAATGTATAATCCAAGTGTAAAAGTTGCAGCTGGTGAAATCAATGAAAGCAGCAGAACAATGAACACTAGAAATCATCTCATTTATAAAACTGATGAAAATAACAACTTCTAGAACTCTGGGAATTAATCAAAAATTTTACCAACCTAGAAATATTAATATAAGAAAAATCAACAGTGAGGATCCAAAGCTCAGACTTGTAGGCAGAGTGCTGCCTCCTGCAGCTTTTCCCTCCAGTGCTTAGGACTCTTTCAAAAGTGCTTGGAAGATGACAAAAAGCTTGGACATGGCTGTTCCTAGGGACACAAGCCAGGGTCCTTCTGGAGCAAGAAGAAGCCTTCCCAACCACTGATCACCAAAGTCAGGAGCCAAGAGAAGCTAAGCTCTGAGTATGCAAAGATGCTTCTACAATGCTTATAGCCTTAAGTTCACAACTAACCCTGATCAGCTGGTCCAACTCTTGCCCACATCCAGGTCCAACCTAAAGAGCAGAGATGAGTCAGACTCCAGCAAGTACTCACTACCACTCAACACCTGACAAGTTCCACTATTAGAGAGCATGGAAAACTTCAAATCACCTTTTTTTTCTAACTTTTCTTAAACATTTTCTTTGTTTTTACCCTGTGTATTAACTTCATTTTTTTTATTTTTCAAAGACCTTTGAATTATATTTATTTTCTAAACCATTAGTGTAGCTCAGATATTGCTCTTTATTTTGAATCAGATATTTTTGTCTATGATTCTTTTCCTCAAATTCTTTCCTTTTTGGGTTCAATTTTATTTAAACTAGGTCTCTTTCATTTTGTTTGACATTGACTCTTTCCCACTTCCTTTTCTTGTTCCATCCTTTCTTTCATTTATATGTTTATTTCTTTATTCTACTTAGTATTTATCATAGTTTATTGTACCTTATTGATTTTTTTTCTTTCCTGTGGTTATTGTTAGTATGCTATTTGACTTTTTTTAACTGTATTTCTGCATTTGGTTTGTTATATTCTTACTATTATAAAACTTTGTTTTCTCCTATCTGAGTGGTACTGGAAATTGAGCCTTTAATTTCCTTCATAAAGTATGTCACTATAAAGACTACCCATGGAATATATACCCAGTCCTATTGACACACAAAAATTAAGAAGAACCAGTAAGAAAAATGACTTCTCCAAAAATGCCAAAGTCTTAAAACTACATCTAAAGATACTAAAACAGCTAGAATGCCAGATGAAGAATTCAAAAGTCTTGCTTTATAAAAGATTCAAACATATTAAAGAAGTCAATTCAATACCTGGATGAGAAAGAAAACAACTTAGACAGGAAATCTACAAAGATTCTTAAACAAACAAAGTGACATAGGAAAAACACCAAGGAAACAGCATACTTCTAAGCAAAATATCTAAACTCCAGAAGAATATGGCTTCAATCCTTGAAGCAAAATCACTGTGTACCAGGACTAATAAATCTAACAAAGTTATCCTTTGAAAGTAGGGGATAAAGAAAGATCTATAATAATCTTAAACTATGCAATTTCCAAACATAAAAACAGAAACTACAAAAAAACCTAATAGAATAGGAAATAGAAGAGAAAAAAGAAAAACAAGACACAAGCACAGTAGCTCAAGAATGAATAAATATCACCAGAAGAATAGATAACAAATGATACTCAAGTTTTATTAATTCAGTAGGCCAGCAAATCACTCAGAAGAAGAAAGAAATTAAATACCTCTCCATAGTAACCTTCAATGTAGACTGACTGGATTGTTTTAAAACAATATCCAACCTCTTTCTCTATTAAAGAAAAATAATCTCCCCTCACTTGCAATCACTCAGACTAAAATGAAATTATGGAAAATGATATTCTATAGGAAATTTTAAACGAAGTATGGGTTTCTACCCTCATACCTAACAAAGAATGTCCAAGTCTAAGTTCGTCAGAAACAAGAAGGGTACAGGATACTAACAAAAGTAACAAACTTTCACAAAGACAAAATGATTATAAAGATTATAAATAGATGTGAATTAAATAGTAGATTAGCTAATTCCTTAAACAAACATTCTTGAACATAAAGGTAAAGACAAGTACGGACATAACCTCATTCTCATTAGCCAATAGATTATTCAGAATAAATAAGTAAATAAAAGGAAAGCCAGGGTTAAATTGATAAAAATGAATTTAACATGCAGACATCTATAGGATATACTATGGGGATGTGACAGCCAGCTCTAACCTGATGGCACTGTTTTTTTCTGACCCAGAAATAAACTGCTCTATCCTGGTCATTTGAGTGCTCAGACCTGGGAATAATTTTTACCTGTGATGACTAAAGAGACTTAACATGAAGGCAGGCATCCCTTAAGGTCCATTGACCTTTTGTTCTGGATGCCAGGGAGATCCTTGTGGCCTGCAGGTGAGATGAGAATAGGATAATGGCTATGAGGTATTAACAGCTGCCTTTGTTTCTGTACAGCCTGACCATCACTATGAGAAAGGGGTGGAATGGTCTTTTATTACTTTATAGCCAGGAGGAGTGAGGGGAACCAACAACAATTGAGGGAAGTAAAACAATTTTCCTGCCTAGTTGTGAATTCCATGAATAGCTGTAATACACACCTTTCTGATGTCTGCCTTGAAAACCCTACCTTAACCACACCCTCTTCCACATAGCATGCTATCAGGCTATAAAGCTGCCATCCTTCTGTTAGCAGGAAAAATAAATTTATTTAATATAAATTTGAAGTAAGACTAAGTCTTTGGTCATTCCCAGTGGATTCAAACGCCACAGCAATGCTATCCAACAGCTGTGGAATACCTTCTCAGCAATCTTTGAATCTTTCTAAAAGTACAGAACATTGTAGACCATAAAGCTACTCTTTTTTCATATTTAAATAATTTCATTCAATGTTCAATGTTACAGACTTGAGAAAGTTCTAGAGATGTATTATCTATGGAAAAGCAAAAAATTTTTTGATATTCAAAAATAAGAAGAGTCAGCAACAAGTGAATCTCAAAGTCTCCTCAGGATATAATGAACAGTATTTTTCTTCTTTTTCTCTACTATTTAAATTTATAGCTTCCCTTCAGACACATGAGTGCATAAAAACTCAAAGTAAGCTACTCTTAATAAAAGCAAAAAAACCAAAAATTTCATTTATATTGTCAGATTATGGTAGAATAATGAAATCTTGACTCATCTGAGACATTGAAGAAATCAATAGGAAAATAAAAATTCCTTGCATCTAATTAAGACGAAAATTAGTCATATGCCCTAGGATACTGCAAAAGCAGTCATGAGAGAAGTTTGTAGCTGTAATTGCTTATATTCAAAATTCAGAAAGAGTTTAAATAAGTAACTTAATGGTGAACATTAAAGCAATAAAAAACAAACATAAACAAGCCAAACCCAAAATACAAAGATATAAAGAATAAATATGGAACAGCTGAGCAGGGCATGGAAACAGGTAATGAAGACCTTGATCATTTCCTTCTTGCCTCCAAGTCCAATGCCTCAGTCTCACCCCTAGCTCTAAAATGTAGCAGCAGCTTTCCATGGCCCCTGCTCCATATCCTGTAGATGCCACAGATCTTCCCTTACAAACAAACCTCCCCCTCCAAGTTCTTTGCTTTTTCCCAGCCCTCAACTCCAGCAGGCAGCCCCTGACAACCACAAGCTAATACTGCAAGTGAAGTGGGTAGGTTAACTGCAGATCTTCACCTCTCCTTCTGCTCCTCCAGTCTCAAACACTTCTCTCTCCAAAGTCTCAGCCCCAGCTCTGTAGCAGAAAATCTGCTGAGGTCTCTCTTTCCTCTCTTACCCAATGAATCACAAAATTCTTCTCTTTAACATTCCTTCCCCCAAATCATCCATTATTCCAGCCTCTGACACCAGCAGGCATTCTCTGTGAACATGTCAGCTGAAGAGGCCAGGAAAACAGGAAACAGAAAGCAAAAGACAAAACACCCACCCATAAAGACTAACCAGAAATCAGCACCTAATCCTGGTTTCATCTCGATCTCGAATGTTTACATGCCACTGTAAAAACACAGTAACAGCCAAGGTAGTGTATGTCCTCTAGAGCCCAGCAACTCTATCACAGCAAGCCCTAAAAATTCCAACACAGCTGAAGCACAGGAAAAAGACTTTAAAACCACCTGTATGAAGATTATAGAGGTTCTCAAAGAGGAAATGAATAAACCTCTTAAATCTAAAAAATAAAAAATAAAAAAAATGAACAATAAGGAAGGAGAAAAAATCCCAGCTCGAAGGCCCAGAAAATATTTTCAACAAAATCAAAGAAGAAAATGTTCCTAACCTAAAGAATGAGGGGCCTTTCAAGGTACAAGAAGCATACAGAACACTAAATAGACTGGACCAGAAAAGAAAGTCCTCTCCCCACCTAATAACCAAAACTCTAAACATACAGAACTGTAGTGGGAAATTTTTCCCACAAGTTGAGAGGAGCTAAGGTAGGAGGAGAAGGAGAGAAAGAGGAGGAGTAAGGAGAGGAAGAGGAGAAGGAATAGGAGGAGCTACAGGCAAAGATGTAGGAGGATGAAGAGTCACTCATGTATCAAGAGCAGCCCTGGGTAACAACTTATATCCAGGTTAGTTAATTGGTTAACACTTCTAATTCTGTGGGCATCTTGTTATTTCAGCATTATCAAATATATAAAGCTATTGGATAATCTTTAAACATTAGAGTCTCTTTCCTACTGGATACCACGTGGATGGTGGGATGGTCTGTGCTCAGCCCAACCTTGTGGAGACAGCATGGAAGATTGGCAAAGCCATCTCCCTCACTGGTGTCTTGTGGGTGGCAGGGCCGGTGTCTCTGGCCGCCTGACCCAGCAGTCTGAGCCTGCAGCCTGGGCCAAGTGGCAGCGATAATTAGCTGCCACAGCTTGTGGCCACAGGCCTTGCCTAGTCAGGAACATGGTGGCTCTGTAACACAAGACAGATCAGGTGCTAAAACAGAACCCATACTTTTGCTGCCTATAAGAAACATACCTCAATATCAAAGACAGACATTACCTCAGGATAAATAAGTAGAAAAAAAGATATTCTAAGCAAATGGACCTAAAAAGCAAGCTAGTATTAACAATTTCAATATCTAACAAAATAGACATCAAGCCATAACTAATCAAAAGAGACAGGAAAGGGCAGTACCTACTCATCAAAGAAAAAAAAATCCACCAAGATAACATTTTAATTCTTAACACCTATGCCCTAAACCAAGGTCACACAAGTTTGTAAAAATAAACACTACTACAGTTTAAATCACATAATGACCCTAACACACTAATAGTAGGAGACATCAATACCACACTCTCACCAATACACAGGACACCCAGACAAAAACTAAACAGAAAGGCTAGAACTAACAGATGTTATAAAGCAAATGGACCTAAAAGTGTTTTGCTCAAATACAAAAGAATATAAACTTCATGGAACTTGCTTGAAAATTAATTACATACTAGACACAAAACAACTCTCAAAAGATACAGGAAGAATAAAACAACATCAGAGCACCACTATTAAAGCTGGTTATCAACAAGCAACATTAACAGAAATAACTGTAATAACAGAAAGCTAACAAACTCATGGAAAGTGAACAACACACTAATGAATGAAAAATGGATCAAGACAGAAATTAAAGATTTTCTAGAATTAAATGAAAATGAATATACAACATACCCAAACTTTTGGGACACAATAAAAAAAGTTCTAAGTGGCAAGTTCATATACTAATTCACCACAGTAAAAAAATAAAAATAAATTTAAGAAACTGGAGAAATCTCACACTAGCAATTTAATAGCACACCCAAAAATTCTAAAACAAAAAAAGAAACGTCACCCAAATTAATAGACAGGAAGAAATAAACTCAGGGCTTATAACAATAAAATAGAAACAAAGAGAACAGAAAATAAATGATATTGACAAATATGTACCCAAACAAACTAAAAGGCAGAAAGAGAATATTCAAATTAACAAAATCTGATGTGAAAAGGGGGACATAATAACAGACACTGAGGAAATATAGAGAAACAGAAGGATATACTTTAAAAACCTGTACTCTGGTCCAAATAAGACACACCTTGCAGAGGTGAGTTGCCATGCAATCCCCTGAAATCCACAGTCTAGTTCTGGGCTCGATTTTTGGTTCAAAGAAGCCTTACGGGACCCCAAGAGCATCCTGCTTCCCCACGGAAGCTTTTGGGGGTCCCAAGACTAACCAGCTTAACATACTGCCCCACCAATCCCTTCCCAGCGGGGTCTACCCAGGATACAGCTTGAAGAGGTGAGTTGTGTGTGGTCTCCTGAAATCCACTGTCTAGCTTGGGGCTTGCTCTTTCGTCCCGAGGGCATTGTAGGCCCCAAGAACATCCTTCTTCCCAGTAGAGACCTATCGAGACTCCAAGAACTATCACCAGGTAACACTATTCCACCAATCCCTTGCCAGTGGGGTCCATATAAGACACATCTAGAAGAGTCAGGTACTCTGACCTGCACTGTCTAGCCCATGGCTGCCTTCACCTTCCTGAGAAGTCCTACAGCCATCAGGATCATCCAGCAAACACCAAGAAAAATCAGATGCCTTAAAAAAAGCTCAAGAACACAACCAACAAGATCCAGGGCAATATGACACCACCAGAACCCAGTAAGCCTTCTACAGCAAACCATGGATATCCTAATGAAAACTAATTACAAGAAGATGATCTTAAATCTGATCTTATAAAGATGATACAGGCCTTTGAAGAGGAAATTAATAAATCCCTTAGGAAATACAGAAAAATACACACAAACAGTTACAGGCATTAAAAGAGGAGGCAAATACAAATGAAGAAATACGGAAAATTCAATCAAACATGAATAAAACTGCCTAAGACCTGAAAAGAGAGACACAATAAACAAAACACAACTTGACGTAATTATGGAGAAGGAAAACCTAGGAAAGAGAACAGGAACTACAGACCTAAGCATCACCAACAGAATACAGGAGATGGAAGAGAATCTCAGGCATAGAAAATATGATAGAAGAAATCAGTATATTGCTCAAAGCTGATGAAAAATATACAAAATATACAAATTCCCAGCTCAAAGGCCCAGAAAACATCTTCAACATAATCATGAAAGAAAATTTCTCTAACTTAAAGAGATGCCTACAAAAAGCTTACAGAACAACAAACAGATTGGACCAGAAAAGAAAATTCTCCTGGATACATAATAATCAAAACACTAAATATACAGAACAAAGAACAAATTTTAAATACAACAAAGGAAAAAGCCAAGTAACATACATAGGCAGACCTATCAGAATAACATCCTACAGACACTAAAAGGAAAACTCAAACCCAATGAGGCTAACTAAACTCAAGAAAACACAAGAAATAAATGATTTCACACAATTAAAACTAATAGAAGAAAAACATGCACAAACACTCAACTACCACGAACATCAAAATAATAAGTAAAAATCATTGGTCATTAATATCTCTCTATATCAGTAGACTCAATTCCCACACTAAAAAGACACAGGCTAAGAGAACGGATGCATAAACAGAATTCAACTTTCTGCTGTATACAAGAAACACATCTGAACAGCAAACATAGACATTCTCAAAATAAAGGGCTGGAAAAATGTTTTCCAAGCAAACAGACATAAGAAACAAGCTGGAGTATCCATTCTATTATCTAATAAAATAGACTTTCAACTAAAAGTAATCAAGAGTGACAGAGAAGGACACTTCATACCTACCCAAGGAAAAATCCACCAAGAGGATATCTCAATTCTGAACATCTATGCCCCAAATGCAAGGACACCCATGTTCATAAAAGAAATATTACTAAAGCTTAAATCACATAGTAAACATAACACATTAATAGTAGAAGACATAAACACCCCACTGGGCCAATGGACAAAAACAAAAACTAAACAGAGAAGTAACAACAGAGATTGTGATTAAAGTGGATCTAACATTGTGGGTTGGTGGTCTGTGAAAGGCAGCCCGGTTCCTGGTGGAGCAAGGGTCACCCCAGTGACTCTGAAGGGATGGAAGGTGTTTCGCTTTGCTCCTGAGCACCTGGCTCCTGTCACATACCTACAGCCAATCACAGGGCCCTGTAGAGAGGACTGTGGCCATCAGTCACATAGGAGCAGTACCCCAAGCCTTCCCAGATGTAGATAAGGTATCCCCAAGCTCCCAGACCAAGTCAATAGGAAATTCCTGCTGTCAGACCCTGACCCACCCCAAAACTGTATGTAAGAATCCTATCAAGAAGGAATAAAACTTTGTAACAATTACTCCATCATCTGAGAGCTTCTGTCATAAGAACTGTAACACTGCCACTTGGGAAGAAATCTGCTCTCCTGAAATGCTACTAGAAGCTCCCCGCACTCCTCCCTGGCTAGTAAGCCTCCCACCAACCCAATTCAGCCCAAAGCAACCGATGCAGCATCTTGGAGCAACTGAAGGGACAATGGTGGAGCCAGAGGTGGAGGCAGCTGCAGCAGTGGAGGCGATTCCCCCCCCCCGACCCCGCTCCCATTCTCCCTTTTGCCTGAACCCTCCCATCTGGCCAGGCAGAGATCTCCGTTGAAAGCCTGCAGTACACAGGGCCACATAACATACCTATAGAACTTTTTACCCAAACAAAAAAGAATATATCTTTTTCTCGGTATCTCACAGAACCGTCTCCAAAATTGATCAAATAATTAGTCACAAAGTGTCTTAGTCAGGGTTTCTATTCCTGCACAAACATCATGACCAAGAAGCAAGTTAGGAAGGAAAGGGTTTTTTTCAGCTTACACTTTCCATGTTGCTGTTGATCACCAAAGAAAGTAAGGACTGCAACTCAACAGGTCAGAAGCAGGAGCTGATGCAGAGGCCATGGAGGGATGTTACTTACTGGCTTGCTTCCCCTGCCTTGCTCAGCTTGCTTTTTTATAGAACCCAAAACTATCAGCCCAGGGATGACACCACTCACAATAGGCCCTCCCCCCTTGATCACTAATTGAGAAAATGCCTTAAGTGGGATCTCATGGAGGCATTTCCCGAGCTGAAGCTCCTTTCTCTGTGATAACTCCAGCTTGTGTCAAGTTGACACAAAACCATCCAGTACATAAAGGAAGCCTCAGTAAGTACAAGAAGACTAAAATAATCCCATGCATTTTATCAGATCACCATGTATTAACGATGGACTTCAATAACAACAGAAACAACAGAAACCCTATATACTTATGGAAATTGAACAATTCTCTATTCAATGATCACTGGGGCAGAGAAGAAATAAACAAATAAAGACCTTCTAGAATTCAATGAAAGTGGGGGCACAACATATCCAAACCTATAGGATACTATGAAAGCAGAGCTAAGAGGAAAGTTCATAGCACTAAGTGCCCTCATAACGAAATTGGAGAGTTCGCACACTAATAAATAAAAGTATACCTGAAGACAATAGAAAAAAATGCAAACATTCCCAGAACTAAACACCAGGAAATAATCAAACTCAATGTTGAAATTGATCAATTAGAAACAAAGACCTAGTTCTTTGAGAAAATCAACAAGATGGACAAACCATTAGCTAAACTAACTAAAAGATAGAGAGACAATATGCAAACTAACAAAATCAGAAATGAAAAGGGAGACATACCAATAGACAAGGAAGAAATTCAAAGAATCATTAGGTCTTACTTCAAAAGTCTGTACTCCACAAAATTGAAAAATCTAAATGAAATGGATGATTTTCTAGACAGATACCAATTACCAAAACTAAATCAAGATCAGGTAAATTGATCTTGAATAGTCCTGCAACTATTCACTCCATCAGAATAGTACTATAACCCCTAAGGAAATAGAAATACTCATTTTTAAACATTTTTATTGGATATTTTATTTATTTACAATACTGATGTCATCCCCTTTCCCCATTTCCCCTCCCTAGAACCCCCATCCCATTCCCCCTCCTCCTTTATGCTTTTATACCATTTTGATTGCATGTATTAAAGTCAGTTCTAGGTTGACGGTCTAGCAATATGATAGATGCAAATAGTCAAGGAACAAGAAAAACAATAAACACAAATAGTCAAAGAACAAGCAAGGCATTAAACCCAATTACATGAACACTCCCATGATAATATTTTCTAAGGGCTTATCAGGATGACCAAAGTATCTGAGCCTACTTCCCTGTCCTAGCCCAAGGTCACTTTCATGTCTGAAGCCTACTTCCTTGTTCTAGCCTAAAATCTGGAATCCTGTCTGAAATTAAGTAGTAGTTATTTAAAGTCTCCCAAAAAAAAAAGCCCTGTCCAGAAGGATTTAAAGCAGATTTCTACCAAACTTTCAAAGAACTAATGCCAAGACTTCTCAAACTATTCCACAAAATAGAAACAGAAGGAACACTGCCAAACTCACTCTATAAGGGAACAGTCACCTGGTATCTAAACCACACAAAGACCCAACAAAGAAAGAGCACTTCAGACCAATTTCTCTTATGAACATTGATGTAAAACTACTTAACAAAATATTAGCAAATCGAATCCAAAAACACATCAAAGACATCATCTACCATGATCAAGTAGGCTTTATCTCAGGGATGCAGGAGTGGTTCAATATATGAAAATCCATCAATGTAATTCACCATATAAACAAACTGAAAGGAAAAAAATGATCATCTCATTACATATTGAAAAGGCCTTTGACAAAATACAACACTCCTTCATATTAAAAATCTTCTAGCAAGCAAGGATACAAGGGTCATACTTAGACACAATAAAGACAAGATATAGCCTCATCCCAGAGATATAGAGATGTTTCGATATACAAAATCAATAAATGTAATCAACCATATAAACAAGCTGAAAGAAAATAACTACATGATCATTTCACTAGACGAAGAAAAGGCAATGACAAAATCCAGCACCTCTTCATGATAAAAGTCCTGGAGAGATTAGGGATACAATGGACACACTTAAACATAATAAAGACAGTTTATAGCAAACCCACAGGCAACATCAAATTAAATGGAGACAGAGACTTCAAAAGCAATTCTAATAAAATCAGGAATAAGGTAAAGTTGTGCACTCTCTCCATACTATCCAATATAGTATTTGAAGTTCTAGTTAAAGCAATAAGACAACTGAGGGAGATCAAGGGGATACAGATTGGAAAGGAATAAGTCAAAATATCATTATTTGCAGATAATATGACAATATACAAAAGTGGCCCTAAAAATCTCACAGGGGAACTCATACAGCTTGATAAACAAGTAACTATATACAGAATTAACTCACAAAAATCATTTACCTTCCTATAAACAAATGGCAAATGGATTGTGAAAGACATTATGGAAACAACACCTTTTACAATAGCATCAAATAATATAAAATATCTTGGGGTAACTCTAACCAAGCAAGTGAAAGACTTGTATATTAAATCTTCAAGTCTTTGAAGAAAGAACTGAAGATGATATCAGAAGATGAAAAGATCGTCCATTCTTAAGTATAATTAACATCCTACCAAAAGCAATCTATATATTCAATGCAATCCTCATCAAAACTCCAACAAAACTCTTCACAGATCTTGAAAGGACATTTTGAACTTTATATGGGGGTTGGGGGAGCAGGATAACTAAAGCAATCTTTATCAATAAAATAAATGCTATAATCCTACCATTCCAACTATTTCAAGTTGCACTACAAAGCTATAGTAATAAAAATAGCATGGTATCGGAATAAAAACAAACACGTTGATCAATGGAATCAAATAGAAAACCCAGACATAAATTCATACACCTATTGACACCTGGTGGTTTTGTAAAGAAGCCGGAGATACATACTGGAATAAAGAAAACATCTTGAACAAATGGTGCTGGTCAAACTAGAAGATTCCACTAGCATGTAGAAGAACACAAACAGAACCATATTTTATGCCCCACAAATGGATTGATGGATCAAAGACCTCAATATAAAACTGGATACACTGAACCCAGTAGAAGAAAAATTAGGGGAAAGCCTTGAACTTACTGGCACAGGAAAACTTTTTCTGAACAAAACACCATATGAATAGGCACTAAGATGAGCAATAGATGGGACCTCATGAAACTCAAAAAGTTTCTAAAATCAAAGGACACTACTATTGAGACAAAGCAGCAACCTACAGAATGGAAAAATATTTTTACGAACTCTGCATTCAGTAGAAGACTAATATGCAAAGTATATAAAGGACTCAAAAATCCAAATAACCCAATTTAAAAATCAGATACAGATATAAACAGTGAATTCTCAGTAGACGAAACTCAGCTGGCTGAGAAACAGTTATATCAGGGAAATGTAAATCATAACTACTACATTCTAACTACCATCAGAATGTCTGAGATCACTACGTGACAGCTCATGTTAGTAAGGATGTGGAGCAAAGGGAACACTCTTCTTTTGCTGATGGTAGTGCAAACTTGCACAGCCACTATGGACATCAATATGTGAGTTACTCACAAAGTTGGAAATCAATATACCTCAAGATCCAGCTATAATCACTCTTGGTATACCCCTAAGGATGTTCCATCCTACTAAAAGGACACCTCAGCAACCACTCCTGCTCTATTCATAAAAGCCAAAAATTGGAAACAGCCTAGAATCCCATCAACAGATGAACAGATCAAAAAAACATGAACATTTAAACCATGGAGTATTATTCAGCTATATTTTTTTTAAAAAATGTGAAAGTTTCAGGTAAATGGATAAGACAACAATAACAACAACAAAATCATGTGTAAGGTAACCCTTAAATCTACAATGGTGACCCACATACATGGTACACTTGTTCAATAGTAACTTAAGAAAAGAAGAAAAAAGAAAGAAAAGAAATTACACACACATAAGAAAGACAGACATCAAATCACCCCTACTAACAAACACCATTACACTTAAACTGCCTTCAAGACTCCCTTAGAACAGCTTCATCTCTAGTAAGCACTTTCAAGCAAAGTATCAGGATAAAATGCAACATACTGCTCTTGGATCAGGGACAGTGTAAGGGCAAGTTGTAGCTGCTAGTATCTCCCGTTTCATGGCAGATCCGTCAGGATTCACCACCAGAGGAATTACATTTTTGTGGCTTACAAAATGAGGATTCTGGTTGTTGTGCCCAGAGATTGAGTTACCATTGTTTCTAAACTAAGTTTTTGTGGTGTTTTTCTTTGTGTGGTGACTCAACTGGATTCAAGAAGAAAAGGTATGGTGGCAAAGCATCGGTTTGCCTGATGTGTACCATAAAGGCCGTGGGGGATCTGAAGCACGGGGCTGGTGTGGTAGACCCCACCAAGGGAAATTAAATTAGCAAGTTATGTGGAGAAGTCTTGGGGCCCTGGGCCAGAGGGTCTGCTGAGATGAGAACATCCCGCCAGAGCCATGTGGCCCGCCAGTGCTGTGCATAGTGTGGGAACCATGCTGTTCTTTTTCATATTTCCCACTTCAGGTGGCAAACCAACATATTGGGCAAGAATCCACTAGAAATTTAAGATTATTAGCCTAAGATTGTTTTAATTATTATTTTTTTAAGTGAGTAGCTGGGTAGCACTAAAACAAGTCATGTGGACTCAGCACAGGAGTTGAAACAAAGAGAGCAGGTCTGAGGTCCCCTGCTATGGGGAGTTGCAGGCTGCTCTGAGTCAGGAGAGAGAAGGAGAATGAGAAAGCCTACTTCTCAGGGCAGATACTTATTTAACTGTGAATTTATAATATTGGGATTATATGCTTTAATGGAAGATTTATATACAGAGTCCAGCCGAATCACATGGGGAATTTCACCCGCAGTTCAGAACTAGGATAAGGAAAATTAGTAACTGACTCCAAGTAGAGAGTGCAGTGATAATCATTGCCTGCTATGTACAGGTATTAAATAAATGTCTGTGGCTCCAGGGACAGAGCCGAACAGAGAGATGGTATAACAAGATGGCTGCTCTAGGCAGAGAGCTGAACAGTAAGATAGTATAAAGACAGCTTGCTTTAATACTTCTTACAGGATACTCAAATTCTGTCTAATGTAGGCTCCACGGAAACTCTGGGTTTAAATCCTGCTTTGACTAGCTGCCTGCTTATAAACAGGTATAGACAGAAGTGTGAATCAATTGTTTTAAAGATGGTATAAAGATATATTGCTTTAATACATCTCACAGAATATTCAAACTCTGTCTAACATGGGCTCCACAGGAATCTTGGATTTTTATCCTGCTTGGCAAAATAGACAAAGCCTAAGAATAGGCACATAAAGTACTTTACTTCTTTTGTTTTAGATTGTTTTCACTTTCAAAATGGGTGTTATTTTGAGCTTTGTGGTTTTATTATTCGGCTGGAAGAGAGAGCAAGATACAAGCTTTCCTGGTTGCCAACTCAAGGATATGCTGATTTAGGAGAAAGGTTTTATCTTTGCATTTTTAGAAAAGGTGATTAGTGTACATACACCTTCCAGAGTTATATGGATCAGATATGGCAAAGGGAGACCCTCAGAGGACTAGATTCCAGAGAATCAAATAAAGAAGTTATCATGATGATACTAAAATTTTGTTTTGAGATTTGTATACTACAGAATATACAAAGCCTTGGTGAATCTCCTCATCAGACATGCTGAGCTGTCCTGCTTAAACTCATGATGTCTTGGACTTTCAGCTGGATCGAGTCAAAATACAGACATCAAAGACTAATACAATAGTTGGTGTGGCCTTCATAAAGTTAATCAACTCCCCTATTTTCCCTACAATCCCCCCACACACTTCAAAATGTCTCAACAACCATATCAGCTTGAAGAAGTTATGAAAAGTCACCGCCCCAGTTCCCTGAGCTTTGGGGCTAGAGGGGGTTATTATAGGTTGTCTTTCTAGGGAATGTAGAAATGGTCATAATTGGAGCATGGAGGAAATAGCTAGAATTGATGGTATAGCCATAATCTCAATTGGTAGAAATCTTTATAATTGTTACTAAGTTGAAGTCATAATTTCTTAAATGGTACAGAATTTATTTTGATGCAAAATCAAAGGTTTCATTGGTATAAATTTCTTCTATGGATACAAAAATTTTAAAAGTACAGGGCTTAGACCCAGTCCTTCTATATCTGTTATTATAAATTGATCTGAAACGACTAAGCCTGTGAGTTAAGAGCCAAATAGCAAATTCATGGTTCTGAGTTGATTATTAGGATGTTTTCAAGATTTTAATTAGAAATAGCTGGGAGTAGTTAATGGAGAACATTCCCAATTACTTTACATAAACAGTTGGTTTTCAAAAACATCAGAAATCCAGAGAATGTGACATTTAATGTCATTTAATCATTTGTTGTAGAGATAAATTTGCTCCTAACAGCATCCCTTTCTTGGATTAAAGAAGAAACTGAGCATCAGTGGAGTTTTTCCAGTTGTGGTGAGACAGCCACTAGGCAAGAATTGCCTCAATTCATCTACAGACAAAATACTGTCCAGAAAAAGGACACAAATTACAGGTTATGACAGCTTAGTTCTGCGGAGACAAAATAGGCTTGTCCTTAATAACGCCTGCCTTTCAAAGATCCGTCAGATGATCTTGGGCCAGAAGGCTGAAGACTGATGCTCCAACTTCCTGACTTACTGGAACTGTATAGTTAAGCAGCTGTCTTACAATTTGTCTCAGTTCTGGAAGCTGTGTTAGGCTTCCTATATGTTTTCAGTTAATGTTGGTCATTCTCGGATTTCTGATGGGGTTAAAAGACTACTTATAGTCTAATAGCCAACCCAGGCTACTTACATTGAAAGAACAGATGTGAGAGGATGGTTTTCAGATGGCATACTATCTTAAGTCAGGACAATAAGTCAGGTGTAGAATTATAAGTCTTTTAAGTTAGGACAGATGACAGAGTGTTCTATTTTAAAATAAAATAGATAATAATGATGGGCTGCATGTTAGGTCTATCTTGTACTTTATAAATTACAAGATGGTAATAGTTGTGCTCAATTTATATCTGAGATAAAAGAGTCTTTTCAGTGGACAGAAATGGAGAAGTGTTGTGGATGGGCCTGGTACTGTTTGTATTTTGATGTAAAATCCGCTCTCCTGGGAGGAGCTGCAGACAAGGAGTAAGTCATGTACTCAGGTGACTTCTTGTGAATCAATCCCCTAATAAATAAAGGAGCCAATCACTGAGCAAGTAGGAGGGACTTCCGGGTTGAACAGAAGGAGAGAGGAAGCAGGAGAGGGGGGGGCCTTTTGGATCAGGGACAGCGTGAGGGTGAGATGTAGCTGCTAGTTTCCTGGTTTCATAGTGGATTCTCCAGGATTCGCCACCGGAGGAATTAGATTTATATGGCTTACAGGATTGGGATTCTAGTTGTTGCGCCCAGAGATTGAATTATCATTGTTTCTTTTTAAAAAAAATGCAACATACTAATTTCAATAGCTTTTTTTATATAGAAACATACTTAGATAGAAATGAGGAAACCAAGTCCAACCAACAGCCTTTAACAACACCTGGGAAAAAACATAAAACAAAACTACAATGGAAAACTTGAAAACACCAAAGAAAGAAACACAGTATTATTAAATGACAGACGCCTATGTTCATGGATTGGCAGAATTAATATTATGAATCTGTCTATATTCCTGAAGATGACCTACAGATTCAATGTAATTGCCACTAAAATACAACCAAAATATTTAAAAATATTTTAAAATCTCATAAAGAAGTACAAAAGATCGCAAATAGCCCAATAAAGAAAGAAAGAAATAGCACTGCTAGAAGTATCCCAATATCAAATTTTAAATTGTATGAGAGAGTAACAGTAAAAAATCATAATGCTGGCACAAAATCAACACAAAGACCCATGCAATTGCCCAAGGAACCAAAAATAGAACCAATACAGCTACAGCCTCATGATTCCCAACAACAGTCGTATAAAAACATATCTCAAACAAAAATTAGCCTGCGTAGTAAATAGACAGAAACAGATACTTACATGTGGAAGACTGAAAGTAGATTTCTAACATTCATCTTCTACAGAAATCAATTCAAGCTAGATCAAGGACTTCAATGTAAGGCCTGAAACTTTGAAACTACCAGGAACAAACACTTCAATATATGGGCATGGATGATGGCTTTCTAAATTGGACCACAACTCAGAAAATAATAGCATGAAATTAAACAGCCATTGTACAACAAAGAAACAATTAGTAGAGTCAAAAATGGAAGAAAATCTTTGCCAGCTATTACTCAGTCAACAGACTAATATCTATAATATATTTTTAATTCAAGAGTTAGACACTATAATAGCAGTCAAACCAGAAATGAAAAACTGAAGAGATATCGTTCAAAATAAGAAATGCAAATGAAACCCTTAGAGAAACTACTTTTTTCATTTTAAGTGGTTGTTAATTGAAGATAGCTTCTTGGTTGGGAATGAAACCTTGTGCCTTGTGCCTACTTCCCTGTGTCAGCCCTGGTTTGGATCTGTGCAGGCCATGTGCATGCTGTCACAGTCTCTGTGACTTCATATGCGCATCAGTCCTGTTTTGTCTGGAAGACATTATTTCTTTGGTATCACCCATCACCTCTGGCTCTGTCAATCTTTCTGCCTCCTGCTCCATATAGTACCATGAGCCCTCAGGGAATGAATTTAATGAAGGCATCCCATTTAATGTGGAGTGTTCCAAGGCACATGGTCTAGTTTATCCTCTCTCCCCTTCCCTCTCCCCCTACTCCTTCCCCCCCGACTCTGTTTTTACCCTACAGGTCCTTTGCATATATGGCTTCTAGTTTAGTATTTTTATGGGATTTGTAACTGTGCAAAGGAACACATGGTTCTCTGTGTCTATATCTGTTTATTGTGCCTTTCTTGGACTCTTCCTTCTGTTCTGTTTTATCTTTCTTTTGTTGTTTTATGTGTTTGTTGTTGTTTTCTTGTATTATATTTTATTATTATCCCTTAGATCCCTGTGTGTTTTACAATGAGAGATAGAAAGGGGGTGGATCCCGATAGGAGAAGAAGTGGGAAGGAACTGGGAAGGGTAGAGGGAGAGGAAGCTGTAATCAGGATATGCTGTATGAAAAAAATTCCATAAAAGAAAACAAGAAAAAAAGATATGTGAATGTCCAATGAATACCAGAAAAAGTTCACATCCTTACCCAGTAATCAAGTGCAAGTTAAAACCATATTGAGATTTCATTCCATCAAGAGCTTCAACCCTACACAGAGAATGATAGACAATTAAAGAAACCTGTGAGCAGGAGCAAATAGTCTTCCTCGGGGAAAAGCACACCAACTGGCTATCCAACACCAAAGAGTAAGCCCTGTAAATGTACATACAAGTAATATTATACAGACTGAGCAGGTTGTATTTATGTACACACACACCAACAACAACAACAACAACAACAACGGACAACATCAAGACAACAACCATAAATAAAGCCATATAATGGAATAGAACAAGGTGGGATATCTAGGAGGGTTTGGAGGGAGGAAAAAGAAGAGGAAATTATCTAAGTATATTATAATCTCAAAAAATAAGGACATATTTTAAAGAGAAAACAAACAAGGAACATACTAGAGAGGACATGTGGGCAGCCTCTACACACTGTTGGTGGAATGCTCATTTGTTCAGGCACTATTGAAATCAGTGTGGAGGTCTACAAAAAAAATAAAAATGGCACCATCATAGGATCTGTCATAGGATATGAACACAGATTATAGATGAGAGAGAGAGAGAGAGAGAGAGAGAGAGAGAGAGAGAGAGAGATCTCCATCCATCCAAAGAAAACTAAGTCAGCATAGAGACAGCTGCACACCAATGATTACTGTGGCACTATTCATAACACTCACATAATAGAAATCAACCTAGGTGTAAAACATGAATTTTTAAAACGAGAGTTTTATTCACCCATGAAAAATAGTGAAATTATGTTATTTAGGGTGAAAAACATGATTGCACTTGAGATTCTGGAAAATGAAATAGACCAGGCTCAGTGAAATATATAATGCATGATTTCTCTCAGTTATAGATTCTGAATTTTGTGTGGTGTGTATGTGTAGTGAATTCATGCTTATTCATAGGCGGGTGTGATGGCAGAGAAAGGCATTGACCGTCTCCTATTGTTCTCCCCCTTATTCTATTCAAACAGACCTCACAGAGCCTAAAGTTCAGTTTCAGCCAGGCTGTCTACTAGTGAACTCTAGATTCACCTTTCTCGTTCCCTCAGTGCTGGGGCTACAGGCATGCAGGACCTCACCAGCTTTTACACGAGAGCTATGTATTTGCAACAAGATCCTCATGCATAGATAGCAAGCACTCTTATGCCTGAGACATCTCCCTAGCCCTAGAAAGGTATGAAAGGAGAAGGGTTGCTATTTGAAAAAAAACAGAAGATGACCAGGTTCGGGATGGGGGATGGGGGGATCAGGGGTCGGGCAGGCAGGGAGAGCAAATGTGATCAAAGCATGCTATGTATGTATAAAATGTAATAATGAAAAGTATTATTTTGTATAATTGATATACACTAATAAAATGGGTAGAATGAATTTGCCCAATATAGTTTTTAGTATTTAACTTGAAAAAGAATTAAAGAAAGCAAATTGACAGAGGGGAAGAGGTAAGAAAGAAAGGAGGGAGGGAGGGAAAAGAGGAGGGGGAAAGAAGGGACAGGAGAGGAGAGAGAAGGAAAGAGTCTACTACCTATCTCAGTATAGGTCTGAACTATGCCTTCCTCTCTTATAGTGAATTATTAATCTACACTGAGGATGTGAACTCACTTGGATATACAGCCTCTGCAAAGGAAATTAAGTCTATAGATTGGATCCAAATTCAATATGACTAATGCTCACATAAAGGGGGAAATTTACACCTGCATACAAATACAAGGGGGAGACACAGAAGAGATTCATGGAGACGATATCCCATTTCTAACTCAAGCAAAGTCTGGAACAAACCTTTTGCTCTTAGCCCTCATGGGAGCCAGAACCACTAACACTCTAATTATGGAATTCTAGCCTCCGACTCTGAGAACTTTCTGTTGTCTAAGCCACCTACTATGTGGCGCTCTGTTGCAGTAGTTCCAGAGAACTATTGCTCTTATAAAAAGCTGACCTTGTAGCATTTTATTATTCTCTTATGTTCCAACTCCTCCTCCCCACCTCGCTAGTAATCTTGCAAAGGATTGAAAAGGATCTGAAAATATAATGGAGCCAACAGCCTGGCAGTCACAAGAGGGAGTAAATAGCATTCAGATGCCTATCATTTTTTTCTCTAAGAGGACATAATTGGATCTGTCCACTGACTTCTGTCCATTTCAACTGGATTTCATAGTATACTGGGTTGTATAGTTTGATTGCAGGAAGTACATTATCCAAAATTCTTCAGAGAAAAAAACTAATGAATGACATTTGGAACTCTGAAAATTTTGAACACATTCCAAAGAGAAAGATCACCAAGTTCATGCATAGGAATGTGAGCATGTCCAGGACTGTGTACATCCACATCAACACAAAATTTTCACCTCTGAATGCAACCGGGGTAGTACGCAGCTTAAAGTGAATAGTAAAACATAACTGTCACCTGTCTAGATGGAAACTAAAGGAGGGCAGAGATCCCTCCATAAAAGCTAAAGGACTAACCGGTGACAAATGTTTAAGACTCTAGCTAGTCATTATCCAAAATTAACTGACAGAGATCTCAATATTAATAAGCAAAGAAAAGAAAATTAGCTAAAACACCACCAATCTATCTTAAGAAGGCAAATAATTTTATTTACAGGATCACCATGCTATTTTGTTTTAAACGTTCTGCTTTCAAATTTTAAAAAAAGACAAATAAAAAAGTAAAGTTTTACACAAGTAAACTTTGTAAAAAGATTTTTACACAAGTAAAATAACATAGCAGTCAAGTAACCTTGAGAAAGAACAAGTGTTTGGCTCAACTGCTCAGAATATTAAACTTGCTATTTTAAGTATGAGCCAAGAAAACCATACCTCAAATACTAATAAAAATATGAGATGCAGTCATTTCAAATAGAGAATATCAATGAAAAGATTAAGAGAACCAAAAAATCCAAACTAAAAAGTATTTTAACTGAAATGAAAATTCCAGTCTCAGGATCAGCATGAGACTGAGCAGCAGAAGGAACAGGAAGGAGCCTTTATGAAAGCCACTTGGGGATTATGTGTACTGAGAGACAAGAAACTGAGAATAAAGGTAAATTGAACCACCACTTGGATACAAGGGAAATCATCAAAGTCCCAGGAAAAATAGAATCATTACAGAGACTACTTGAAGAAACATTGATTAAAACCTTCCCAAAATTCACAAATATCACAAATCTACAAACTTAAGAAGATAACTGAACTTCAGCAAGAGAAAATTCAAGAAGGTACACACCTAGACACTTCATGATCCATCAAAATCTATAAACAAAGGATTCTCTTTCCTTATATTAAAAGCCACAAAGAAAAGTAACTAGTTATATATAAATGATCCTTAACTAATAGTTTCTCTCTCATTTTTCCTTAGAAGATGCGATTAAATATAAAATCTGAATAAGCTTAAAAGCAGAGTAAATTACTATGAAAATATATTTTACAAATTCCAAAATCAGCTGGATTTCCCAGAAAACTGTATCAAATAATTAAAGTAAAATTAACAATAATCCTTTACAAAGTGTTTCAAAAATTATGAGGAAATATACCAGAGTCTGTTCGACAGTCACCATCCTTCCTAATGTTAAAATCAAAAGACTACAAGCCTTTTTGAAGATAGAGCTCATAATGCTAGCAATGAAATCCAACGTCACCGAGAAGGTCTAGAGTGGACCAGCGAGATGGCGCAGCAGCTCCCACCGTGTCTGACATACTGGATTCGATTTACAGGATCCACAGCATTGAAGGAGAGGACAAACTCCTTTCATTTGTCCTCTGACTTCCACACAAAGGTGGTAGGTGGTTTTCACGCATGCCCCTCCACATCCTCCAAACATACAAATAAGACAATGGTTTTTTAAACAACAACAACAAAAAAGAACTATACATAATGATCAACTAAGTACTAAACATTATGATCAACTGAAATTTGTTCCGAAAACGCAAGGCTATTTTGAAATATAAAAAACAATCAATATAAAGCCTCATAGCAATGAAGTAAACAAAACCAAATGATCATTTCCACAGATGTACAAAGACAATTTGACAAAAATCCAACACCCTTCTTAGCAAAAATATTCAACATACAGGAACAGAATGAACCTTCCTCACTCTAATTAAGAACATCTTTAAGAATACAGTTAGCATTATGCTGAATATTCAAAACCTGAGATGCTCTCTCAAACCCTAAGACAGAGGCAACACAAGGTGATTTGCTATAATCAGCACTGAAGAAGCTGTAAATGAAGCAACTGTATGAAAAGGAAATCGCATTCATATCGGAATCAAAGACAAGCAGCTATTTCCAGGTATCAGCTAATAAATTTTGCAAATAACAAGGAATGCTAACAATGTGAAAGTATTAACTGCATGTCTAAAACCAGCAAGAAACAATCTAAAACCTAGCTACATTAAATTCTTTCATTTAAAACAGCATTGAAAATGAAATAAATAAGAATAAACAATGTAACTATAAACTTATATTCTAAAAACTATAGTTTGTACAAAGCTTGATGGGAAATTAGGCTAAAACAAATGTGAAGCTATTGTATAATGTTCACTCAAGAAAAGGACTCCTATTTTATAAGTTGGGATTGATACTGATTATAGATTATTGTAGAATTGCAAGGACCCACACACAGTAGCAACAAAGATTTTAAACAGACCACAATTGAAGGTTTCACAATTAAGCATTTAAAGACTCAATATAAAGCAACAATAATCAAAACAGCAAGGTGTTGGCATAAGAAACAGACCTGCAGACCAACAGAGCAGAATGGAGAGTCCGTCAGCTAAGCCCACAGCTATGGATAACTGCTTTTCAGTAACAGTGACAAGACAGACTTCAAAGGAGAGAATAATCACCTCAACAAGAGGACAGCCATGTACTAAAGAATGAGGCTTAGCTCTAGCATTTATCAAAAGCAAAAACTACCTCAGAATGAATCAGAATCACCCTTAAAGGGAAACAGAAGAATAAACTGAGACCATCAAAGTTTAAACAGTATTTTTCAAAAGACAAAGTAAAAAATACAGCTGGTTGGTAATGGTTTGTGCCTTTAATCCCAGCACTTTGAGGGAGACAGAGACCAGCCTGGTCTACAGAGCTAACCCAAGGACAGCCAAAGCTACACAGAGAAATGAAGTCTCACAAAAAAAAGGGGGGAAGGGAACCATTAATTCACAGAATGGGAGAAAATGTTTCTAAGTCATATGATGTCTAACAAGCTTCTAACAGCCAGGATACATAAAGAACTCTACAACTCAACAAAAACATCAAAAAGTAAGGCCTAGATAAGGTCTCAAGTAGGCATTCCTGCAGAAAGACACCCACATATTACACAGATATAGGAGAAGAGGCACCTCACTGGTCGTTAGCAGCAAACAACTCAAAACCACAGAAGGTATCATTTCACACACAATTAGGATGGCCATAATAAAGGGGGGGAGAGTAACAGGTGTTGATGTGAATATTAGGAAGTCTGGAGTTCCATATACTGCTGGTATGAAGAGAAACAAGTTCAGGATTTCTGGGAAATATTTTAGCAGATCTTCCATAGGTTAAACAGATCACTGATACATTACTCATAAATGATTTTCCTAAGACAGACTTAAGAGAAGTAAAAACATTCACATACATATGAACATAAGTCAGATATAAAAAGGAATGAAGTACTTATAGAACCTCAACCAAAAAAAAAAAACCAACCTGTCATACAAAGGCCATACAATGTGTGGTTTTTAACTATGCCAAGAACAGCAAATACCAATCTGAAGGTATTAGCAGGTGTTCAGGGCCAGGAGTACTTGCTTCATAAGCATAGGTACTTTGTCACAACATGATGACAATGTGGAATTAGAAAGTTCTGATGACTGTCAACCTCATCAACTAAAAAAAAAAAAAGGTGTTTTATGGCAAGTATATTAACTCAATAAAAATTTTAAAAATTGCAGCTGCTATGCCTCATATGACTACTATAAAAGTATATATCTAAAATATTTATTGTATTTAGATGTCACTTTAAAATTATTTTAGCATATTTAAGCTCCCCACATTTTATGCCATAGTGAGAAGTGTATCTAAGTGAAAACACTACAGGAAACCTCATATAACTTTTAGAAATAACTTTTCTTTGCACACAGAATTGCCCTTGGATGACTCCATCTCTATAGAAACCATTTAATTCAGCTCTGCAGAAAGAGAGTAACTGAGGAACATGACACTCTTCAGCAGGACTGTTAAACTGTAAGCAGATGCCAGTAACTTCCAATTACTCAAAAGCTACTTATGAGTACCAGGAAAGTGTGTTGATCCCACTATTTTCAGTGTATCTTGACTCAAGCGAAAACTTCTTGGCAATCGAGCCAAATGTCCAACTATGAAAAACAAAAGGAAAACAGGGATCAAAGTTTGTCTTTTAAACATTCCCAAGTATTAAAATAAGAGTATAATTTATCTTGATTCCATTTCAGGAAGCATGAATCAGTCCCCAATGACATGTTACCTATTGCACTGCATACTCCTTAAAGAATTTCATACGCCTATGGCTTACCCGTTATAAATCTTTCTTTTTTTAATTTTTTTTTTTTACAGGGGAGAGCGTGAACGCAGTCCCCCACTGCCACAAATTATGCAGTCGAGTTTCCCGAATTTGGGGAAATCGCAGGGGTCAGCACATCTGGAGTGCAATGGATAAGCCTCGCCCTGGGAAAACCACCTTCGTCATCATGGTATCTCCCCTGCCAGGTAAGTATACCCGTTATAAATCTTTTTTTTTTTTTTTTTTTTTGCACATTCCAAGAGATTTTATTTATTTTTTTTTTATTGGATGTTTTATTTACATTTCATATGTTGTCCCCTTACCCCATCCCCCACCCACCCAGGAACCCCCAATCCCCTCACACCTCCTCCTTCTTCTTTGTGGATGTAACCTCTATCTATCCCCCCACTCCCACCTCCCCACCCTCAAAACTCCCACCCCCTGGGGCGTCCAGCCTTCATGAGGTCAAGGATCTCATCTTCCACCTGTGCCCAGCAGGGCCCTCCACTCTTATATATTCAGCTAAGGCCCTGGATCCCTCCATAAGTGCTCCCAGGCTGGTGGTTTAGACCCTGGGAGCTGTGGTTGGTTGGTATTGTTGCTCTCCTCATGGGGCCACAAATCCTTTCAGCTCCTTCAGTCTTCACTCTAGCTCCTCCATTGAGAACCCCATGATCACTTCAATGGCTAGTTGTGAGCATCTGCCTCTGAATATGTCAGACTCTTGAAGACCTCTGAGGAGACATCCATATCAGGCTCTTATCAGCATGCACTTCCTGACTTCCACATCAGCATCTACCTTTGGTGACTGCACATGGGAACCCAGCCTTTCTGTGCCAGTTTACAATATTCTCCCACCTTACAGGACCCATATCACAAAGCCCTCCTCTCTCAGATTTCCTGCCTGACCTCATTAATCAGCTGTCATGGAACACTCAATGTACAGTGGAATAGTTATTCATCCACATACATCACTTTCCTCGGTACAAACTCTATTGATGGAGGCACCAGTATTTAAGACAAGAATCGTTTGCAAGCACTACAACCGTGACATGAAAACTATTAAGACAATGATTTTGAAAAACGTCCTGATAGTCTTCATTCATTGTTGAATGAGCATATATGATGCTGAGATACTGTAAACAGAACAAATGGGAAATGCAGTGCAATGACTGTAAAGCATTAATCCCAAACAGCCTTAATAGCAAGCAAGTACTGAGGAGAGAGCATGGCATTAAAGGCCGCGGTGGAGTTTAAATGCAACTTTTGCCACACGATTTTATCAGGAAAGTTTCTTTAAACTACAAGTTTGAGGGGTTTCATCTGCAAAATGAGACCAACAAGTACTTCCAGCCTTACAGAACTATCGTAGGAGCTACAAAGTCCTATATAATTATCAGCCTTTACTATTCACATTTTACATGTTAAGATACTAAAAGCTTATCCTGTTTCTGATAGTCCTTATTGGAGAAAAGAAAAGCCAGGCAATATTTTTAAACAAAATCAAAAACTTTCATTACCAGGTACTAGGCCAACTTCACCTTTTTCAGACAGAACAATTATACAATTGATTCTCACTCTTCGTGCCCCTCACTTGGACTTTATATTATATAAGAGTAATCTTCATATCTCTCTCCCCGTCCTAGTTTGCTTTCTGTTTCTGTGATAAACACCACACCCCAAATCAATCTGGGAGAAGGGTAGAAAGGGTTTCTTTCACCTTGCAAGTTATACATCATCCAGGAAAGCAAAGGCATCAAGGACTCAAGCCCAGACTTGGAGGCAGCGAGCTAAGCAGAAGAACCGAGGAATAGTGCTTGCTGGCTAGCTTCCTCTGGCTTGATCAGCCTGCCCAGGACCACCTGCCCAAGCATAACACCACCCCCAAAGGACTGGCCCCTCCCACATCAAAAGCAATTAAGAAAACACGACCATAGTGCTCGTGAGTCAAATCGTCAATAGAGGTTTCTTATTCCCAAGTGACTACAGTTTGTGTCAATTTAACAAAACTAGTAAGCATTCTCCATTTCTTTCCTTTATCCACAGTATCCCTTTCTTCATACTACTTCTATGTCTGTATCCATGGTTACTTTATGGTTCTCTTATTTTAATAAAGTTTAACTCTCACAAGTGTATCTTTAGTATATCTATTTAGGATCTAACATAGATAATTGTTAGTAAGTCTACAATTTCAGTACACACACACACACAGAGCAACCAAACCTTTCTAGCTAAAAAGCAAATCTAGTAAACGCTCATTTCTTCTATGTATTTTTGAAACTCGGATAAATGTTTCCAATTCCAACTACACGCTGCATTTTACATCTACAACCAACAGAGGGCGCTCCACTATCAAGGATGGTCTGAAAACTCACTGGGTTCACAACACAGATTCAGTACAATACGTCGCTATATAGACTCGCTCTGAAACACAAGGCTGACAAAGACCCACGGACTTAAGTTTATTAAGGCACTTTGAATTTAAACTTTGGATAATCTCCTGGAGCTAGACCTCTTTCAAGATCCCATAGCGGTCTCCTCTATGCAAATGTAGTTCTTTTCAAGAGTCCTACACACAACAAGGGTCTCTGGTGCAGAGCCAGCCATAGAGGGTTTCTTTGTGGAAACGGAGTCACGTGACACGGGGCCAACGCAATTCTCGTGAGGAGCCGCGGCAGCCAGAGCTCCCGCCATGCGGCGCCGAACCTCACCTGCAGGGGGCGCCCGCAACAAGGCGGAGAGCAGGACGGCGGCCAGCGACAGCGCCGAGAGCAGGGAGCCCGAGGCCCCGGCCCGCCGCCGGCCCCGCGGAGCCCGGCCCGGGGCCAAGGCCTCCATCCACACGCCGCCGACGGCCGAGCCTCGGCGCAGAAGGTCGTTACCTGGCGCGCGCCCACCCGCCGCCGGAAGTTGGCGGACGGCAGGCCGGAAAGACGGACCGACGGACACGCCGCCACTTCCGCTAGGGTGATCTGCGGGAGGTGTGCTAGCTTGGGACCCAGTTTGGGTACACATGGGAGACAAGAGGTCGATCCCCTAGGGGCTCCCTTGGCTTCGAGGCCACCGCACCACTAAGGAAACCCTCCAGAACCTGTCTGGTCTGAGATTCCAAAGCGAGAAGAATCTTGTGTCGCAAAGTTCTAATCTTTGCCTTTCCATGGTGTCTGTGTGCAAAGGAAAAGCCCCTCTTCCTACCTTGACAGTGTATTGAGTTTCAGGCTTTAGGTGCCTAATGACAGCAGATCCTGAGAACTGATGATTGAATGAATGTACAGCTCTCATAAAGTTCCTGGCTATAGTAATGCCAACGCATGAAGTTTCTGACTGTTGTAATGCGAACGATTGTGTACTATCAGTGTGTGGAACTTCACGGAAAATTCATGCTGTAAAAACCTAGGAGAAATTAAAGGTATTGCCGCAAAAAGTGGCATGATGGGAAAACGGAGGAAATAAAACATAGATGAAATTACTTTTATGCAGTACTCAGCTTGGAAGATCATCTTCCTCAACTTGGATTCAAGAAAACATGCAAAACCAGCTAACAGACCATCTTAATGAGAATGTATTTTAAATTGAAAGAGAATCATACATCCACTTTTCTGCCTTTGGAAGGATTTAATGATGGTCCAACTAGGATAAAAATAAATTTTATACAAATATATTGAAAAACTAGAAACAGACTGTTAAATGTTCTCACTTTAACATGAGGAGTTGGGTGATACCGAGTGAAGTAAAGACTTACTGACTTTTGTGTTTTGGATAAACTGTGTTCAGGACCTTATGCTGAAAAATTTATTTCAGCATTACTGCTTGTTTAGTAGTATATCTCAAATTTTCAATCAGCATCATAGGTGGGCGTGGCCACATTCTGCTTATACTATTATAAAATTGATCTGATTTATATATTCTATACCTGACTCTTGTAGAAGCTTACCTTATTTGTATTTTTTTTCTTCATTTGAGGAAGATGTGGGCTATTATCCCTCAAACTGTAATAAACTTAGTTGCAGTTTTCATGCAAAACCAAATTGTCTAGTTAAAAATAGCTCTTAAGTGGACTGATACGCTTATTATTTAAAAGAGATCTTGTTTTTTATGCTGCCATTTACGGAAATAACATAAATACCTCATTGTTTTCATTCTGGATGTTATTGTAACCTTAAGGAAACTGCAGATAATTTAAGACATATAAGGATTGACTTTTACTTAACTATGATTTATGAATTATTTTCCTTAAAAATCAGTATATCTTCATTGTTAGTGTGTTTAAATTAAACATATACCAATGTCTGTAATTTATCCCAACCAGGAAAGTACTTATTTCTAGTTTGTGTGTATCTGTGTGTGTGTGTGTGTGTGTGCAGGTGAGAGAGAGAGAGAGAGACTGTATATGTATTCACTAGATCAACTTCAATATATTCTTTAAGTTACTATCTTACCCACAAAATATGAACATGTTAAATTTTTACATACATGTGCCTCTGTGTGTGTGTGTGTGTGTGTGTGTGTGTGTACACGTGCGTGTAAGAATATTGGTTTCCTGAGGATTAGAGAAAAAAGTATAATGGAAATATTACTAACACTTTTTTCTGTAGTTTTCCTAAAGAATTGCATTATGATTGCATAATAAGTAGTTCCATGAGTTATGGTTCTACCTGTTGCCAAGCAACAAAGGCTCTTCTGGTGGTTTTTATTATGATGATGATGATGTCCTATTTCTATACTGGCCTATCTCCCTTTCAGCAGAAAAAAAATTACCTTAAGATTTTTTTAAATGACTAACATTTAGAAAATTGAATTAATAATTTCATGATAGATTAATCTAATCTTCCATTACTGGAAATATGGGTTTTTAATAGTTAAAGGGTAAAGAATTATCACAGGAATTTAATTCATAATCCTCAAAAATGATGAGACAATACATGGATATGGAGGTTAAGAACATGCCTGGAAAGATTAGTATCCCTAAAAGTTTTGCCTTCTCAGAAGGAAAGGCTATTGAGCATCCAGATTACCCACACTACAGTAGCGTCTTACAGAAAATGAACATGCCCTTTGTAAAAGGACTTGAAGACAGACATAACTGTGACAGATTTGAAAAGAAATGCAACCCTCCGTTTTTAAAATTTCATCCTTATCCTCCTTCAATCCTGCCAGACTATCATTTTCACTACCCTTACCCCCCACCATTCGGGAAGGCATATCCATTATTCCCACTGCGTGACGATGTGCCCTTGGGTGACCCCTGCTCAGGATTTATGAGTCCTGGTGGTGATGCTGATTTAAAGCCTGGTGTTGGCAGAGCCATACCAAACCTGGTGAGTTTCTATGATGTGAAACCTCAAAATCGAGTTCCTAGGCCAGACAAAGGATTTCAAACAACAATAAAAAGGCAAACAATACTTTCAGAAGAACTAAAACAGGACAGAAGATGGAATTCCAGGAAAGTACAAGACATTTCCATCAAAGCAAAACTTGGAGGTAAGTAAAGCAGCATAGCCTTTATATGTTCTTCAAGTGAGGCAGCAGAGCATGAGGTTGAGATTTTTTAAATTTTAAGCAGTTAAATTGGCATAAATTATAACCAAACAAATTATTTTAAATTAGATCTTAAGAAAGTCTTGTTACTGGTGATACAATGTATAAATCTGCTTATAAAACCAAATTTTGTTTACAAAAAAAATCAAATGATTTTCTAAATTTATGTTTAATTGTTCAACAGCAAATATGTTAACAAATAATTTATTCTAATTATACAGATGACTTATTTTACCAAAAGAGGATTTATGTGTCATGTTATAATTGTATAACAAACTTCCCTCTTTGTTTCTCTCCATTGTAATCAACCTTCTGGTTAAAAAATTAGGTTACATGGACTGAAATTAAATGGGAAAGATGCAAGTAAATTTGAGTAAGAACAGGAACTGAAGAGAAGCAAACCCCTCATAAGTAGAGTTATGCTTCTGATGGCTGAATTATTGATACCACTGTCGTCTGTACTAGGATTCTCTGGACAGAGATGTAGTGATAAATATCTCCAAAGGAAAAATCACAACAACTATTTCCTGTGTAAGGGAAATGTACGTGGTAGGCAGGGAGTGAGTGATAAAAGATTAGCATCTTTGACTATGGGAAAAGGTCAGACCTTTGACTGGGGTGCTTTGGCTTGCTAGAGTGTTAGGAACTGCAGGATGCTTCCAGAGTTCATCTTCAGCTTTCACCCAAAACCTTAGAGGATAAAGGAACGCAGTGTATAATTAAGGGCAAGACCACCACATATCTGCACAGTAAAAACACATTCTATCTGACATTCTGCCCAGGGACAGACCACAGTTATTAGGGACCAAGAAGAAAGTGCAAGGAAAGAACAAAATCACTGTGAAAAGGGCACTCAGCATGACTCCAGCCTCACCCTACAGCTGCTTCTAAGCTGGAAGGGAAAACCTGGAGAGGCATAAGCAAAGGATGAGTTATGCTCTTCATATATCTCTCAAATTACGGTCGTCTTAAAACAACCATAGGGAGTTCTTGACTACCTATATAGAATATTAACAAAGTCAGCATATTTTAAGAGTTGGTTATCTGAAAATTCTATGCTACTGAGAATCAAATGCAAGACATAATAAACACTATGTTGGTTGTTAGAAATCAAAAAAGGAGCTTGGACTCATAGTTTATTACTAAAAATACATCATTAAGAGAAATAAAGTTGGCTGGAGAACTATCTCGGTGGTTAAGAGTACTGACTGCTCTTCCAGGGGATGCAGGTTCAAATCTCACATGACAGCTTACAACTGACTGTAACTCTAGTTCCAGGGGACCCAACACTCTCACACCAAAACACATAAAATTAAATGAATAAAAATTTTTAAAAGGAAAGAAATAAAGTCATGTATAGATACTACTTACCATGTAAGCAGAAAACTCCAGTCCAATCTAATTTCAAAGGCAACATTGTCAGTCAGTTCTTAAAAGTATTTCTCACCCTGAATTCTCGTAATATTCCAAAAGACTTTAGGCTGAAGAAGGGACTTATTAAAGGAACTAAATGACCAAAATGGTTTTTATAAACATGTCAATAACAACTTAGAAGCAAATTTATCTAAGGATTTATCTGGGCTATATATTTTACGGCCTGATTAGAATAAAACCTCTGAGTTTAAGCTCCAAGATCAATACAATATGGAATTGACTCCTGTGTTTATCTGTTATATGACCCGGAGCTACTTAAAATTCTCTGTCTACCTGTGTATCCTTACTTATAAACTAAGGAAAGTAATTTGTAGCATGTTACTAGTGACTGTTTTATATGAATATGATTCATGTAAAAATAACTAATGTGAAAAACAGGACCAGTGTGGCCAGATAGCATAAATTAAACCCCAGAATGTTCAGTTGCTTCAAACATAAATTAGAAACAATAATATGTATCTTACAAAATTCTAAGACTTAAAATGTATAATGGACAGGAAATTTTCTGGAAATGGAAGAGTATTCAATAAACAGTAGCCGTTATTATTAATTACTATCTTCTGTTTCAAAGAGTAAAACTTGAGGTTTGTGGATTGAGTTCCAAATAATTTTCAAGTGTTTCAATGACTTTGAAGACACTAGAAATATTTATTAATCATGGCAAGTATGTCAGATTTCAGGCAAACCAGATTCACATCCCCAGTAAATCCTGACAAAGAAAGGAATCTTAGAATGTATTATACTACATTTAGTATTTTCTTTTTTGTTATTGTTAATTAATTATTTTACTTATTTATACCCGAAATGTTCCTCCCTCTCCCAGTCCTCCTCGAAGAGTTCTTCCTCCCCTCCTCCTCCCTTTGCCTCTGACAGGGTGTCACCCGCAGACATCTCCCTTCTCTGGGGCATCAGGTCTCTACAAGATTAGGCACATCCTCTCTCACTAAGGCCAGACAAGGCATACCTCTACTACATATGTACCATGGACCTCCGACCAGCATCTGTATGCTCTTTGGTTGGTGACTTAGTCTTTGAGAGCTCCCAGGGGTCCAAGCTAGTTGACACTGTTGGTCTTCCTATGGGATTGCCATCCACTTCAGTTCCTTCAATCCTTCCCCTAAACTCTTCCACAGGGGTCTCCAAACCTCAGTCTAATGCTTGCCTGTGGGTATATGAATCTGTCTTAGTTAGCTGCTGATAGACCCTCTGTGAGGACAGCCATGTCTTGTCTGAAAGCATAACATAGCATTAGTAATAGTGTTAGGGACCAGTACCTATCCATGGGATGGATCCAAAGTTAGGCAGGTCACTGGGTGACCATTCATTCAGTGTCTGTTCCATTTTCCCCCTACATTTCTTTTACACAAGAACAATTTGGGGTTGAAATTTTTGAAGGTGGCTTGGTGTTCCCATCCCTCCACTGGGGGGTCTGTCTAACTACTAGAGGTGGTCTCTTCAGGTTTCATCCCCCCACTTTTGGGCATTTCAGCTAAAGTCACCCACATTGAGTCCTGAGATTCAACCTTACACCAATCAGAATGGCTAAGTTCAAAAACTCAAGTAACAGCACATGATGGGGAGAATATGGAGAAAGAGGAACACTCTTCCATTGCTTGTGGGAGTGCAAACTGGTACAACTACTCTGGAAATCAATCTGGAAGTTCTTCAGAAAATTGGAAATAGTTCTACCTGAAGACTCACCTATACCTCTCCTATACCCAAAATATACTCCACCATAACACAAAGACACATGCTCCACTATGTTCACAGCAGTTCTATTCATAATAGCCAGAAACTCGAAGCAACCCAGATGTCCCTCAACCAAAGAATGAATACAGAAAAGTGGTTAATTTACACAATGAAATACTATTGAGCTATTAAAAAGGAGGACATTATAAACTTTGTGGAAATGTGTGGAACTAGAAAATAATATCCATAATATCCTCTAAGAATATTTTTGAGTGAGACCCAGAAGAACATGCATAGTATGTAATTACTTATAAGTGGATATTAACCAAAAAGTACAGAATACTCATGATACACCCCACAAGACTCTAAGAAGCTAAACAAGGAAAGCCCAATCCCACTTAGAAGAAGGTACAAAATAATCATGAGAGGCAGACAGAGGGAGGGACCTAGGTGAGAAGGGGGAGGAGAAGGCAAAAGGGGGAGCAAGATCTGGTGTGGTGAGAAACAGGAGAGAAGCCTGGAGAGCCAGGAGAATGAATGGAAATATGCAGCTCCCATCGGTGAGAGTGTGGGGAACCACTAGAAAGTTCTACATTCAGTATTTTTAATGGACTTTCACAAATATTAAAGCAGCACCACAAAAAATTACATTGACAACTTTCCCCATCCCAATCTTTTTAGTCTTTTGTTCCTGAATGGCTCTTTACTGGACACTTTGATTCTCATTGCCCATAGGACTTGGTTTTCCATATTATAGATAAAATAAATTTGTCTATTGCTTTTCTTCAGGTTGAACTCCAGCTGATATCAATATTTAAACATCTCTGCATATCTTTCCATCTTCCTTATCCACTTCTGTACCTTAGGCATTTATGAAAATGTTATATGTGGAAGAGTGGTTGGTTGCAACAACAGTCCCTTATTTCTCATAGTTATAGAGGGTGAAAAATCCAAAGTCAAGCCTCTTCATGAAGCCCTCTTCCTGGCTTGCAGATGGCTGCTTAATCCCTCCATCCCTCAGGCAGAAGAGAGAAATAGAGACACAATGCATCATCATTGCCATTATGAAAGTAATGTTACATGTACTAATAGGTGGTTCATAAACATGTTGAGCATTTTAGCTGCATGCCATAAACTTGGCTCACACTTCAGTAGCCAAAAGTTTAATCTTTCAATTCTGATGACAATAAAGATGAAAAATCATCTCAAAATCGTAAAGAAGAAAGATGAGAAGGGGGAGAGGAAGAGGAGGAGGAGAAGGAGGAGGAGGAGGAGGAGAAGAAGAGGAGGAGGAGGAGGAGGAGGAGGAGGAGGAGGAGGAGGAGGAGGAGGAAGAGGAAGAAACCTCCAACTGATAAAAAATATATTCATAATTTCAACCCAGGACAAGCTGGGGAAGGAAGGTTGCCAGAGTAGAATTCAGAGATGACCACTGATCACCTGGGCTGTACAAACCATCTCTCACAATCTTTCCTTTGCCAACAACTCTGTCTGCATATCTCCCAAATTTTAACTTCAGAATCCAAGGTTTATATGTTGTATTAATTCATGGAGTGAAACTATGATCATGATCGGGGTACAAAGAAAGCTGCTCTGTCCCTAGGAGATCACAGAAAAATTATCTCTGGAGACGACCAAAGTTGTGACAGCATGCTCACTTCTGTTGGTCAACTGAACAAATCACAGTAGTTTCTGAAAGTTTTAAACTCTCTAATTAAAACACTCCAAAGACAACCATTTATAGTTTAAGTCCAAGCTTTCCTGTGCTAGCCCTTTTATCTCCTGTTCTTCTACCATCCCGCTATTTATTCCTAATACTTTGTATGATAGCTGTGACCGACACTCTGCAGTTTTAACATCATTATACTTTCATAGACCAGTGTACTGTACATGCTGTTTCCCTGCCTGGAACAACTGATTTTCATCCACTTCACCCTTTTTTTTAAGTTTATGTCCTATTTAATTTTCAAGATTAGATTAGTTGTCACTTTCTGGAAGATGTTCTTAACTCCTGACAATCTGGCTGGACTAGATAGCCCTTTTCTGCAACCTCACAGAACTCTAGACTCCATTCTTGTTGCATTTACCACATAGTGGTTTCAGTACTTGTGTGTATGATCAGTACCTCAGAACCACACTCTGCTTGTCATCTTGATATGGTCATTAGCTTCTACTTATAGGGCAGCAAATACTTTAAAGGCTACATTTTTGTAAAATATATTACATGGGTAGTGCCATAAGATTTCTAATTCATTAGACAGGTTGTCTAGATTGTATCTAGAATTCTTTTTTGCTACTTCCATGCCTAATACACACACACACACACACACACACACACACACATTTTATATATATACACAGATTCCTAGTACTCAACAGTCCTCTTGCAGAAGCAAGTTAAACATTGAAATAAATCTCTGCTATGCTGTAATTTTGTCAAGTGCATAAATCCCAGAAATATTGTGTCTTCATAACAATTCACATTGAAGAGACCATCCCTACTCAAATCTCTCAAAGATTCAGTAAAGTAATTAGATAATTCATTATGAAATGCCTAATGCCATGTATCATAGAGCAATGCTGAGGAGTTGTTTAGTTGGGTTTTGGAAATGAGTAACGTTTTACTGTCTTGATTTCTTCATATCATGAGTTGGACAACGTAGCTGCTATATTAGTAGTTCATTTAAATTCTTTCAATTATATCTAAAAACAGACTAAAATTAAATGGGAAAGTTGCAGAAATTCCATTTGAGCTTACAAAATGGTACATGGGGGATAGAAGGAAGTGTCATAGAACTAAAGGGAAGCTGATGGGCATCTCCAGAAAAGAACTCTTCTTTAATCAGAACAGCTGAGGGGCCACAGTCTCTCTGCAGAATGGAAGTTGGTGTACATTTGGTATGTGGGTCTAGGACCTTTAGAGGACAAAAAATGTTAGGGGCCTTTGGGGTTAAGAGGAATCCATCTGAGAATAAGTTGCCCTGAGGTCTGGAAGGGGTAAATAGCAGCAGGTGTGGTATGTGACTCTCATTATCAGAATTTTGTACAGGTTTCATCAGGCAAGTCAGTTGTTCTATCCAGAGCTTCTCAGTCCACCTGAGGCTTTTAGGTCATAACCCTCAGGACAGATTAAAAAGAAATGGGAGTGAAATTAGTTTCTCACTGGCTGAACTCTGTCCCTAGGACCTAAGGAAGCATAGGCTATGTTAATTTTGTATAGCAGAAGGAGGGTTTTGACTTGATTATCTGTGATGGATCATGCTATTGCCTTCATATAATTCTAAAGAAACATCTACACAGGTTATAGGACTAACTTACAGAGGAAAACTGAAATATTGACAAGAAAGGAGGAGGAGGAGGAGGAAGAGAAGGAGGAGGAGGAGGAGAAGAAGAAATAAGAGGCATAGAGTAGGCAAGCCAGTGAAAAGATGGGTCATTGGATAGGGGTCCCAGTAGAGTAGGGAAGATTCATACAGTGTCTTGAATGGCTGTGCATATTGGAAGGGGTGGGTCAGAATAAGAGGAATGCCAGTATAATTGATCACTGTAGAAGAGCAATCGCTTGCTATTTGGGATTTAAGAAAAAGTAGTAGGTGGTAAGAGATTAGAAAAATCATTGCTTCCTTGAGAGGTATGCTGTGGGTATAGGAACTGGGAAGAGCCAGACATTATATGAGGTTATAGTTTGAGAGGGGTGTGGATTAAGAGACAGGCCAGGAGCTCTAGACATTAGTGAAGAGATAGCTTTAGCAGGTTGATGAGTAAGTGGAATTGGCTACCTTTATGAGCTTGTGAGTTTTGTTTAGGAGGCATATTCAGCTGGTGTGTGCAGAGGTTAAAAAGAGATGTAAGAGTAGATGCCATAGAAGGATCAAGATGAAAGGAAGAGCATCTGGGCCACAGCCAGTGTGGATAAGCTGATTGCTGTTGCATGACCTCCATTGTCTGACCCACAGCTCTGCCTGCATTCTGGAAAAGGCCTTCAAGGGGCAGTAACATCTAGCTTAGAACCCTCCCCACTGCCTGCCAGGTCTGTCTACCTGGGGCACAACCAGCAGAGGTGAACCTTGTGCTGTCCACTGATGTCCATCATCCAGTCCATGTCTCTACCTGCCTTCCCAAGGAGCCCTTCATGGGATGAGAGGAGCCAGAAACATTCAAGTTCATGTGGGACACAAGCATCAGAGGTTAGCAGCTTCCTGTCCCCTGAGATCCATTTTCAGGCCTACAGCTCTGCTGCCTCCATGAGCATCTTGCCAGCATCAGAAACATACCTCCAACACTAGGGACAAACAGATAGCCAAAGTCCAGCATAAGAATAAAATCATCAAGATCCAGTGTAATATGATACCTCTAGAGCCCAGCTATCCTACCACAGCAAGCCCTGGATATCTTAACACACAGCCCAAGCACAAAAAGATAACCTTAGATCTAATATTGTAAAGACAATAGAGGCTTTTAAAGAGGAAATGAATAAATCCCTTAAAGAAATACAGGAAAATATAATGAAACAGGTAAAGCAAATGAATGAAACTGTTCAAAGCCTAAAAATGGAAATAGAAATTTAAAACACACACACACACACGCATCCGCACATGCACGCACATACACACACACACACACACACACACACACACACAAACACAAACTGAGGGAAACCTGGAAACGGAAAACCTATGGAAGAGAACAAGACACAAGCATCACCAACAAAATACAAGAGATGGAAGATAGAATCTCAGGCATAGAAGATATGATTGAAGAAATTGATGATATATCAGTCAAAGATAATGCTAAATCTAAAAGGTTCATGACACATAACATCCGAGAAATATGGGACACTATCACCTAAGAATAAAGGAGAAAAGAATAAGGAGTAAAAGAAGAAAAAGATTCCAAGATACAAGGCCCATAAAATATTTTCAACAAGATCACAGAAGAAAATTTCCCTAACCTAAAAAAAAAACATATGCCTATAAACATACAAGAAACTTACAAAACACAAAATAGATTGGACCAGAAATGAAAATCCTCCTGTCACATAATAATCAAAACAATAATTGTACACAACAAAGAAAAAATGTTAATACCCGCAAGGGGAAAAGGCAAACTAACATACAAAAACAAACCTATTACACCAGACATTTCAACAGAGATGCTTAAAGCCAGAAGGGCCTGGGCAGATGTCTTGCAGACTCTAAGAGACCACAGATGTCAGCCCAGACTACAAAATAGAAGGAGAAAACAAGATAGTCCACTGTAAAACCAAATTTAAACAATATCTATCCACAAATCCAGACATACACAAGATAATAAAAGGAAAACTCCAACCCAAGGAGGCTAACTGTACCCAAGAAAACACAGGAAATAACTCTACAACAGCAAAACCAAAAGAAGGGAAAGACATTCACACTTCCAACACCAATATCAAAACAGGAATTAACAATCTTTGGTCATTAATATCTCACAACATCAATGGACTCGATTCCCTAATTAAAAAGACACAGACTAATAAAACGGATGGGAAACAGTATCCATCATTCTGCTGCATACAAGAAATACACCTCAGCAACAACGATAGATATTACCTAAGAGTAAAGGATGAAAAAGGTTTTACAAGCAAATGGATCCAAAAACCAAGCTACAGGAGCCATTCTAATATCTAATAAAATAGACATTTAACCAAAAGTAATCAAAAATAATCAGGAAGGATGCTTCATGTTTATCAAAGGAAAAGACCACAGAGATAGTGTCTCAATTCTGAACATCTATGCCTCAAATCCAAGTGCACCATATTTGTAAAAGAAATGTTACTAAAGCTTAAATCATTCATTGAACCCCACACATTGATAGTAAGAGACTTCAACACCCCACTCTCACTAATGAACAGGCCATTATGACAGAAACTAAACAGAGAAATAATGAAAGTGAAAGAGCCTAGCAGATGTCTACAGAAAATTTCACCCAAACACAAAAGAATATACCTTCTTCTCAGCATCTCACAGAACTTTCTCCAGAATTGACACATAGTCAGTCACAAAGCAGTTTCTCTACACCCAAGACAAGTAGACAGCATGAAATAATCAAACTCAGGGTTGAAACTGATAAAATAAAACAAAGAGAACAATGCAAAGAATCAATAAAACCAAGAGCTGATCCTTTGAGAAAAATCAACAAGATGGACAAACCATTCGCCAAACTAACTGAAAAGCAGAGAAACAATATCAGAAATGAAAAAGGAAGCTTAACAACAGACACTGAGAAAAATCTGAAAAAAAAAAAAACTTGTACCCAACAAAATTGGAAAATCTGAAAGAATTGACCGATTTTCTTGATAGATACCATTTACCAAAGTTAAATCAAGATCAGGTAAGGTAAATAGTCTCATAACCCCTAATGAAATAGAAGCAGTCATAAAAAGTCTCCCAAGCAAAAGAGCCATGGCCAGATGGGTTTAACACAAAATTCTATCAGACTTTCAATAAAGATCTAATACCAATACTACTCAAACTTCCAGAAAATAGAAACAGAAGAAACATTGCCAAACTTATTCTATGAGACCACAGTCACACTGATACCTAAATCACACAAAGACTCAGTAAAGAAAAAAAATTTCAAGACCAATTTTTCTTATGACCTTTAATGCAAAAATACTTATAAACTGAATTCAGGAACACATCAAAAACATCAGGTACCATGATCAAGTAGGCTTCATCCCAGGGATGTAGAGGTGGTTCAATATAAGAAAATCCATCAATGCAATTTACCATAAACAAACTGAAAGGAAAAAGACATGATCATTTCATTTGATGCTGAAAAGATCTTTGACAAAACCTCTTCATATTAAAGCCTTGGAGATATCAGGGATACAAGATACAAGGTACATACCTAAACATAATAAAGGGAATATACAGAAAGTCCATAGCCAACATCAAATTAGATGGAGAGAAACTTAAAGCAATTCCACTAAAATCAAAGACAAGAAAATGCTACTCACTCTTTCCATATCAATTCAATATAGTACTTGAAGATCTAGCTAGAGCAATAAAACAACAAAAGGAGACTAAGGGGATACAAACTGGAAAGGAAGAAGTCAAAGAATTTCTATTCACAGATGATATAATAGTATACATCAAGTGACCCCAAAAATTCAACCAGAGAACTCCTACAGCTGATAAACATCTTCAGCAAACTAAACTGGCTGGATACAAAATAAACTAAAAAATCAGTAGCCTTCCTTTATACAAATAATAATTAAGCTGAGAATAATTATGTAAACAGTACCCTTCACAATTTCCACAAATAATGTAAAATATCTTGTAACTCTAACCAAGCAAGTGAAAGATCTATATGACAAGAATTTGAAGTATCTGAAGAAAGAAATTGAAGAAGATATCAAAAGAGGGAAAGATCTTCCATGCTCATGAATCAGTAGAATAAACATAGTAAAACTGACCAACTTACCAAAAGCAATCTACAGATTCAATGCAATTCTCATCAAAGTTCCAATACAATTCTTTACAGATCTTGAAACAACAATACACAACTCCGTATGGAAAAAACAGAGTAGCTAAATCAATCCTGTATTTCAAACAAGAATTTTTTGACATATCACCATTCCTGATTTCAAGCTGTACCACAGAGCAATAGTAATAAAAATCATATTATATAGGCATAAAAATAGATATTTTGATCAATGGAATAGAATCAAAACCCATAAATAAACCCACATACCTATGGAAACTTGAGTTTTGACAAAGAAGCCAAAACCATACAGTGGAAAACAAGTAAGCATCTTCAACAAATGGTGCTGAGCTAACTGTATGTCTGCATGTAGAAGAATACTAATAGATCCATATTTGTCACCCTACACAAAACTCCAGTCCAAATGGATCAAAGACCTCAACATTAAACTAGATACACATCTGACATGGGCCAAGGACAAGGAAGTAGGCTTCAGGCAGGAATCTGACACTAGGCTAGACCAAAGAAGTAATTTCAGGTAGGAATCTAAATCTTGGGCTACAACAAAGAAGTTATCTCAGGCAGGAATCTAAATTATTAGGCTAGAACAAAGAAGTAATTTCAGACAAGAATCTAAATTTTAGGCTAGAACAAGGAAGTAGACTTCAAACATGAAAATGACTTTGGGCTAGGACAGGGAAGTAGGCTTAGACATTTTGGTCATTCTGATAGGCCCTTAGAAACAGTGATCACGGGAGTGTTCATGGAATTGTGTTTAATGCCTTGCTTGTTCTTTGACTATTTGTGTTTATTGTTTTGCTTGTTCCTTGACTATTTGCATCTATTGTGTTGCTAGACCCTCAACCTAGAACTTATCTTAATACTTGCATGTAATTAAAATGGTATAAAAGCAAAAAGGAGGAGGGGGACGGGATAAGGGGTTCTAGGGAGGGGAAATGGGGGGAGGGGATGACATCTGAAATGTAAATACATAAACTATCCAATAAAAAATGAACTAAATACACTAAATCTAATAAAAGAGAAAGTAGGAACTTCCTTGAACACATTGACATAGGAGACAACCTCCTGAACAGAACACCAACAACTCAGGCACTACAATCAAAAATTAAGTAAAGGGACCTCATGAGCCTAAAAACCTTCTTCAAGGCAAAAGCTACCATCAATTTGACAAAACGGCAGCCTAAAGATTGAAAAAAGATCTTCATCAACCCTACATCTGACAGAGGGCTAATATCCAAAATATATAAAGAACTCTTATACATCAACCAACCCAATAACCCAAATTGAAAAAAAAAACAGCTATACAGCTAAACAGAGGATTCCCAACAGAGAAATCGCTAATATCACAGATTAAACATTAAATAAATGTTCATTGTCAGTCATCAGGGAAATGCAAATCAAAACAACTCTGAGATTCTGTCTTACACCTGCCAGAATAGCTAAGGTCAAAAACTCAAGTGACAACAAATCTTGGCAAGGTTGTGGAGCAAGGGGAACACTCCTTCACTGCTGGTGGAAGTGTAAACTTGCATAACCACTTTGGAAATCAATTTGGTGGTTTCTCAGAAAATCGGGAAAAGTTCTACCTCAACACCCAGCTTTACCATTCCTGGGTATATACCCAAAAGATGTTTCACAACACTACAAGGACACTTGCTTAACTGTGTTCATAGTAGTTTTATTCATAAAAGCTAGAAACTGGGAACAACCTAGATGTCCCTCAACTGGAGAATGAATAAAGAAAATGTGGTACATTTACATAATAGAATACTACTCAGCTGTTAAAAACAAATATATCATGAAATCTACAGGCAAATGGATGGAACTAGAAAATATCCTGAGTGAGGTAACCCAAAAGCAGAAAGACATGCATGGTATGAACTCATTTAAAAGTGGATATTAGCCCTAAAGCACAGGATAAACATGCTACAATCCACAGGCCCAAAGAAAGTAAGTAACAAGGAGGGCCCAAGGAAAGACGCTTGAATCTCACTCAAAAGGGAAAATGAAATAGACGTCAGAGGTGGATGGATAAAGAGAACAGGGTGGGAGAAGGGGTGGGGAACAGAACTGGGATGGGGAGCAGATGTGAGGAGAGCAGAACAGAGGAGGTTGGAGAGGGATGGGAGAGAAAATAGAAGTTGGCTTGGGGGACGGGCATCTGTGTTACGAGCCATAGACCTGAGACATTGGAGGATCCAGGGAATCTGGTAGTGAGCCCAGTTGAGACTCCTTGCAACTGAGGATATGGAGACTGAAGTGGCCAGCTCCTGTAGCCATGTGGGATTTCCAGTGGAGGGAAGGGGACACCAACCCATCCACAAAACCTTTGACACAAAATATGTCTTGCCTACAAGATGTATAAGGACAAAGATGGAGGAGGGGTTGAGGAAAAAGTCAACCAATAACTGGCTGAGCTTGAGACTCATCCCATAGGAGACAACTAAGCCCTGACACTATTAATGCTATTCTGCTATGCTTGGAGACAGGAGCCTAGTATAACTGTCTTTTGAAAGGCTTCATCTAGCAGGTGATGGAAACAGATCAAAGACCTGCAGCCAAACATTAGGCAAAACTCATTGAGTCTTGTGGAAGATTTGAGGAAGGATCAGGTAGCCAGAGGGTTCAAGGACACCACAAGAAGACCTACAGAGTCAACTAACCTGGGCCCATAGGGGTTCACAGATACTGAACCACCAACGAAAGAGCATGCAGGGGCTGAACGTAGGCCCCCTACACATTTGTAGCAGATGTGCAGCTTGGTCTTCATGTGGGTCCCTTAATAATTGGAGCAGAGACTATCTCTGACTCTGTTGCCGGCCCTTGTATCTCCTTCCCCTAGCTGGACTGCTTAGTCAGGTCTCAGGTGGAGAGGAAGTGCTTAGTTTTTCTGGGACTCGATGTGCCAAAATGGGTTGGTACTCATGGTGGGGCTTCCCCTTCTCTGAGAAGGGGAGGTGGTAATGAGGAGAGGGGTTGTGAGGGTGTGACTGGCAAGGGGAGACTACTATCAGACGTAAAGTTAACAAATGAATGAATGAAAAAATCAGGGAAGAAAGGAAAAAACTAAGGAATTGTGGCTAGTGAAATAAATACTTTATCTTGCAAAATCAGGTCAGCACACTAACAGTGGTGAAGAATATGTAGCAGTGTATCAAGCAGGGGTTGTCATACAAGGGAAGTAGAAGAAGATGCTAGGAGAAAAGTTTCCTCCCAAGCCCAGTGGGCCACTCAGGGTGGCAATGGCTAGTTCTGCTGACAGGAGTGCTGCTCCAAGCTAGCAGAAGCAGCAGGAGGCTACACAGCATAAAAAGAAGAGACCAGTAAAAAATATTGAGAACTACCATAAAGACATGTATCTGGTCTGGGATGAAAGGGATGAAGGCACTTTGCAAGCAAAACTCCTGCACGGAGGTCTTGCAGTTGTATCAGGAGTAAATGAAACTGTTGAAGGTTGAGAGCCACTGGGAGAGCTTCTGTGGAATGTCCCTGGTCACATACAAGGGAGACGTCCTATTATCTTAAGGGAGGTAGGTTCAGTAAGCTAAACATCAAAAAAATGGGTTTAAATATAAGTATGAAGATAATAAATAAAAGAGTGATTAAGGGGAGGGGCCAGCATAGGAGGGAACCAAAGGTCCATCCAAGGTAGAAGCTTGTCATTGAATATTTTTGATGGGTCCCAGCATCTTTGGACTACATCTCAAACTGGTTTGGATTTGTTGGTGCAGAAGGAGCACTGTTCCTGGATTAGGTCACAACCCCCATCCTTAGAAGTTCTCAGGAGATCTAGTCTTTAATTTTAGAGAATCAAAGCAGCCAAAGAATCAAGTACATTCTGAACAATGTTAACCTGATCTGAAATTTCAGGCTTTCTGGAAGCTGGTGATACAGAGAGGTTAGCTGATGCAAAATGCCTTCGGTCCAGCTGTTTTAGTTCAGTATTTTGGGTTTGGGGGGGATGCCTAGTGTCAAAAACAGGGATGAGTTGGATGGTCCAGTAGTCCCCACTTCAGAGGTTACCTGAACTGCTTTTAGGGGAGTTTGGTGTAGATCTTTCTTAACTCTTCAGACCACCTCCACCATCAAAAGCAGAACATATTATGTTAGCAAATTTTTGATCCCTGGGTGGGTCCTCCTGAGACTGTAACTGGGAAAAAGAAAGCAAAACATCTAACCCTTACCACCATGCTGGCACTGAGCTGGTCATGTTTCTTTTTTTTTTTTATTGGATATTTTATTTACATTTCATATGTTGTCCCCTTACCCCATCCCTCACCAGGGGATCTCATCTTCCACCTATGCCCAGCAGGGCCCTCCACTCTTACATATTCAGCTGAACCCCTGGATCCCTCCCTAAGTGCTCCCAGGCTGGTGGTTTAGACCCTGGGAGCTGTGGTTGGTTGGTATTGTTGCTCTCCGCATGGTGCCACAAACCCTTTCAGCTCCTTCACTCCTCACTCTAACTCCTCCATTGAGAACCCCATGATCAGTTCAATGGCTAGTTGTGAGCATCTACCTCTGAATATGTCAGACTGGTCATGTTTCTTACGAAGTCACTCTGCTACAACTCTGAAGGAAAGCACCTCAATACTCTCTCAGCTGCTTATAGACCCCACTTCCTAGAGATGAGACCATAAAATTTCTTCTACTCTTCTACTTTATTTTGCTTTCTCAGGCCAACTTTTAAAAAAAAAAAAAAGTTGTCTTTTTTTTTAAAAAAAAGGATTTAACAATCCATATATGATCTTCAAAATAATGGATTCTTCAGAGACTGATGACACAATGGGGCATGGGCTCATGTTACCATGTGTTAAGATGGTTGCCTCCAGTACACTTTGATGGTCGATTCCCTAGAGAACAGTTAGAAATGGCTCCACTATATCAGATAAGCTTTATAAGGAACATGAAATTTTGTTTCCAAGATTTTTTAAGCTGAGCATTTTCCCTAGAGGCCCGCATTTCCTATGTGTGCAGTAAATTAGTCACCATTATTTACGTCTGGCTTAATAAAGTGCAGTGAGGCTGGAGAAGTGCTGGCTGGGATGCCATCAGTATTCTGCTTGGCTTTCACTTCAGGTGTATGCATAACCTGTGCTTTGTGCCTTCTGATATGGTTACAGTATCTGCCTCTCAAAGTGGACATTGATTTAGTATAGATGCAGATACCCACCAATTCCATGTAACAGGCTTAGATTCTAGGTCTTTGCTCTAACAGAATTTAAAGTGTGTATGTTTGGTCAGCAAACACACCTCTTGTTTCATTTACTGTACACAGATAATGTGGGAATTAGGAAAATGACCAACTAGTTCAGAACACTAAATTGAGTGCAGGATTGTGGCCAATTATGACCCAATCTTTAAATTGTAATTTTAACATGTATTTAACACAATCTGGGGAGCATCAAACTAAACCTACAATTCCCAGAAGCCTTATTACAATTTAATGTACATCAACTAAATATTTTTAAAAGGTATCATTGTGTTTTTTTACCTAAAATGCATGAATTATTGGTTTTCAGGTTGGACAAGCAAACAGAAAGTTACTCCTGTACCAGTTCATGAACACGAAGTGGGCACATTAAGTCGCTTATATACCTTTGACGAGGAGGCAACAAGTACAGTAAGATTGTCTTAATAGGTAGTATTATAGAAAATAGTTTGTTTATATTATTGTTTGTGTGTTTTGTACTTTCTTCCCCAGAGGAAAAACTATTATTCACAAAGTGCATCCTTTTTTTAGCTTTTAAAACAAACACATAAAACACTTTTGTTAGTTTAGATAGTACAGAAATATATAAATAACATATCAGCAACCTTAAAATACTTCAGGTGGAGAGAGAACTGCTTTTCACATAACGGCATTCTTACCACAGCCCAGTACAGCACACAGTAACATGACTTAGTTCCTATTCCATGACAAATGGGGCCCTCAGACTGGTGGCTTTGAAAACCTATCAACATCATGTTAATATAAATATCTTCAGACAGAAAGCATTCTATTGAATATATGAGTTATAATATAATTGTTCTTTTTTAATATGTAGGTCACTTTTGCATTTGTGTAGCCTGTGTCATTATGCTAAGTAAAATAAACCAGATTCAAGGACAAGAATTCCACGTCTTGTTCATACATAGTTTGTGTGTGTGTGTGTGCGTGTGTGTGTGTGTGTGTGTAATTGAGAAATTATTGAACTCGTGATCAGGGCAAAGATCATAATTTTCATAGCTTCTAAATTAAAAAAAAACCTATAAAAACACAGAAAGGGAATGGTGTTTCCAAACTGAGAAACACAATTTTTAGCTTTATTGGTGCAGCAGCAGATTAGACGTGGTTAAAGAGATTTGGTATAAATCAGAAGAAATACACACACACACACACACACACACACACACACACACACACATAGCACAAAGCACAAAGCACAAATGTACAGAAAGGTAGAAATAGAGAAGAGTCAGGAATCTAAACAAAAAAAGAACATGTGCTTACTGGAGTCCCTGAAATGACATACATAGAATAAGACAGAAGAAATATATAAGACACAGTAATTGTATCTGTGCTTTTCTAGGACTGTCTGAGGCATCCTTTCACATTTTCTGCTGTACATTTAATATGAGACGTGAGCTAAGTAACAGCAAGAGCAACGTTTCTGACTGTGACAGCTCTAACAACAGTGATGATGGCAGAAGTTCCCATTAAGATCATAGAGCAAAGTAGCATGTAGTTGTAGTCGATTAATCTGCTAATCTCCCTGGCAGCAGCAATGCAAATTCCTCGTTACCTGCTCTAATGCTCTGGATTCTAAAATGAAAGACACACACACACAGCCTTATATTTAATATATCTAATCGACTCAATGGCTGGGCCACTCCCAAACTTCCACGTTGCTAATGTCTCCTCTTCAATACTCCTGAATTATTACTTATTAAAATCTATGCTAGACCCAATTGAGGGCCTGAGGCTGCTCGTCCCTGGCTCTCATGTGGTTAGTATGCTCTCTCTTCTGCAGCTCTGAAGCCCAGATCTTATTCCTTCCCTGGCATGGCAATTCTCCTCCTTCCTTGGTCCCTTTGCCCACAAATCCTAACTGCCGGGAACTTCATTTACCACTCAAAACCAGCTGGAGGCAGGGACCCTCAGCATCTCACATGTGAGATTCTCGTGCAATTTTGGAAACCCAAATAGCATAATGCAAGCATTGAACCCTATCCACAACATTTCTCCCCTTTTGTCCACTAAAAAGGCCTTTTCTTTCAGATATACAATGAACATAGTTATTACAGTTATGTAAACTATAAGGTATGATATACTCTAATAACATCCATCAATTTTGTCAATTTAAATACATTACTGTAATATCTATCCTAACTTAAAGAGTTTTCAGCTCTATACCAGAATTATATTTTGATTTTTAACTAGCATTACCATCTGAAAATCCATCCTTTCAAATCTACATCATCTTCCTCAGTACTAAACAACTTAAGTTTAATTATGAGACTATAACTAGTCTTCAACCCCATCAGAGAGCCAAGAATTAATTAAATATAACCTGAACATATAGGAAGCACAAAAACATAGCTACCAAAACTTAAACAAATTGGAGAGACAGCTGACTACCTGGACAGTCCTCCATTCCTCAAAATATTGGAGCATCTTTCTTCAGCCTTCTGGGCCAGAACCATCTGACAGGCCATAAGTCATGCAGGAAATTTGAAGGACAAGCTTACCCTGTCTTGACAAAGCTAAGCTATCAACTATCCCGTATCATGTGTCCTTTCCTGGACAGTATTTTGTCTGTCGATGAATTAGGACAATTCTTGCCCATGCTATCTTGTTACAACAGGAACAACTCTATATGGAGGTTATGATGCTCAATAACTTCTTTGAACCATGAAGGAGGTATTGTCAGGAGCAGACATGTCTCTTGTCAAAATTTCTATGAATAATGACATGACTTTAAATGTCCTATTCTGTGAATTGCTGATGCTTTTGAAGACTATCTATATAAAGTATATAGGAACTGTTAAACTTTGACTACTCTTGGCTATTTCTATTTTAATAATATTAAAAGCATCTTGTTATTAAATCTGAATCTAATATAACCATGAGTTTATTATCTGGCCCTTTCATTACTTAATCATCTTAAGCAGTTTGTAGTTGTAGTTATTAGAAGGACTGGGTCTGAGTCTTGCATTTTTAAATGAGTTGTATAGATAGGTACAATGTCTATCTAAGAGTAGCAACATTAACTCAAATTTTGTATCAATATAAAAAACTTATACCAATGAAAACCTTAAATATGTATTAATATATAAATTTTGTACCAATGTAAAAAAGTATGACTTCAATTTTGCATCAATTATGAAGATTTTTATCAATGTAAGATTATGGCTATACAACACTTTGTTTAAGAATGAATTTAGACATCTATCTCATATATTTTTCACTGTTTAAAATTATGAACTTTTCCAAATTAACTCTTAAAATGACAATCTGTAATTTATAAAAATAACCATAACCAGACACCCAAACCCATGGGCTCAGGATGACAGCGCTGCACAATTTCTCCCTGCTGAATTGGAGTGACGAATTTTTTAAAAAGGAGGGAAGGGGGAGGAAAATTAGAAAAATTGGTTAGAGTTAAGAAAGCTAGCTTTAGCATCTGTTATCTAGTCTCTGTATGCTTAGAAGGCTCAGGGTTTAACTGAAGTTCTGACTGGTTTCATCTAAAAGGCTGGATGAACTGAGTCCATCAGGAATCAGTAGCAATTCTTGAAGCTGTTTTGGAAGCAAGTCTCTAGAAAGAGTATCAGGAGGCAGGGGGTTGGAACAGCAGGTCATTTTAGGGTCCCCATGGATGAATCTTGTCAGAGCTGTACATTGTGTAATACATTAATCTTACAACCAAAATTTTAGTACTATTAAGATATTTTTATGGATTGCGTAAGGTGTACAGATCAGCTAAGGATTTTTGCTCTTTGTTTGAGCAGGTGAAAGACAACTATCCTTTTATGAATTAATTTGCTCAATTGTAATAGATCCTCATTCATGTCATGTGAAAGAAGGCATGATAAATCTTAAGAATTCTATAACCAACAAGATTTTTTGTCTAATTTTAGCTGGAGTTTTGGCTAGAGACATTTTTATGTCTAAGCCAGTTATAGAGTTTTTCCCATGTGGAGGGATCAGCAAACCAAGTCTTGTCCTATTTTCTCAAATTTTAGGGTTTTTTTTTTGGGGGGGGGTTGTTTTGTTTGGTTGTTTGGTTGGTTTTTGTAGCCAAGATTTTTAGGGAGTCTTCCTATGGCATATCTGATCCATATCCCTCTGGAAGGAGTCTCAAGCCTTTTCTTCTTTTCCATTAACACAAATACAGAGCCTCTCTCCCATAATAGTATGTCTTTGGTCTAGTAACCCAAAATCATAAAAGGTATAGATTAATTGAATTTAGCAGCCTCCTTTCTCTTTAGGAATGTCTCATTTTGACTTCTCTCCCAGAGTAGTTTTAATATAACCACCAAGCTTATAACCATGAACATTTTAATAATTAAAACAATTTAAAGCAATTAAATCAATCTAAACAATTATTATTATTTGTTGAGACAGTGTTCCTTCACCATTTCCTGCCTTGTTCTTACATGAGATCAAGGCCTAAGTTTCTATTATCTGTCTGAGATGAGGTTATTTTCTCTATCTCCTGCTCTTGACCTACATTTTAAGATCAAAAGTTTTAATTTATTTATTTATCCATGCATACTGAAATTCTCCCTTCTGTGGAATTAGTATCTTTTACTGTTTAACTTCCTTAAATAGTATATAGTAGTTACATTGTCTAAAATCTGGACAACAGTAACCATCTTTTGTTTTGCTATGTTGAATATGAAGAAACTGTAAGAGAAAGTAGCAATGTTTGTAGTGCAGATATTTGTGGTAATATTAGAGTATTGTGTTGTGGGTGCTATTAGTATCCTCTTAGGATAAATATAAATATAATTCTGTTTCAATAACAATAGAGTTGTCAAATACCCAAAAAACATTGAGATTCAGGATCTTTGCTGGTGAATTCCAAGAACACCAAGAAGACACCAACAGAAGGTGGCATGGGAAGAATAATTTCAGAAAACCACATAGGCAATAAATCTGAGGACATAGACTCCAAAATATTTCATAAAGAAACTACGACACATAGTATATAGAAGTAACGACTTATAAGACCATAGTCAGACTGTAGAAGATTGTATTTCAGAAAAAACAAATTTAAATTCCAATGAAAGTTTATCAGAATACCAATGGCTTACCAAGACGATGATCAACAAGAACATGTATCCCCCTGAACATGATGAAACATGGACTTGAAATACTCCTAGCTAGAGAAAACTGAAGCACACACTCAGAAGTCAGTTTCTTTTATGAAGAACAAAAAACAGAAAGATGTCAATCTTCAAGCATTCTCATTGTTAAGAGGAAGAGTTCCCAGTCCACAAACTGAGAGCCATTTTCATATTTAAACTGAGAGTTTTCTCTGAGTTTTATCAATTTATGGCTCAGAACTAGTGTTATATTGGAAATACTTATATTTTAGAAAATAAAATAGATACAACTTTGTCATAAAATAAACATTAGCTTAAAGAGATACAGCTATTTCATTTGTGTCAGGAATAACATCCAATCACATCAAATTGTTCTACATAAAGTGATTATTTTATATTATAAAAATATTTATCCTTTGTCTTATATACCTAAAATCACAATTTGATAATTTCTACAGTATAACAATGTGCATTTTACTGCCTCCAAAGAAAGTATGGTAAGAAAATCTGTGAGTTTTCTGAAGCAATGGTCTTTCCATGCGCTATTGGCATAGATGACCTACTTGCATTTATTTGAAGCTTTTAACTCATAAATTGAATTCTAAACACTCATTATTAGTTTGATAAGACACTATTGTAAAAGGAAACTTCAGAGCAATAAGACTTTATGACTGAAAATAAAATTTGCTAGAATTTTGGTACTTGGTCATGTATAAAATTGATAGCATTTGTATATAACAAAATTTATGAACGAAATATTCATGTATTTTCATTTTAATTTATTTGTGTGTGTGTGTGTGTGTGTGTGTGATGCCCATGGAAACCAGAACAGGGTACTGAATTCCCTAGAATTGAAGTTACATGCTACTGTGAACCACCTGATATTGTTGATGTCAGTTTTGTAAACCAAACTCCAGTACTCTTCAACATGTGTTCTTAACCACCTCACCCAATTTTCATGCTTTAAATGTTGAAACTATCAACCCAGTGATTCAAAGAATAAAAATAAATCCAATCAGGGCATATAAAAAGAAATCTATGCCATAACCTCCAGGGAAAAAGCAAAAGACAAAACATGTTGGTAGTCCTGAAACAGCTGAAACAAAAGTGTTCTCCTCCAAAGCCATTGCAGATTTAAATGTGACTGAAAGTAGGCGGAGCTAGAATCCCATCATTGCTGCAATTCAAGTCAGGCTGCTAGCACTACTTGACCACTCTGCCACTTAGAATTCTGTTACACTTTAAGAACATCGATAATTCAAGAGATTTTTTTCAAGACCATACAGTTTATCCTAAAGCATTAAAAAAAAAACTAAAGAAAATATTAAGGTATTCATTAGTCAGTAGGGAAGGAGACACTGTGATCAGAGATACAGGCAAGAACCAAGAGGAGAAATATAAGCACATGGTTGATACAAATGACTTTATAAAACAATAGCAATTACCTGTGGGGTTTAAAACATATGTATATTGAATGAAAATGCAATTGAATAATTAATCTGTAGGAGGATCAGCACTTAGATATGACTCTTTCCTAGGGAAGAGTCAAGGTACTAGTTATTTTTAAGCCTTGAAAATATGTGTTCACATTGCAATTTGTAGATTAAATACTAAAGAAATAGACAAAAAGAACTCATTGAATAACAAGAAGCCAATTCAAACAAAATTAAAATAAGATTTTTAAAAGGCATGTAGGTCATAGAGAACATGTAAGGTAGTCGTTTCAAACTTGGTGTCAGTAATTATGTATTTTCTATGTAAAATGTTGATGTTTCAGTTAAAAGACAGATTGCTGAAATGTATGAAATATAAAACACCCGCACACCCTACTAGAAACAAAAGCATATACATGATATAAAGCATCATGGAAAATGAAAAATAAAATCATGAAAAATAATGCATACATATACCTTTTTCCAAGAGTATTTATACAAATTGCCATAGACAATGTCATATAACAAGTCCACGAATTACGTTTTTAACTCATAAACTGCACGGTCTTTGAGCATAAGACAATTGTGACGGAACAAAACACCCTTCCAGATTATGTATGTGGAAACAGCAAGGTGTGGTTATGGATGGTCATCATCCAGAGAAGAGTTCACAACCGTAAGAGAAGCTACAAGGTGTTTATAAGGGAAATCAAAACGTTGTAGTGAAATGTGTGGGTAAGAACTGTAATCAACCCTGGAACACAGGACCTGCCTTTAAAATGTGTTAGAACACAAGAAAACCCCACAACTCAGGAAGCAAAGTACGTCTCGTGAAATTAGAAAGGAGGGAAAAATCAATTTATGAACAAAGTGCAGTAAAGGAAAAATAAATTAAGGATACTGGAAACAAACATATGATCTTCTGTGTTACATGTTAGTTCTTTGCAAAACTGCTTTGAGACCCTGCCTCTCTGAAAACGTGTTCCGCTGTTCTGTCGGATTTGTCAGCCTTTGTCAGAGCAACTTCTTACTGCAATGAGTAGGGGTTAATACAGAGAGTCTTTACTGTTCAAAGTGCTGAGAATTTGTGATGGTGAATGCTTAGCCTTAGGTGGACATCTATCACAACTCACCCCCACCAAGGCTCAAGAACGTCACAGAAGCAGTGGATGAGGGAGGATGTAATAGCTAGACGATAGGGAGAAACGCCAGAAGGGGCGGTCCTCTGGGCATGCTCACAGCAGTTGTGGTTACCGATACGAGACTACACGAGATCAAGCAAAGAAATAATTTCAGCGTGAAAGGGGAAGAGCTATCAGGGTCCTACTCCTTTGTGAGGAGCTACTGACAGCTGATGGCTGACGACAGAGAAATTTACCTCTCTTTGGGGACGTGGCCACTGGTAGGTTTCCCGTATCCCAGTGGATGATTGCAGTATGTTATAAAAATATAAGAAGATGTGAGATTGGAAGGAGTTTGGAAGGAATATGTGTTGAGCAGGGCCAGGGGAGATGGAGGGAAGAATTAAAGTGAATATGATCAAATATTTCCGTGATGGCTCTACAAGTTTGCACTTCCACTAACAATAGAAGAGTGTTCCCCTTGCTCCGCGTCCTCCTCGTCATGAGCTGTCATTTATGTTATTGATCTTAGCCATTTTGACAGGTGTAAGATGGAATGTCCAAAGTAGTTTCGACATTAGGCTATATGTTGTACTCTGTACATAACATACAAAAATGGAGATGCATAAATTCAATCTGATGAAGGGGATTGCTATGTTGAGATCCTCTCTTCTCGGATGTGTCAAAAATCAGCCATACCAATGATGTAATGGAAGATATTTTCATAAAAATGAAAAGACTGGAAATCTTAGCACAGAAAAAGAATGCATTTAAAGAAGCAGAAAAAATGTAAATTATATAACTAAAAGCGTCAAAATCTTAAAAGACTCGTGGACTTTATAACAAAAAGAGTGTGTAACCAGGAGAAGTACTAACATTATGAAAATAAATGTTAAAGTTTATGTAAAACTTATTTAAGTTATTTATCTTTATTTTAAACTATTTCAAACATCAAGTTTAAGGAAACATATTTAAAAGGGGGAAAATTAAAATTAACAGAAAATATCATATACTGTGAGGATAGTTTGAAAGGGGCATTTATACACTAAATGGAGTCTAGAATTTAGAAAAGTAGAAAAAAATATGAAGAAGTAATTTCTGAAATTTTATTTTACAAATAAAATTTTACAAAATTTTGATTTTACAAAGAGAGACACATTTGCAGTTCACAACACTCACTGCATTCTAACTAGCTTGCATGGGCTGCCTGTATTCTTTGGCTTGTGGCATTTGTCTTCATCGTCAAAGCTGGCATGATGGGCTGAATCCGCTCATCACAAAGAATGGCTGTGATATGTGTGTGAATGCCTCCGTCACTCAATTTCATGACAATCGTGACTACATTGTGCCATAAGGATGTTCAAGATAATTTTTCTCATTCTATGGTCACTTGATGAACAATTTAATTCCATCTACAAAGTAAATTAACATTTTCCAAGATTATAATATGGGTATATTTGGGCATCCAAATGTATTGAATATATTAGAATGCTAAAAAAGAAACCTTTGAGTAAGGAAACAAAGAAGAAAATAATTCCCAATAGATGTGCCTTATAAGAAATTGAATAACGAAAGATTTTTTCCTTCTAGTGTACATAAAAATCCAAACTTATTATTTAAAAAATATGTAATATTGCTCCTAGAGTTCATTAGATAGTATACTCTCCAGAATATTACAATGTGTGGTAAGAGTGTAAAACAAAAGCAAATGGATTACCAGTTGGATTTTGTATTAAATCAGCAAACAGGGAACAGAGAATGAGAAGGGAGAAGACTAAGAAATTACATAAAATCCCACACCTGACTTCCATATGTTAATAGTTACAATAAAATACAGAAATTGTCAGAAGATGACTAAGCATGTAGTCTACACTACACTATCTGTAAGAGGCTCACTGTAAATACAAGATGCAAACACCTTAAAAGTTAATCAGTTAAGAGTGTTGACAGTTTACACAAAGCATGGACAATCTGTAGTGGATATTTTAGGATCAAACTAAATAAGTTGCAAGGCAAAAATTGTTACAACATATAAAGGCCCCTCTTGTGGTAGATTTGTCAAGAAAGCATAAGGTTCAAAAGCGAAATGTCTTAGACACATGTAGCAAAAATTAATAGACCTCTAAAAGATGAATGAACAACTTCTGTGTCGTTTAGATTGTAATCTCACTGTATAGTCATTTGGCAACTTTACAAAAGAGTCCATACTTAGATAGAAACAGCAGTTCTGATTCCTTCAAGTCCCTGACATTTCTGTAACATTGAACTCAACCAAAGATGAAGACATATTTCCAAATACACAGGATATGCCCACTACTATAGTAATGACTATGTGTGAAATTAAGTTGTAGTACATTTATGATCACAATAGGGAAGAAGATGTGGTTTTGAGGCTGATCACTTACCTAGCATTTGCAAGGCCAGGAATTCCATCACCACATTGTAAAACATCATCAGAGAAGTAATTCTACACAGTGTCCTCAATACATTACAGAGTTCACTTATAATCAACCACATTATATTTAGGGAAAAAATATTTCAAAATTAAACATATTCATTTATTATTCAAATGGGTCAAAGAAGAATTTTAAGAGAAACTAGAAAATATTTGAAACAGGATAAGACACAATGTATATATTTGGGTATCATGCAATTAAGATTTTGCTAAGAAGAAAATTTAACTTTACATGATTAAATTTGAAAAGAAGGAATTGATATGTTTCGATTTTAGGATATTAGAATATGACTAAATCAAACTAAATATATAAATGAATAAAACATAGAGAGTTAAAAATCAATGGAATGCAGAATTTATTCATAGGATAAGTATTTTAATTTTTAATTAAGTTTATTGGGATTTTTTTTTTGAGACATATCGTGTAGTCCTGAATAGCCTCAAACTTGCTGTGTGGCTGAGGCTGGCCTTTTATTCCAGATTCTCCTATCTCCATGTTCTGAATGCTGGAATTACAAGCATATGGCTCCTGCCTGAGTGAAGAAAAATTTATAAAGTAAAGCATGGTTGACTACCTAAGTATCTATCTACAAATGAATTGATAAAGAAAAATGGATATATGTGCATATACTAGAATATTATTCAGCCATAAGATGTAGGTCTGCTATTTGCATCAGCATGAATAAATCTGTAGGACCTTATACTAAGACAAATAAACTAGGCACATAAACAGAAATATTTATATTCTTATATGTGAAGGATCTAAGAAAGCTGTAAAGAAGAGTGTAAAGTAGAATAGGTATGAGGTAAGTATAGAAAAAATGGAGAGATATTGATTAGAGGATCCAATATGAAAATACAAACAAAAATGAGTGTGGTCTAGAGACAGGATACATATCATGATGATCATAGATAACAATCCTGTGTTGTTCGCTGGGATTTTAAGAAGAACCTAGCTTTTAAACGTCTTTAATACACTTAAAGGGTAACTATGATGAGTGTGTTAAAGAATCTGAGTTTAATTATTGAACCATATATTCATACACATAGTTCAAGTCATCATATAACTTGTGAAGAATAAGGAAATTCAGAAAACATAGGGTATAAGAAATATAGCAATACTATTTATGTTTGGTCTATTTAACTTCTTGTTTCTATTTTATAGGATGATAGTGAACCACTTGTCCAGCTAGACAAGAACTATAACATAAAGGATTCATTCTACAAATCCTCAACACAGAAGTAAGGTTTTTTCTCAATGAAAAAGTTAAAGTATATTTCTTAATTTTTAATGGTACATGTGTTAATAGTGATCTGGATCATATGAATTATTCAAAGAATATCAAACAAAGGCACTAAGTCATCTATGTTGACTAAATAGTAAGTCTATCAGGGCTTGAAGAAGACGTATGTTCACACCTGTAATCCATGAAATCAGAGGGCTAGATTAGAGGATTATCATGAGTTCTGGTTAAACCTGGACTAACTACAGGCAAAAACCCTATCTCAGAAAGACAGGGGGTGAAAGGAGAGGACAGAGGAGGAGGGCAGAGAGGAAGGGAGGAGAGAAGAGGAGAGGAGAGAGGAGGGGAGGATAGGGGAGGGGAGGGGAGGGGATGGAAGGGGAGGGGAGGGGAAGGGAGGCAAGGAGATAAAATATGTTAATACAACCAAAATTTAGGGAAGGGGGAATAAAGGGAGGGAAGGGAAGAGAGGAGACAGAACAACCATAACCACAACATCACAAAGAACAATGTTGAAGAAAGCTTAAAGAAAGATCATTCAATCTGTCAGCACTTTGTGGCGCAGAGGCAGGAGGTGAAGCTTCCCACTGTCGTGCTCAGTAGCCTGAATTCTTCTAGACTTAGTGAGCATGACTTAAGGAAAACCTGGATTATTGACAAAGATAGAGGAAAGAATTTCAGAACTAGCCAGATTATGAAGCAGAGTTGGGGCTTAATAAAAAATGTCATTTATATTGGCTTTAAGTGCAAAGCCTAAGAGAAAAAGGCTTTCAGAAGAACCACACAGCAGACAGCATGGATGTGGTCTTCTCGAAGAGAGTAACTGAAAGTAAGACATATTCCTTCTTAAAGGAGACTAGAAGCTCATTATTTTACAACAGTCAAGTGCTTTGGTGGGGTTTGGTGTCATTATCTTTAGAGGGTTCCTAAGGCATGTAAGTAGGATTACAGGGTTGTTTCTCAGGAGCACCTGGCAGTATTACAGTTGATAAGATACATGGGTTGCAGGACCATAGGTTAGCTTTCACTACATAGAGTCTTGTTTGAGATTATCAGGTAAGATATGGGAGATGAAAAAAGTCCTACAAGATCGTATGCACACAAGTCTTAGCCTGATTCATTGTTATTTGAATAGGAAATATCTATATTTTTAAAATAGAAGGTCAATTTTATGTAGGTAGCCATTGCAGCAAATGTCAATTGTGCTGAATTCTTGCATGCCAATTGATAAGGGACTTCAATCAGACTCTGGAATGAAGGGATCTTATATCCTGCCCAGTATCAACATGTCCATGTCCTAGGCTGTGAGATGCATCTTTGAATAAACAGACTTACCTCTCTGATCTTTGAGTGCTCTCAATTTAAAGAGAAACAGACAGTAAGATAAAACATAATGAGAAACCCAACAGAATCTGTTCTTAAAGATGATTAGCCCACAAATAAAAGAAAGAGGTAGCTAAGAGCTGTGGAGAGCAGGCTCAGTCATCAACAGGAGGAGTGAGGCGTGAGCAGAAACCTGCAGGGTGAGAGGAAGCAAGTGTGACAGGGCACTTTAATGACTGGCACTCTAGTTAGAAAAAAAAGTGATAGGATCAGATTCATTTATGAAGAAGTCGTGCTGGCTGCTACGTTCAGAGTGACCTGGGCTATGCATGTCTTCTGAGGCATGTTAAAAGTGTGATGCAAGAAGAAAGGAGTGATGCTACATGCCATGCACTTAGGTCAAGTCAAATAAGGTCCCAGGATCGTTGACTAGATTCATCTGTAGAATTGGAAGCCAGCAGAGAAATAGAGTAGATGATAAAAGCATGGTGTTGCATGATGTGGAGAAATGAATGGAGAAGAGAGAAGCAATAGGCAAGAACTTCCATGCTGGCCACAGCCTGCCTCCGTTATGCACTAAATGATGCAGACATCCTCCATACTTCAATTTCATTTCTTCATTAAAATAGAAGTATCCATGTAGTGTTAGCATCAGTAGACCGGGATCTTAGAAATGTACTTATTAGCTGTATATGATGTTGTTATGAATTATACCAAAAAAAGATGTCCTGACATTAAAAGACAAAGAACCTCCAAAAAATGCTATTGAATTGATTTTGTGTTTGTCATCTAAAGCTAAACGTGGAGAATAATTTGTACACTCACTAGACTCTGTTGAAGAAAACTAATTTTTCATTTGTAAGCAGTTATCAGCTGGAGATAACTTCTCTGGTAAGGATGGGTACCTGTGTCCACTTCCCCTCTCAACCCAGCCCAGGTCTATGCAAGTCTCTGTGAGTTCATGTGTGTCAGTCCGTCTGAGTTTACATGGCTCTTTTTCCTTGATGTCCTCAACCTCCCTCTGGCTTTTATAATCTTTCTCCTTCTTCTCCTTAAGGGTTCCATAAGCTCTAACAAGAAGAGTTTGATGGGGGCATACTACTTAGGACTGATTGTTCCAAAACTGAGAGTAACCTGGGTGATTAGAACTGGAGGATAGGAGAGAGAATGAAGGTTGCTTACCTGATCCCCTGTTCCAAAATCAATTTTCAAAGACACAACATTTATAAATTAGATAGTCTTTCTACCCTGCTGTGAATATGTACTTTATGCATTATTTGTTAAATATGTCCATGTTTAACACATTTAATAATTCCCAGAGCTTATGAAGATGTTCCTTGGGACAAGATACTACCACCAAAACTTGATCCAGAAGAAACAACGGTGGAAAAAGCTTCTGACCGCATCTCACAGTGTTTTTCACTGAAAAGATATGAAAGACTACCAGCCATAACCCAGGTCAGTGAGCATCCCTGACAACGGTGCCTACTTCTTGCTATGACTGCAACTCAACTCAAACTCAAGCCGCAGTGATATTCTGTTGTTGAGGATTAAATGTGAAGGTGAAAGTGATATAATCATAAGTCAGTGGTAACTGTAAATATTTCCTCATTGCCCATACCGAAAATGTTGACTATTTAATGATTTCTCCCTCGAAGCCATTTGTGGTGGCTATTAATTTTGATAATTACAGAATGTAAAATAATGGAGACAAAAAGGCATCATTTTTCTATGCTGAACATACTTCTGCAAATAGGATCTAGAACTTAGCTGGCCAAGCAGAATAGGAAGATTTATAAGTTGTAGCCTGCTGTCTAATGTCACCAATCATGTGATACAGTCTAGTCCACAGAGCTCTCAGACAGATGGCCATTGATTCTACCAATGAATGGTAAAAAGACTTTGTCATGTGAACTATAGGTCCTGATTCCCTACTGATGATGGATGGAGAACCTTCTCTAGAATATGCATCTGTCCATGCCACCATTCTGTCTATCTCCATCTTTTTTCAGAGCATGGAACCCAAGCCATTTGTTAAGACATGTAACCAGTATTCTGTCATTTGCCTGTTCTTTGTTACCTTCCATTTCCAGTGAGCTGTCAGTGCCCAGTTCCACCATGCTCCCTGCAGGGTCCTGCCATGTCCCATCACTTTAACAGCTCTGTGCCAGGGTGAAACCCAGGCACTCATGACACCCTGACTTTCCTCCTCTCAATATTGCCTCAGTCTCCTTGCTTCATGCCTGCAAAGCACTTCCTGTTTCTCTGTCCCCTTATGCTCGGTATCACAGCTCACAGTGTAAGTCTGGATCAGCTGTTGAATGGTTCTCATTATGAAGTTTCTGCGAATATGAGATCCACAATATGAAGAGGGAAAACAATCATACTCTAAGGAGTGTCTGAGCCTCTGTAAAATTTCTTCCACTTTCAAAGAGAAAGAAATAATAAGGGGGGAGCTTTCTATAAACACTCAAACATTTGTTTATTAAATAAAAGTGAAAATCAGTTAAAGGACAAAAGTTGTGTAGACTTTATTTATTTTTAAGGATCTTTCAGTTACTTCAAGGGAATTTTATATCACATAAAAATTAGCCATGTCGTTACATTTCCTCTGTGTTAAATGATTTGAGTATCTAAAGTCCTTCCCATGTAAGACACTTATTCTAAGTCAGGCTCTGTGCAAAGCTATAAAGGGAAGGCTGCAAGGTGTCCAAGAGGGGAAGTATCTGTCATGAAACTGAAGCTAACATTTCACATGGAGAGACCATGTCAGCTGCAGAGGTGGACATGGGGCACATTCCCGCTTGAGGACACAGGATAGAAGTTTGAGCAAAGAGCCAGGACCCACACACTCAGAATGCAAAGCCGTATTCCACCCAGAGTTGCCAGGATACCTGGAAAGGACTTTCCCAGAGTTTAGGCTCAGCTATGATGTGAGGAGCCTGGTAAGGACACCAAAGCTTGAATCTATGAAATTACAATAAGATCATTAAATAGTTTTTTGTTTATTTCAACAATGGCTTTAGATGGTCGGAGGACTCTGGGACAGATTTCAGACGAGATTGTTCTCAGCACCAGCCAAACCAATCAATTTGTAAGTTTGACTTCTAATGTTGTCATTGCTATCTTTATCCTCACCACCAAAATCCCAATCTCCCCACTAAGGGCAGGAGTGGGACTTGACTTCAGATAAAGAATGTCCCAGAGACCTTCATCCAACAGTCATGAGGCTGAGAAGAGGATCCAAATCCCATTTCAGTTACTCCACAGCATCTGGCCTCTCTTTACCCTCCAAACTGACACTTTTAAGTGTATGTTTTAATATTGGGAGTACTTTATAAACAGACATTTACAATGCTGTGGCACTCCCCGAGCTTCATATAAAGGGAACTCTAAATGACATATTTGATCAACTTTCATATCGCATATTTGTGTTATTGTGTTATAGTCAAGCTTAAAGTCAAGCTTAAAGTGGTGGCTTTATTATTGATGTTCTTCTCTGTATAATTCCATCCATTGAATATAAAAAACTTTATGGTTTTGTCTTCAAAAATGTCACTATTTATCTTTCCTTTATGGATGATACAACTCTGGTTATGGTCTCTCTTAAATAATTCCCTCTGAATGTTTTGTATTAAAAACATGTAGATAAAATCTCCTCACTCTACTGGGGAAAAAAGTACAACACAAAGGAAATGCCTGAGTCTCTTCATCAGCACATCTGTCTCCTTCCAGAAACATTAATAAGTATTCGATAGTCCACATTTTCATGTATTCTCTTATCCCTTTATAGTTTACTGTTATTAACCTAACATACAGTATTAAATTCCTTCTATAAACTCAATATGCAAGCTGTCTTGCCTATGTTTATACCATATAGCATTGTATCCACCAGCATACTCATAAGAGTCACATCTAGGCTCTCTGCATCTGTGAATGTTCGTTTTGTCTGTAGGTTAGAGTTCAGTTGACTCACCTATCAATATCATTAGTTTCTTATTTAATTTTAGTTGAAACAGCATCCATATACTTTCACGTACCCAGTTATAAAAAAAATATTTCTGGATTGATACATCATTTGATACATACCAAATTATGTCTTTATACTTTCTGGGTTAAAAGGGGCATCCCTCCTTATCTTCTAGTTACTTTCATATTCGTCTTCAAATGAGTTGAAACAATGGAATCTCCCACCAGCCATTCTTAAGTTTCCATTACAACACAATGTCTAGAATTTTCATTACGAATATGAACTTTACTTTGTTAAAATTGCAGAGTACATATACCTAGTTGCCGATAATCATTGTTGTAAAAGTACATATCACTTATACATCCATAGCTACACCTCGCCGCTTCATATATTTTGTCTCTTGTGCTGGTGGCTTGTTTGTTTTCTACTTACTCAATGTAAAAATGTTTATGTTTAAATATTCGAATAGAAATCCTTTATGGAAAGCTGGAAAGATGGTTTGTTTGGTAAAAAAGGCAGTTGTCACTAAATCTTTCACGTGAGTACCTGCAGTTCCTGCAACCCACATGATGGAAGGAGAGAACTGATGGTTCAAGAAGTTGCCTTCTAATCTTTACAAATATGCCAAAGCATGTGTAGAACCCAAACACACACACACACACACACACACACACAAGCATACAAGCATACACAGTGAACATATAAATGAATAAATGTAATAAAATAGAAATTTCCTTTATTAACAGTACATATGGAAGTGTCTCCATCTCGTCCATGACTTCTCTATTAGAATGCTTTTTGCAGAAATGAAGTATTAGTTTCTAATGTAGCTCACAATTCATCAGAAAAGACTTTACTATTTTGTGTGTTTTAATATGAACTCTTCCTTTACCTGCGAAGTATTTTATGTTAAAGTATTTTAAGTTGAATTATTTTATAGGAATGAAGGAAAGGAAGATACTGTCTTCCGTGGTTTTACATGCATCTCTCTAAATAATTTGATGCCCACATTCTCTGAGTGTCAGTCAGGAACCCAGTCCATCACCATAACTAAGACGTTCTAGTTCATTTGCACAAGTAGTTTATTCAGTAGTCGAATGGATGGTGTGTGCTCTTATGTGTGCTGAGTCACAACAGGCATCTGTCATGACTAGAGGTTTTGAGAGGCAATGTCACAAAACTGTGCTTTCCAACAAATACTGGGGCCAGTTATGCAGAACAGTGTGAGTCAAACAGGCACCATTGAGGGAGAGTGCACAACCCCAGGAGGTGATTACTTACCTATTGCTCCTCTTACTGAGGAAAATACTAAGTCTTGTGAATGAGAATGGAAGAAATAGTCTCCCCAAGGGAATGAGTCTCCTGGTTGGTTATCCCCCACCAAGTATTCAGCCCTGAAATCATAGGCATAGGAGTAACACTAAAAAAACTCACTATGTTTCATTGGTAGATTTAGGGGAAAGAGAGGAAGTAGCAAATTTAAAAGTCCATGATTTCGAGAGCAGGAGAGGTAATCTGAGAGGACTTGGAGGGAAGAAATGATGTAATCATATTTTAATTTAAAAATTTTTTAAAAAAATTAAATTTAAGTCACATCTAAACACAATATTTGCATTTATCAAATTAAAATTAATAAGTCTCTTATGTATATTATGTATGATATATAACAAATATATTAATAATAAATTATTAAATTATTTAGAGTATCTTATCAAATGTGTAATAACACCTCAATGTAGATTTTAGTGTACAAATTGAAGGATAATTTTATAATATTGAAATATTAAAGAAAAAAATAAGCTTTTTATCTACAGGGCAAACTAGAATTGTTGATAATACCACTCAAGTACTCAAGTAAATAAAATATATGATTGAATTTTTATTTCATTCTGCTAATCTCCAACTCATAATTTTCCTGACTCAGCCCCCAGTGCTAGAATTATGGACCTGTGCCAAGCAAGAAACTCAGCTTCTTATGAATCATTCATGAACAAGTATTCATGAAATGCTTGGATGTTGATCAAAACATGTTACTTGCATCGTTTTATTGAGGGTTTATGAATTGGCTGCATTTTTAGGCGGTTGGGATGACAAATGAGACATCAGTTGAAAGCTTTGTTTCGTATTAATGCCACTTCTCTGAACTCTCTAGGCTAGGACATTTTTCATTTTGGAGTCATGGGACTTTGTCTCAGGAACTTACAACTTGTGTATAAATGTTTGTAACAGCTTTCCCACAGTTTCTAAGATCTAAAAACAGGTAGCATACCTCTCAGCATTGGGATGGACAGACAGACATTCTAAAGTATTAAAAAGCAATGAATGGAATACTCTAAAACCACTCCACTCTTTCTAAAACAAGATTTTAGATCAATTTCTGTATCTCTGAGGGCCTTTCAATTTGAGAACTGTTGTAGTAATTTGATAATTATTTTGAATATTAATAACTCAATTGCCCATATTTTTTTTTCTTTTTCTAAGTGTGAGTCCAAGTACTAGGAGTAAATACATTCCTCTATATACGTAAGTGACATTTCTTGTTACTTTAAAATATCCCGTATTTAAGTCTAATTTTACTTCCTTCTACTGTGCTTTCAGGCCACTCTTAAATTAACACGTATGTTATAACATCCTCCAGTGTGCTTTTGATACCAGAAGTGTCATCAAAAGTTTATTAGAGATTTTGATTGAATTATAAAATGAGGAGTGACGCATTTTCTGTTTTTCACGATGGGATGTTTTATGAAAGAAAATACCTTTGTTGCTCCTATTCACGTTGTCAGTCAGAGACCACATGTAATTGATAAAACCAAGCAACCAAGCACGCAGTAAGGAAGATCTCACCCTTCCCCACCGTCACTTGGGCTCTGTGGAGGGCAGAAGTGCGTTGTTAACCTTCAGCCATCTTCCCCCGTCTTTAGTTTGAAGGGTCACCTTGAAGCAAAGGAAGTGAGAGGGCATGGAGGAAGGGCCCAGACTTTGGTCAAGGCTTCCTTGTCCTTCCTGCTCTCCAATAGAGCTGACTGGTGTTTTCACCATATCGCCAGAAGTCCTTGCTACTTGACCTGCCGGTATGGTCAGCCTTCTGACCTTCGCTGAGAGCTCATCACTATGGCCGGAGGTCCTGACATCTGCCTAGAGTCCCAATCCCACAGGAGCCTTACTGTCTACAGCAGATAGCAACACCAACCCACCCACCCACCCACAATGCCCTAGCTTCCACCTGTGTCTTGAGCAGCAGAAGCCCAGCTTCTGAACTCCAAGACCCTGAACAGCTACCACTGTCCTTCCTACCTAGCTCTCAGATCCCAGCGTAGAGGACTCACATTCGGAGAAGGAGCCCTATCGTTCTCGTTTCTCATTCCAATTGCCATCTGACATCACATTTTCCTTCTTGTGCTTTTGATCTTTCTGGCAAACAAAACTTCTCTTATTTGCTTTGCCCAACTAATCTAAGTTTCCTATACCTTTGCTTTTCCCTGCAACAGTGGTCATGTGCAGAGCACAAACGCTGACGATGTGGACAACCCCTATGGAGATATCAAGTCTGTGGCCCATCCTCGGCACTCTAAACTGCTCTATACGAACACAAGCCGGTAAGAGACGGTCTCATATATATCCCTATCGCTATGGATGAAACTTGATGATGGAGTTACAAAGGAAAGGGAAAGAAATGGCCTAGCTTGTTATTAGCCAAAACTTACAAAGAAAGATGTGAGTTTCCTGAAAGAAAATAGTCACCTAGGAGATGACAGTTTGGGGATTCACCTGGGGTCCCTTGAGTATCCCTGTGACATCAGTTTCTCCATCTGAAGCCTGTGTCACAAAATGCCACCAGGGACTGAGAGCATTTGTAAAGGACCTTGGCTGGCCAGCAGATCATCAGTCCTTGGATTTTATAACTATCAGTGCTGAGAACACCACTTTATATGGGGTCCTCATGCGCTAACATAGGTTCAACATATGTTAAATGGGCATAAAATGGCAGAAATGACAGGTACGTCTGCCTCAACCACAAATGAAAATTCACTGAACAACTTTTTAAATAAAATTTAAGATAACCCAGTCATTTTCAAGATCAAACATTCTGAATCTGGAGAGGTGGCTCAGTGCTTAAGGGGGCTTTCTACTGTTGTAGAGGTTTAGTTTCCAGAAGGTCAGGCACTCACAGTCACTTGCTACTCCAGTTCCAGAGGTCTGGAGTTCCTCTCTGAGCTCCAGAACCTGCATGCATGTGGTGCACAGACATAGATACATGTGTAAATAAAAATAAATCTTTTTAAAAAAGCCTCAAGCCACCTAGCAGTACATTCTTTTGTTGTTGTTGCTTTGGTTTTTTGTTTTTGTTTTTTCGAGACAGGGTTTCTCTGTGTAGTCCTGGCTGTCCTGGAAGTCACTCTGTAGCCCAGGCTGGCCTCGAACTCAGAAATCCACCTGCCTCTGCCTCCCAAGTGCTGGGATTAAAGGCATGCACCACCACCACCCGGCCCTAGCAGTACATTCTAAAGTTATACTAAGTTACGTTTACATTCTAAGAATGATGCCACGAAACTACTAAAAGTCTGACTTTCATAATTGAACCATAATATTTCTGTGAAAGCAAAAACCCCTGTCTATATGGTAAGCCATGCAGTGAACAGCAGACACAGTCTGCAATCTGAGCCTGCATGCTTCAGTGTTGTCGTTGCATGGCAGGATGGTATGAGCAGAGTAAAGGGCTCATGCCTTAGAACCAAGGCAGTGATCAAACCACACAATTACACACCAGTCATACTGACTAAACCACCTCAAATTTATTACAAGTTGATCATGATTCAGTTTTGAGTGATGGTGCATTCCTGAAACATTCTATTATCACCAATTTTTATGATGCCTACATCCATATGACATATGGATCATGATGCACAGTCTAAGAAATCGGGCCATAGAATGTATGTACTCAGACAGACCCTCTTTGACCTAAAATTGCGTAAACCCGTTCTAAGATATTCTCACTTGGCAACACACAATGCTATGGGATTGGAACTGTTCCTGTCTGGGATCCTGGGCCTGACTCACAGTTCCGTGCTGCACCCCAGCAACCTAACCGAGATCTGGATCACAGAGTTAGCCTAACCGAGATCTGGATCACAGAGTTAGCCAGGGAGACAACTGGCATTCAAACTCGGGCACACTTTCTATTGAATACATACGACTTTTGTACCACTATGGTGAAGTCAGAAAACAAGTTAAAATACTGCACATCCCTCCACACTAGATTTATAACATGGTTTCATTGTTACCTTAGTTTCTTTCCTAACTTTACCTTAGTTATTTTCCCATTGTTATCTTAGTTACTTTCCCATTGTTACCTTAGTTACTTTCCTATTGTTACCTTAGTTACTTTCCTATTGCTGCAATAGAAATACCGTGGCCGAGGCAATTTGCAGTAGAAAGGGTTTATTTGGGCTTATGTTCCAGATAAATGCGGGTGGATCATGTCTGGGAGGAAGCAGCTGAAACAACAAGCTGAGAGCTCATCAAACAAATAAACAATAAAAGGAAATTGAAAGAGCTCTGGGGCTGGTGCAAGACTTTGAAATCTCAGAGCCTGGCTTCAATGATGTACTTCCGTCAGAAAAGTCATACCTCCTAAATTGCCCAAAGAGTGCCACGGACTGGGGACCAAATATTAAAATGCCCTAGACTATGGGGGCATCTAGTTCAGCCTCCACAGCTATTAATGTTTGTTACAAAGTATACAGCACATACATACAGGCTTAGAGCTTTGATACAGGGGCAAAGGATTTGGTTCCAAAGACCTGCAGATACTGAAACTTAAGGATGTTCAAATCTATATATAAAATGCTTTAATATTTGGCAAAACATGCTAAGTGCATCTTCCCTAGATTTCTTGTGATAGCCAGCACACTGTACATGCATCTAAGTAGCTGCCATACCGCATTGTTTAGACACAACGACAAGAAAGAGGTCGTTTTGAGGGACACATTTTTTAAATTATGTTGTTTATTCAGTTAACTGAAACAGAGGTTCTATTATCTTTCCTCCACATCACAGAGTTGTCAAATATCAGAGACATTCTCACATTGGTCTCTATGATTGACAGCTCTTACCAAGGACTTCATACACTCATAGCATAAATTGTCACAACTAGCTAAATAGTAAACTTTATCTTTAAAATATGATACGCCCACAAACCAATGTAGATAAATTTCTTATTGGATCACCTTCTGCTATATTCTATTGTTTGTTAAATGTTTGGTTTTTTAATCTCCTGTTATTTGTTTACGTATTTCTATTATTAATTTAATCTAATTCTTTTTTCCTCTCTGTCAGGCTATAAAATATCTTTTGAAATTATCTTTAACTATAGTAAATTTATATAAATGATTTTATTAAGGAATTTAAGCATGCCTTTCTAGGACTGGAAGCTATGCTAAGAGCTGTCCTAATGTAAATAGAAAATAGAAAAGAATTTGCCTCCAACAAGTTAAAGATCTTGGTGGACAAACAATTTCACACACGCACACACACACACAAATAACTGACTTTGCTTTTTGACCCATGACTGTTGAGAAGTCATTTTTACATATGGCACTCCAAAGGCTGCTGACGCCTGCCACCATTTGTCAAGTCTGGAGGAACCAATGTAAAATTCTTCCATAAATTCTGCAAGGAAATCTTTACTATTTAAACGACAATTCTTTTAAAAACTGAAAGGAAAAACTTGAATGGAGAGAGCCAATCTTAAAGTATTCACCAAGCATAAGATTTTGATAATGTTTCTTTTTATTCTGGTTTATACTTAAATTTTGAAATGTTTTGTGAAACAATCTTGCTTTAAAAAAACTTTCCTTGGGGTCATTCTTAAAATACATTGAAACGAAAATAAGAGGCATTTAATTTTTTTAATGTAAAAACAAGACATTTCTTTGAATAGTTTGGGAGAGTGCCCTTTACCTTATCTGGCTGAAGCTCATGTTTTAAGACGCAACTGACATTTAACTGTGTTTCTGCGATATGGTCGCTAGAGGGCGTCCCAGGTTGCAAAGTTTCTTCTCGTGATTGATTTTTCTGTTTTTTAACAGAATCATAACCTTTTAACACAACAAACGTTTTCCATTTTTATCACGAAGTGTTTATGGATGCCGTGACACACAGTGCCGTTCTTAATACATTCAACTGCGTAGTAAATGCCTGTGTGTTTGTCCACACTGACCTCGAGAAATAGATTTCTAGTGAACTCTTCTGAACTCCTCCTGCCCTGTGCCCCAGGAACTTCGCCATCTTCCATGCTCCAAACAAGAAGCTCCGTGTCTGGCTTTGTGCTGATCTCCTGCTTGCTCACTTAGTAGTTTTACTACCTACATATAGGTCTCAAATTAATTGTTATGTATTTTGCATGATATCACACTGGGCTAACACAATTATAGAATTTATAAAATACGGCATCATCTCCATAAAGTCTCAAGTCCGGAAACTCAAATTTATATTTTGTACCAAGTAGGGGAAAACAAACAAACAAACAAGCCAATGTCCTATTCAAATGCAAGCATGACTTTCTTTGAAGTTTTATAGTTTAAAAGAACTTCTTACCTAAATGAACCGTATGATCTTACCTTTAGGGTCCAGAAGATTGATGCTTAACCACGCTCTTACATTTACCATGATGCTGTCCCTCAGCAACATAAAACATTATCCAGTAGATTTATAGTATCCTGATCCACACCCCACGCCCCCACCCCACCCTGACCCCTGGGGGGGCATATCTTTCATACTTCCTTCAGGTGATTTCTTCCTCCCTCCCTCCCTCCCTCCCTCCCTCCCTCCCTCCCTCCCTTCCTTCCTTCCTTCCTTCTTCCCTCCTTTCTTTCCTTCCTCTCTTCCTCTTTCTCCTTCTCTTCCTTATCTCCCTCCTCCTCCTCCTCCTCTCCCTCTTCCTCCTCCTCTTCCTCCTCCTTCTTTTCTTAGTTATCAGGTCATCTGATCTACATTGGTGAACACTTCAACAGCTTAAAATATAATTTATTATTTCTGTTGTAGAATTGAATCTGATCATAATAAGAATTGAGTGCAGAAAACAATAGCAAACACAAATACAAACTCTCCCATGAGAACATAATTGCTATTAGACTCTGACCTTTCCCATTTGTCATATGCTCCTCTCACTCTTGCTGTGATATGCCACAGGGAGCACTCATCACTGTGATATGCCACAGGGAGCACTCATCACTGTGATATGCCACAAGGAGCACCCACCACTGTGATATGCCACAGGGAGCACCCACCACTCTGATATGTCACAGGGAGCACTCACCACTGTGATATGCCACAGGGAGCACCCACCACTCTGATATGTCACAGGGAGCACTCACCACTGTGATATGCCACAGGGAGCACTCACCACCTCTACATTATAGCATAATGAAATATACTTTCATAAACACCATTTCTGTCCTTTCAGATGTACTGCACTTGACTGATTTAAATTCATATATAAATTATTTCTTTATTCTTTTTGCTATTATACATAATCCTCTCAAGTATTTTTGTGTATGCCTTTCATGATTTAAAATTATTTACTTAATGGAGATTCCCTGGAATAAATTACAAGGAGAAACTTTACCAGCATTCTCAAACCCGTTGTTCAGTCATTTTCCAGTGCTGATAGAACTATCTCATGTTTGGTTCACCTCTAGTGTTGGCATAGCCCATCACGATTTAATGTCTACATATCCTGACATAACAATAATCCAACTATTTTTAAAGTATATAAAGTAGATTATCTCTCTGGTTTTTAATACCAGTGTTGGAGACTTGATGATCCTTCTTCTATGTGTCTAAGTAGTCTATGACATATGTGCATAGTGTGTCAATATTCATACACAGAGTTTGCATAAATTCAAGATTTAAATAAACACTGATCATTTTCTCCACAATTCATTTAATAGTTGCATAAAATTCCTCTATGAGTCTACATCAAGTTTTTATAGGCAAACTTCTCACTAAAACATTTTCCTGTTATGACCAATGAAGGAAAAATAACTTCTGCAAATATATTTGCATAACTATGCCTACATGCACATATAACACATCCATACAAACAGAATTATGGCATATTTTCTCATTATAAATAAGTTTCCTAATTTGGCACTCATGCCCAGATATCAAAAGACATCCAAAGTTAAAGAATTTATAGTTTGAGTGTAAGTCAGGGACCAGAAGAATCCAAGCTATCCATAAGGTAGAACAAGAATTCAGAATAGCTAGATCGACATTCTATTGCAATGCCTTTCCTGGATTTGGGTGATAGTCAGGAACTTCTTTAAATTATATAATTAACCCCCATTTCTTTTCTTTTTTCAGTTCATTAGTTTATTTTTTTCAATTATATTGGCTTTTTGGAAAATGTGAACAATTAAAAGAAAATGCAAAGACTTACAAAGACAGAATTGAGAAATACAAAAGAAAGCGTTCTTGGGCTGACAGCTATACCATGTCTAATCTATAGTTTACAGAAAGTATCTAATTTTTATAATTTTTTTTCTCAAATCATAATTAATTCACACGGGGTTATAAACACAGAAAGGCAGGATGTGGGGAAGGGAATGACACTGGAGTGTGGGTGTTCAGGGGGAATACAGATATCTTCAGAACCGGGTATCGGCTGGGTAAAGGTTCAGGGGACAAGTCACTATGACTCTGCCTATGACTCACTTGTCCTTATCTAGGTTGGTATTGTCTGCCAAGGCTACCTATTTACAAGGTATATGACTACTCAGGCTTATAAATGTCCACAAAAGCTGCCTGTTGACATTAGCTTATAGCCATCTGATTCAATGTTTTTCCACTGAGACCCAAGACTTGGTGTTAGTATACATGTATGACAGGCCTATTGCTGATTTTAGGCCTATGGCTGATTTTAGGCCTACAGTGTGTAAGCAGGGCTGCCCCTGACATCTCCTCCCTTCTCTAAGTATAGAAGGGCTGTGGCAATTCTAAACTTGCGAAGACGGGGATAGAGGCCTGACCTCCAGTATTTGAAGGGGACCTTGTAATGGCTCCTGTCCCCCTGTCGTTGTTCAGTGAGGCATGAAGGCCATACCCGTCCCGATGTCTTTTTCCTGGAGAGGGGATACTTTTGACATCAACCCCTATGCAGTCAGGCTTGTCCCTCAGGGAACTCAGATAGATATTAACCCCCATTTCTAATCTGAATCAAACCGGAAATTAAGGTAAGGATCACTTTTGCTTTCAGTCTGCCTTTGCTCTTAACACAAGAGATTGCTTAGACATTTGACAAGGCTGAATCCAAGGCCAGTTCCTTTAGTAATTGTTCCATGACCCCATGTCGCTGCCACAGCCACAGATAGGAGTGATCAGGTCAGAGAGTCAGACTTAAGCGAAAAGTACCTACAGGCTTGTGCACACTCAGTCCCCAGGAACAACCTGTCCCTATCTCTGTCCTAAGAAAAGGAGAGAGCTACCCAAAGTGCCTTCCCCCACACACACACCCAATATAGTGGAAATGCAGGAGCGAGCCCATGGCACCTGCCCTAGAGGCACGTGGCCCTTATTTTCTCAGAGAAGGGTGAAGATGGCCTGTGAGAGAACTACAGAGTCATAGACCACTCCCATGTCACAACCAAGAACATCTGTTACAGAAGGTCACGGTCCCACAACTGCCTTTGCTTTCTCAATGTGGGGACGTCTGTGAGGACACATCAGCCAATAAAGATGGGTTGTCCAACATAGATTCTCAGTCAGCATCTGGAGAACATCTAGGGTGTCAAAGGGTAATCTCCAGATCAGTGAAATGATCTCAGCTTTACAAAACTCACCCCATAGCTTAGGCTAAGACTGGCTGTGACTAGCTGTTCCCAGTGTCAGCCTGTTGCTTCTCCTTGCCTCCAGACACTTTGACATTCTCAGAGCTCTTTCACAACTACTTTCTCCTTTATTTTTCAAAATAGTGTGAGCATGCCAGAAGCACAGAAACCAGATCTGTTTTCTTTCTGCAGACAAGGAGGCTGAGGTCAGAGAAAATGTGATGATCAGCCCCAAATGGCTCATTTCAGGAGCAGTGAGGTTACATCTAGATAGTGGACCTCCTGATCATGCGGCAAATGCCTGCCCTTAACACATGGACTACCGTGCTGTGTGCATCCTGCACGGTGCCAGTTCTTGAGATTCATCCTTGACTAGAAGAAAACCTTTGAGCCATATTATCTCTTTGTCTCCATGTAAAATGGAAGGTGTGAAAAGTGAAGAAAACACAGGGAAAAAAAAACAACCCTGGGATGGTAATAATAGCAACAAAATTACAAACCCCTGAAAATGGTTGGAATATCTATCTTAAGGCATTCAGGAAAACAGTTCAGTGACCAGGACTCATCACAAAATAGTGAATGGAAACACCAGATCCATCACAATTCTAAATACCCTCTCTCTGTCCCTCTTTCCCTGCCTATATGTGTTGGGCTTTTCCTTACTTTCATCCTCTGAGCCCCCCTCCCCTTTCTCTGTGCCCTTTTCTCCTCAATCTACATCAGCGTTCCTCTTGTTGATTCTGCATAGGAAGAGCGTGATGCGCCCCAGGGCCTTTCAATGAAGGAGCAGTGACCCTGGATAGGCTACAGTAATGGTGAGGATGGCTCAGAACATTTCCACTTGAACTGAATGTGTGGAACTGGAGAGATGTCTCCGCAGCTAAAACGTGTGCTGCTCTTCCCAAGGACCTGAGTTCGTTTCCCAGCACCTGCATTATGCAGCTCACAACTGTCTATATCTCCAACTTCAGGGATCCACTGCTGCCTTCTGACCTCTGTGGACACTACACTCACATCCACATAAACATACAAAGACATTAAAGATAAAATTCTTTTTTAAGCTTAATTTAATTTAAAATTAAACCTTTTAGTAAAATAAAAATGTAAGATGAACTGGACATGATGTCTCACATTTGGAAGCCCAGTGCTCAAGAGGCTCATGCAAAAAGATTGCTAGAGGCATGGGCTACATAGTAAGTTTCATGCAGGAAAAAAAGAATTTTCAATTGGTCTCTGGTCACCCCACAGCTTAGAGAGGCCCCAGAGTTAAATTAGAATTAAATGTTTCATTGACTGCCTTCTTTTTTGCCACCATGGTCTTTGCCCACTTAGGTTCTTTAAGTCTGTTTATTTCTTCAAATGGGTTGGTTGGGTGTGTAGCTCAGCAACAGAGAACTTGCTTAGTGTGCATGACGTCCTAGGTTTAGTCCCTTGTGCCACAGGGGAATAGCGTGTGTGTTTACATCATCCTCCTGCTTTGGCTGAAAACCTGCCAGGATCTTTCCCACGTAGTCGACTGCATGAGCTCTGATGTCCAGGCTGGGAACTGGTCCTGCCGCTTGAAGTTTGCTTGACTACGAACAGAATACTTAGACTTTGTCTTTATTCTTTCCTGTAATACATGTACATGAGTCAATATAAGGTATAGGATTATACAGAAAATTGTTTAAGTTATATGAGTCATTTTAAAGAGAATTTGTTGTACAAAATGAGTATTAGGTCTGTAGTATACTGGGAAATCTGCATATGTGGTTAAATCTTTAACCATATATTCTACACACCACATGACTTTTCTTACATTATATGTAGAATATATTTTCCACATTTTCAATTTTATTTTAAGTAAGTTCATTTACTTTTAAGTAGTCTAATTATACTTTAAACTAAACTATATTCTCCTTATTTTTTGCTGACCTGTAAGTATATATCATGTGTATATAGAATAATGATGAACTGAACTTGATGTCTCACACCAAAAAGCCCAATACTCAGGAGGCTTATGCAGGAAAATTACTAATATTGCTGATTTATGTTCTGAAATCATTTTTTAAGAGTTTTACCTTATTATACTTTATTGAGATGAAACCGTCAATCCTCAACTTAGCTATCAAAATATCCAAACAAAACAAAATCATGACTCCTAAAGGAATTGGGTCTCCAAAGATGGGGTCAAGGCCAGGAAGCTAGAAGCAAAGATAAAAACAAATGAAGAGTCTGTGCAAATGAGGTGCTGATTCTCGTCTGTCTTCACACGGGCAGGTAGAGTTCTCTAAATATGCAGCAAATATCAAGGTCCATTCCATTGTCTCTATACCTTTCCTGGCTTTCTTTCCTTCAGCTGAAAAACATCCCCTCCCAGAAGCAGCTTGGGTGTCCCAGAGAGTCATCTTTAAATCTATGTATCTATACATGTATCTCTAAATGCATATAAGGCTGCATTTAGATGGCAAGTGCATATATATGCTTATATCACAAGAGGGCAAAAATGCTCTCCTGTGATGTCCCTGTAGGCCAGGGTTAAGCAGAAATATATTTAGCATGAGTGTGGGTGAGAACTTTCATTTTCAAATATCTTAGCACTTTATTATGCAGCTGAATTCATCCTTGGCCTAAGCAACTAGTTTGTCTACTAGTTATATAGTATGCCGTCAGTATTCCACAAGATGAATCATAAAAAACAACCTTTATGTAATGTAACATAGATGCCAATCAAGGTCAGTAAATAGTCTACAAGCCACAGAGGCACACAGAGCTGTGTGGGATTTTAAATGAAGCCCCTCTCATGATTGACACCTTGCTAGTGTCTATCTCTCTGGCATCCTAGCAGCCCAGGCTGAGGATTACAACTTCAGAAGCACTTTACTTCTGCAGGTGTTTCAGAGGCAGTGGAAAAAACCTGTCACACAGATGGCGGGGATTTCCTTGGTACCATGCATGGAAGCTTCAAAGAATGCTTGGGGGGAAGAGACACACACACATCAGTAGTTTGGCTTCATTTTTGGTACCTCTCCACCTTACAGCTACACTTTAAGAAACTCCCGAGAAATCCCAAGGGACACTGTCCAGAACTTGACAGCTCATGTTCAGTCATATAGACCCTTCCGACTGACTTTACAACATGGCTTTACAGCAGGTTCCCGATCCTCATCCCATTCTAGAACCTCTGAGAAGTGATAGCTAGCACTCCCAGATTCCCAGGCCCTGTCATTCCTGATTTAGTCAGAGTAGTGGAAGCTGGTACATAGATCACCATCTTTTAAACAGCCATGGACTTCAGTGTGTGCAGTGATCTGCAAGTCTTTGTAGTTGTGTATACTGCATAAATTTTGCATTCTCCAACTATGAGGCTTCCAGTTTGTAAATATTTTATTTTTTTTAAATTGTCCTGTCTCTATTTTTTCAACTACAGTTGGCTGAACTGGGGCCCAGAGAGCTTTCCTAGAGGTTGATGGCATCTCACAGGTTATGAGTGGGTAGACAGGCTTGCAGAAGCCGGTCTCTCAGTCGTCTCAGTGCAGAGCCTTGTTTTTTGCTGTTTTTCTAGCCTCAGAAAACATGTCAATTCATCTCATTTATTCTGACCTGTAACTCTTGATGTGATTTTCCTTTGTTTGTAAGTGTGGAGGTATAGCCAATGTGATTAGCTTTAAGCCAGTAGGCCATCATCAAGACCCATAAAATGACACACTCAAATGACAGCTGTGAGCTTTATTGTAGCAACTTCCTGCTTGCTACATAATCTTCCCATAACACTCTAATACTAACATAGAATCAACCTAGGAAAAACACCAAGAAGTTACAGGGTGAACTATAGTCACTCCACAAGACCTTTAGGTTATATCACTACCTAATGTCAGGGCGGAGGCAACAATGTGCCAGGAAAATCTAACCAGACACCAGATCCCAGGGCTGATGAGAGGAATCACTTGATCTCTGTCTTCACTCTGACACCAGAGCATGCACTTACCTCACTAACATCTCTTTTGTTTTCCTGTCACCTAACATTTTAAGAAATGTATTAGTCAGATTTCTGTCAATAAGAAAAAATGCCTGAGATAAGATATCAGCTATAAAGAGAATATTTACATATATGTGTATTTATATACTCTCATATATATATGTATATATATACACATATATGTGTGTGTGTGTATTTATGTATATATACGCACACAGACACACACACACACACACACACACACAGACACACACACACACACACACACACACACACACACACATATATATATATATATATATATATATATATGTTCATAGCACTAGAGGTTTCAATCCACAGTCCTCGGTCATGTCCCTTTGGATCTGCTATTGCACAGTATAACATGGAGGTCACAAATCCTGGAGAAGTCTGTTCAAATCGCAACCAGGATGCAGAGAGAGATCGACCCTAAGCAGCCTCTTAAGAGTCCCCTCCCTGTAACCTAACTCCACCTCTGTGTGCCCTATATACCAAGGGTTCTACCACCTTCTAATGGTACCCCAAGCTAAAAGTCAGTCTGTCAATACGAGAAAGGCCGATGGATGATATTTAAGATATAGTCCATAACGAGGAGTAACAACTTTCCTTAAGCTCCTTTAATGTCTCTGCAGCTACATCACTCCCAGAGAAAATTTTGTTGTGTGCATTAGCTATAAGGAAAGGACATAGCCAAGACATCCACAGAGGAGTTCTCCTCTGGTAGACATTGGTCTGTTGCTTCTGCCTTGTATTTAGTCTTGGAGTAAAATTTAAATAAGAAATAAGCATAAGGTATCATGTGTTTAAAAAGATTGCCAGGGAAGGGAGGGACAAACCACAGAGTTAAAAAGATGCAGCTCGGAGTGTGTTTACAATGGTGGCTGTAATTTCCCTGCAGTGAGACAGCAGCAGACTGAGGCTGAGGTGCTGATGGTTGTCAGCTCTGGGCTTGGACGCCTGCATTGTGCTCAAGCTGTTTGGTGTACAATTGGTCTTTTTTCTTGGGCTCCCGGTAGTTAAGGCAGCCATGTTATTATAAGCAGCTTCATGTAGGGTTCTGTGCTTCATACTCTCCTTCTTCTTAGGAAGCCATCTGGGTAAGCCATTTTGAATGTTAAGGCAAGCATATTAGTGATTCTTCATGCTTTCCTGAATGACTGAGTTAAATTATTCGAGATTCTCGGTTGACTGCCTTTGCTACAGAAGTCGTCTCTGTACACGCTACAGAACCTTCTCCTGTGTTCTTATGTTTTCTTACTCTATCTATGGTAGGGAAAGAGAAGAGGAAACAGACCAGTAGGTAGTTTAAAATAAACAAGTCCATGCTGTGCTAATGCGCAGATTTACATGTATTGTCAATGCAGGGTTTCAGAAAAGCATCTGAAATCTAGGATATGAAAGATCGTGGTGGCAAGAAATACATTTGACCAAAGACACCTTGAGTGTAAATAGAAGCATGTGTCTTTATTGACACCAGAGTTATCAGTGCAAAGTTATGTGTGGCATAGATATGCTGTTTACTCATAACGAATCTTCCTTCCTTCAGTAAGCAACTTACCTCACTGATAAGTCACGGACATGCATATTTAAAATGATAGTTAAATATACCTGAAGTAAGTATTTTTAGCACCAGAGTTGAGATGTTGCCTAGATGAGTGCATACTGATGCTGCCTTTCCTGGTGGTATACCCAAGGCCTGGACCTTATAAGGGAGGAACAATTTTAATGCCTCCCCCTTTCTATTTTTTATATGTGCTTCTAGTTACTATGACTCTGTCACAAATCATTACTTTAATTTCCTTTTATGCCCCTCTTCTCACTGTTGACTTCAGGTCTGCGAATATCCCAGGATACACTGGCAAGGTTCATTTCACAGCCACCCACCCAACAAATTCTAATATTCCATCAACAATGCCAGCAGATTCAGAGATGAACCGGTAAGTAGGAATCCTATTACTCTGTTTGCTTGCATACATTAGAAAGAGAAATGATAATTATGGCTATTCCATTAAAGGACAATTAAATACTAAGTGTGAATTTGCAGTGCTTAAGAAAAATGGAGAGACAAGTCCAAAAAAGAAAGCAGTTCATTTTCCTACTGAAGGGAACTTGACACAGAACTGCTTTGGGGAGGGGGGCATGCAGGTTAATGGATTAATGGTCCTGTTGACCATGCTAACAGTGGTCCCTTTAGGCTCTTATTCAGAGCATATTGTGAGAAGGCATCTTCATCTCTGAGACACCCCCCGAGTTGTGTATATACATCATCAATCAGCTATTATCAACGCTGCACGCTACTTAGTGTGTGTAGCAGGAGTCGTGAATGCCTTTCTTGTAAATGTCTTTTTATAAAAAAAAAAAAAAACAAATAAAAATCTGTTGAAATTCCCAAGGATTTTAATGCCCATTTTTACACATTAAAACAGAAGGCAGTGGATGGAGAGAATAGAAGAATAGTTTATTTACAATCAGTAGTGGAAGGCGACCCACTACTCTCATCGTTCCTTCAAATTTGTAAGCACTTGGTGGAGGTCTTGGTTTCGAACTAAGAGGACTACAGAGTTCTGAAAATGCAGGTGTAACCTGAGTCTAAGGCAGGCATGTACAAGTGAACAAGATATGCTGGATGTTCCTCCCTGTCACTTGATCCAAATAACTCTACCCAAATCATCCTGGCAGTGGTGGTGGTTCCCCTCACTAGATACCTGCCCCAATACTGGGTTCTCAAAATAAAACACACACACACACACACACAGCCTTATATTTAATATGCCTCAAACAGGTCAATGGCTGGTCCACTTCAAACCTTCACATAGATAACATATTCCCCTCCAATATTCCTGAGTTATTACTTACTAAAACCTGTATTCCATCTTGGCTGCCCTGGACTCAGACCTGCAGCCCTCGTGGGCTAGTTCCTCAGCACCTACATGATGGCTATATTCTCTGTCTGGCACATCTCAGGAGTGGCTTCCACTCCTCTCCCACCATGGCCACTCTCCCCTTTCTGCTCCTTCCTCAGTCCCTTGCCCGGGAATCCTAAAGTCTTGCCTCTGTCTCCCTGCCCAGCCATTGGCCACCGCAATTTTATTTACCAATCAAAGCCAACTGGGGGCAGGGTCTCTCAGAATGTGCACATGAAGATTCTTGTGTAATTTGGGGAACCAAATTAACATAATACATGCAGCATTAAACCAAATCCACAACACTTTCCCACAAGGGCATCTTTTCCTCTAGATCACATTTGCTCAGTGGGGGAATATTCCATTTATCACATATGTATCTCCACTTGGGCAGGGCACTGAATACACACATCTCCACAATTAAATCCAAAATTGTGAAAAGAACACTAAAGAAAACATAAGAGGGCCAGGCACAGCGGCACATGCCTCTAATCCCCAGCACTCACTTGGAAGACATGGATGGGCATTATCTCTCTGAGTTCAAGGCCAGCCTGATCTACATAGAGTCCTAGGCCATCCAGGGATACGGAATGAGACCCTGTCTCAAAACAAACACCACAAGTAACTGAATAGAATAATTTGGAGCCCTGAAGCAGGCTCATGTCATAAACATGTCATTATGTCATAGTGTCATAATGCTGGCATCTAGAATATGCAGTGTGTGGCTAGGGAGGGCTCTCTGAGGACTGAGGCTAGGACTTGACCATTAGGCAGAGCTCTTCTTTCCAGAGACTGGAATTTTCTGGAAAGCTATAGCTGTAAATGAGAACAGCATCCACAAAGAGGGTCACCCAGCTTCTCATTTTGTTATTCATCCATTTTTGTTTAATCCACATGTTCTCTTACCATATTGTCACATAATGCTTGTGTCCCAGTGATTCTTAGGAGCACAGCTAATTCACAGGGGGTGAGCAAGAAACTGAACAAGAAAGAAACTACCACAAAGGATGACTCCCAGAACCATCAAAGTTTAATCACCTTGCATGCTCAGTTGCTGTTACTGTCTGGGTACCTGACTAGGAAGGGGCTCTTACCAATCACAGTTCACACTGAGGAAACTGAGTCACATATAAGCGACAAGGATTTGTGGAGAGTTGAAGAAGATCCTATAGTAGAATTGCTTCAAGGAATAATTCTTGGAAAGGAGGGGTCTCAGATACTTGAATGTCAGGGGACAGCATCCCTACAAAGCGTAGACAAGAATCTGAGGTAAGAGACTAGGGCCACCTTAAACCTTCTGTGTATTCTTCATCCTACAAAGGCTCTTCTGTAAATGCAACATTAAAGGATAGGATAGGAAAGGTATCATTTGGCAGTAGGCTTTCTCAGCATATCTAAATTTCTATTTGACAACCATGTTGCATACCCAGCCATCTCTCTGGTCCTAAACATCGCAATAGAAAACCAGTACCTTTCAGGCTAATAGTTGGAATTCAATTTAATTTACTTCTAAGACTTTGTTTCCAATATTTGTAAGTAAAATTAAAAAAATAAAATTTACCAGACATATCTAAAGAAATATGGTGTTATATGATATACATAGAGAGAAAGAGATAATTTCTAGAGTCAACCAGATGAATACATTCATCATCTCAGTTTTTCACTCCCAATGGCAAGAACAACTAAAGTCTACTCAGGAAGCAAAATTTCTGAATGCAGTACACTGCTATTACCCATTAGCCCCCATGTCATGTTAGATCTCTAGACTTGCTCTTATCTACTGCCGTGGCTTGTCCTCTCACCAGCATCTCTCCGTCTCGCCATTTCCTCCTACCAGTCTTTCACCCTTTCTAACCCCTCTCCCTTTGTATATTTAGGGTTTTGTTTAAATATAAATTCACATTAAATGTGATCATACCATATTTTTCTTCTACTTCTATATTGTTCATTTAGCATAGTGCCCTTTAGGTTTGCCCACGTATGGCAAAGGTCAGTATTTCCTTTTACATTACTCAGCCTCTTTTCTAATACTGGAGAATATTCCAGAAGGATTTTAATGTATAGTTATTCATTAACTCCCCCATCAATAGGCATCTGGATTATTCCATATCTTGGCAATTAAAGATCGTGATGAACATGTGATATAGATGTGTCTTTGAAGCAATTCTCAGATCTTTAGATGGCTATGCTCCTGACATGGGTTGCTGGACTATCTCAGAACTCCATTTCACACATGCCCAGGGCTTCCCATGCTGTTTTACATAATGACTGCACCAGTCTACACTCCCTCCAACACTGGGAAAGACTCCGTCCTCCCCAGTGTCACCAGTGTCCCTTGTCTTTTCTCCCTTGATAAGAGTCCCCCTAGAAAGTGTGAGACAATAGCTCATTGAGATTTTATATTTGCATTCTCTGGTCATTGGTGATTTACAGCATTTTTCATATACTTTTTTTTCACAATTTTGTCTTTTTTGAAGAAAGTCAATGCAGGTCCTTGGTTTTTGTGTTTGAGTTGAACTGGTTGGTTGGTTGGTTGGTTGGTTGGTTGGTTGGTTGGTTGGTTGGTTAATATGTCTTGGATATTAACCCTTTATAAAACACTTAAGTCACAAGTATTTTTCCCAATCCTTAGGTTGCCTTCTCTTTTTGATGTTTCTTTGTCTTGCAGAAGCTTCAGTTTGCTACATCCTGATCTTATTTTTGACTTGTAGCCCCAGCTTTTGCTGTGATATCCAAGATAACATTGCACATTTCCCATGTTACAAATCCATTTCTGAAAGCAAGACTGAAACAATTACAATTTTGTTGCATATAAAGAACATAAACAATGTCCTCATTAAACACATCCTTGTACCTACCAGGATAGAAGAGTGAAGATTAGAAGTTCTGCCTGGCTGGCTCATGATTTCCACTATGAATTTAAAGACCTCCATTAGAGCAAATGGGGGCATTTTCTCATAGCTCTCCGTTTTGTTTGCAATCCCACTTAAACCCCAACTGTGTGAGGCTTTACCCAGACATCCTGTTGCTGTAACACCTTCCCACACATCCTGCACCTCTACATAAGCAGACAATCCAACAGCAGGCAAAGGCTCCTTTTGTCTTTCAGACAAACCTCTACTCTAAACTGAAAGTAACCCTTTGTTTTGCAATCAGAGAGAAAAATCCAAGTCTTTCCTAGGAATATTCTCATTCCATCAGGCTCCTGATTCTCCCACAGTTGTCCCCAACACACACATGGATGTCTTTTATTACCTCAGAGTGAGCACATGCTATCTTCTGAGGTAACATTTCTGGGGCTCTTAATCTGAGGGTGAAGAACAATGGAAATAGCAACAACTAGAGTGTTTCCTTCAGCTCAGAGAGGGTTTGCCATGTCTTTACTCTGACCAGTGTACAGCACACAGTTGCCCCTCACAAAAACCTTCAGCAGCTGAGGTGCTTCTGGCCTGAGAAAGGACAGTCCAGAGGAAAAGGACAAGCGTAAATTTAAAACAACTCTGTAGTGATGTAAAGATGCCTCTCACAGAAAGGCAGGCCATCTGCATTTAGTCTGGACCTAGGGGTAAAAAGAAAGGGGAAGGAGTGACCAAAGCTCTCCTCCATGAAGTCCCTGTCTCTGACATTTTTGTACCACTCTGTAAGTGCTTTTCTGAAAATGTCTAGTGCAAAGCATAAGGCCATGTGTCTGACTACTGCATATCATATAGACTCTGTGAGCCGCTTTCCTCATGGTTGAGTCTATGTGGTCTAATACCTGTTTCCTGTTGTATTTTCTTCTGAGCATCATGTTATTTGGGAACTCTTGCATTTTTTTACTCCACTGTATGATTTTAAGAGTTTGTAATCTGTTCCTCTCTTTTTAGACACCCATGCCTGTTTCTGCACTGGCAATAACCAAGCCTTTCGGGACTACATATAATCTTCTAGTCCTTTCCATATGCCCCTATAAAGAGACCTGGGCCAACACTCATTTCCTCCACTACTCTACTCTGCAACTCATAAGTCCATCACAGATTCCTTTTCTTCCTCCCAGGAAGATGTTCTCTCGCTTATGAAAGGCTTGTCCTTCCCTCTCAACTTGAAACCTCTCCATTTCTGCTCATGTCTTACTTAGCATCTGGCTTTCCTCTGCTGACTGGCTAGTCTCTTGACTTCTAAACTTCTTAAAGAAGCAATCACTCTCAGTACCCTACTTCCTCTTTCTCCTAGCCTGTCCCCCAACCTTATGCCATCTGAATTCTGATAGCACTGGTAAAGTGAGGGCTTCTTGCCAAATTGAGGACTAATGCAGGGTCAGGAGACTGGAACCGTTGACATCTCTTCACACAGAGGATAGGGACGGTGCATTTGCCAGGAGTCTTTGTAGAAGATAAGACCTCAGGGCCAGCTTGAGCCTTTTAATTGCTTAAACTCTGGAGGATACATGAAAAGGAGTCTCCATTCTGAATTTCAAGCCGTGTGTAGTGAACTCCAAGTGCCTTTAAATTCATATGGGGCCAGGCTGCAGAATAGATGGGAGCTTTCGGGTTGGTCTATGTCCACCTCTTTTCTAAGCATTTGCTATAAATCTAGGATACATTTTTAGAAACAGAACACATGACATGGTAAGCAAAGCAGGGGTGGCCATTCCCAGCCTCCTCTTGTGACAGTCTCTACTCCACCTTTCCCTCCCTGGGTCCTCTATCCCTTCTATTTCATGCATCATCAGTTGGATAAAAGTGAAGTATTTGTTTTCATGTTGACTATTTATGTCATTTTTTTCTTCTTGTTCCATTCTGATCCTAGCCTCTTACTACAAGAAATGAGAGTTGACCACTTCCGTCACCAGGGCCCATTGTCCCAAATGGTGACAACTGTGAAGCCCTACAACCCTTTCAACAAGAAGGAAAAAGAAACCATTGAGTACTGAAAGAGACCACACCCCTGAGAGACTTCTCAGTCCAGCTGGGGGAGGGCTTTGTGCACAGTGATGGAGAACAAAAAGGAACACAGAATGGTCTAAATGTGTCTGTCTTTATGAATCGAGGTAAACAGAAAAACAGCATGTCCAGGCCTGGACTCAGGCGCTCCCTTCCCCTGCTGGTAGCCACTCACCCTGGTCTGTGATCCATGATAGTGGCTGGGACCCAGAGAGGCCCCACAAAAGGAGTCTTCTTCCATTTTGGAATAGGGAGCCTCCCTAGAGGGTCATAGTTTGAGAAATAGAGAGGATCTTGCCCAGACCCCAAGAGGTAGCAGTGGGAAGCTGAGAAGTGGAGACACACTATGGTGTATCCTTTTAGTCACCTAGGGGACAACACAACATTGAGACATTATCTAGAGACAGATAGGAAAATCATTCTTTCTTCTCCAGGATCTCTGCTGTAGAGCATGAAGCATTCCTATGCTCCCTGAGGGTCCTTAGACAGGCAGGACCAACCATATACAACTTCAGATTAGTGTGGCCTGACTATGCTTCACTAACAAGCACATAAGCAGCAGAAGCACCCCAGGGTCTTGCCAGTACAGTTCTATTTGTAGATTCAGGAAGCATGTGCATGCTACTTTGTATACATCTGTATGAGCCTATTCGAGTTACAAAGTACTTGTATAATCTTATTTAATTTGCATTTGATGTTACAACCCCACATTACAGTCATGCAGCATTATACACATGCCTTGCTGTTTTATAAATAAAACACTTTGAAGCTAAGAGTAAGGTACTTATCTGGAACTCGGATTATCTGGCTTTAGGTAACTTACCTCAACTCTGACCCATTTCTGTGAGGATTGGGTAACCTTCAATGAATTGTTCACAAACAAAACTAGACACGGAGGGAAAGCTCCATGTGTTTTTAGTTTTTTTTGGAGTGCTTCTCAGAGATTCTTTCTGGCATCTCAAACTCCCCCAAAATACACAAGAGAGGAGTTTACCACATAACTCCTGTACAAATGCATTCAAGGGAAGCTAGGACTTTGTTTTCCCAGAAAACGAAACCGGGAATGTAGCTCGCTTTCTGTTGTGGAATGATAGGTTGCCTTGGTGGACAAGGAAATAATTTTAATATTGACTCCTACACTGCAGCAAATGGAAAACCACCAGCCATTGGGACATACTGAAGACATGATTTGCCTTTTGAGAAAAAAGAAGTGCTTCAGTTGAGCACAGATTACAGTCTAATAAGAGACTGCATGTCCACTGTTAGGGTTTGAACTTGAAATGTCCCTCACAAGCCCTTGTGTTGTAACACTTGGTTCCCAGCTGTCATACTACTGGGAATCCCAATGGGCTGAAATGGGCAACTGTTGGAAGGGGCTTTTAGATTATAGCCTGGCCTTGGGGAGGCCTTATTTCTATTGGTGTGAGAGAAAACACCATGACCAAAAGCAATGTGGGATTATTCCATCTTATATTTTATAGTCTGTCATGAGGCAAGTCAAACCAGAAACTTAACACAGGAACTTGGAAGCAGGAACTGAAACAGAGGCCATGGAAGAATGCTGCTTACTAGCTTGCTCCCCCCCCCCAACCCTGAGCTTTCTCAGTTTGCTTTCTTACCTCAGGACAAGAACCCTAAGGATGACACCACCCATAGTGGGCTGAGCCTTTCAGTATCAATCATCAATCAAGAAAATGACTCTCAGGCTTGCCCACAGACCAATCTGATGAAGTCAATTCTTCAGCTGAACCCCCTGTTCCCAGTTAATGCCAGCTTGTGTCAAGTTGACAAGCTAACTGTCATGGACCTGATAAATCGGCTGCACCAAGACATGAATGAGGACCCTTGCCCTCATATCACCACAGTGTTGCCCACCCTACACTTTCTCTGCCACAGTAGACTACAATCCTCAGCCCAAGAAGCAAAGCAATTCTTTCTTCTTTAAGTTAATTCTTCAGGTATTTTATCACAGCAGTGAGAAAAATGAATGTACAGAAACAGATTAACATCAGACCAAGATAAAAAATCTTCCATTCTGGAATATTCTTAGAGAAACACAAATGAAATGAGCCCATCTAGCAAGTAGATCAATGAGCTGCCTGACATTCAATTTTCAGCAAATATTTTGGACAAACCACTTGTCAGAGGCGCTGCTGCTCAACCTGAGGCACCTGCTCATCTTTCTGGGGCTTTTTGTAGCAGGACACAGTAACAGGTGTTATAACATTTTGTGATCTGAAACATTTTTCCATTCTCTACAATGAAGATATCAGAACCCCATCAGGGCTCTTGAGCCTTCCCAAAGCTGCTTCTGAAACTCAGAAGAGACAGACACACTGACATTTTGGTAGGCCTATAACTCAACCAGGCTTCTCAATTGTGAAGATACAAGACAAATTCTGCTTACCACAGACTTAGAATGTGGATCAGGCATAACCACAGAGAGTAGAGCCATAGCAGTGTTCCTGGCCTGGGCATGTGAGCCACAGTACTGGTGCTTCTGTGGTCAGAGGTCCAGTCAAAGATGAATGTCACAGGGATATACACACATCTGCTCTTCAAATTATGCAACGTAGACTTGAATTACACAAATGCATCAGGATTCAGCACATAGGCACATTTTCCTCTTATTCAGTGCCCCATACAATGCTACTCTCACAGATCTTATATATCTGTAAAACATAAAAATAAAATATAAAAGAGAGTAACATAGTAAAGAAAACCTCTACTATTTAATGCAGTTATAAAGTACGGCATACATGCCCAGTGTGGTGGTAGAGAGCTACAATCCCACCTACTCTGGAGGCTAAGGTAGGTGGGTTACTTGTTCAAGACTAGCTTGAACAATTTTGCTTATCACAAAATATTTTTTAAATCACCTCAGAGGGAGAACACTTGTCTAACTAGCTGCTAAGCTTATTCAAGGCCCTGACTCATCTGGAAGAAAAATGCATGTTACTATTACACCAGCCAATTATGAAAGTTAACAATATGAAAAAGGTGGGCCTTGTGGTAGGGCAGAACAGAAACCTCAGAAATGGGCAGATGGAATCATTTTTACTCACAGGTGCACGATAAATCTTATTAAACATATGGTGTTAGGACAAATATGTAGAAACACAAAGAAATATGGTAGGTGCTCCTCTAGGGTCCATGACATCAGTAGTTGGCTAGGTTTACAGTACCAGGGATGAATTCCCTCCTTTTCTACAGTCCTTAAGCCCAATTAGATGGCTGCTAGTTGCCCCCCAAGATGTGTCACAACTGCACTCTTGGGATCATCTTGTCATGCTAGCCATCGTTGAGGGCTGTAGGCAGTACAACTGAGTAGACTATTGATTGCTTTTGTCATAATGGCAATGTGGCCCCAATGATTCATTTAGGGGAATATTAGACTGAAGAACTTAGTGGCAGGAAAACACTCCCCCGCCAACCTTTAAAGATTGGTTTTGAGAGCAGAATGCTAGGCAGAGAGAAAGGGGATAAAAGGGCCATTTGTAGCCAGCTACTCCTCAGGCACCATTTGGGACACATGCTTATCTGTGCCAGCTTCCTCTGGTAAAAATGACATTTTCATAGCACCACAAACAGCAGGTGCTTCCCATATTTGGAGATGTCTCTGAGACATATGAATATCAGTCCAATGGCATCCCTGACATGGTCCCTAGGTCAATAACCCACTTTACAAATGGCTTTGACAATGGCTGATAATACTCTTTGGTGGAGACAGTAGGATCTTCTCTTGCCAGGAGGAGAAAATAAGGAGAAAATCTGGTTTACATTCTCAAGAAAACCAGGCTGAATCCAGAGGTGAAAAGAAACTTGATACACCTAAAAACATGTTAAGAAGACCTTAGGAATGACAGTCCCTTTAATGAGATACGTAGTAGTTATATGACACCAAAAAAAAACCCCTCCCTTTATTCAGTTATTTACAGGACCTCACTGCTAATCTCACCCACTTTCTGAGTTCTAACTTAGAAAGCAAAGCATTTTTTGTTCTTTCTTTTTTTATTTAATCTCTTTTTTATTTAGATCTCAGTCAGAATCCTATCCTAAGACTCCTCACCAGGATTCATTCTCTCTCTGTCTGAATCTCTTCCTCCCTCTTCCCTTCCCCCGCCTTCTCTCCATGCACTCATGTGGGGTATATGTATGTGTGCATATGTGTGTATGTATACACCCACACCCACACAATGTCTAGCAAAATTCTATCGCTGAGCCTGCCTGTTTCCTTGATCTTCTGATGGAGAGTGAGTAACTTTTTCTCTTTTCCATCTTTCATCTCCCACAAGCTGCCAAGATCTGCAACTTGCCTGCCTTCTTGTTGTTTCCTCTGAGGCTTCACTAAAATTTTCCTCAAGTTCTCAGTAGATTCTGTTTTAAAATTCCTTGAGTATATCTCAAGTCTAACAGTTTTTAAAAGAGACTCTGTATCTTCAAATAATGGTACCTAAGAATCTGTTAAGCTATCCATCTCATCCTTATATAAGCTTGAAGAAGGGTGGTTCTAATATAGAGATAAATACAGAGATATAATAAAGTTACTCAGAGTAAAATATTTGTTTTCCTCCGCCTCCCAGTAAGCTCTGAGTTGATTCAATAATCACATTAACATAGAGACTCAGACACATGAAAGAAGGGTTTCACATTTACAACTGCTATTTTAAGAAACCCTTTGAACCATCCTGGTGCACACACCCAAATTCTAGTGGTTTATAAACCTGCTCTCCACCCACTCCCACTTTCTACACAGTTCTGAGTTCTTCTGTGTCTGCTACACGGTCCTAATGGTGTCAAAGGCTCCTTAGATGATTAAAAATACACCCTCACACTAAAACTGAATAAACCTTTCATTTTCTCAGAAGTGTCTAACGCACTGTGGGCAGTCACTAACTCGGATATCAACTACTCTCTTCAAATTGCCTTTGTGGCCAGAAAAGGCAATTCCCTGATAGTTGGTACAAACTAACAACCCAGCACTATTTCATAATACATTGAAAAACTCTAAAATAGATTCATCTGCCCCTCTTAGTCCAGTGTAGACCTGTGTCTCTGGACTCGAGTATTCACACTACAACTGCAGACCATAACCATCAAAGGCACAGGAGGTAAATTTAAAGCTGTAGAGTTACCATCAAATATGAAACAGGTATGTGTGTTTGTAAAACATTTTGAGGACTGGTATAAAAACGGTATCATGAAACCCATTGTTGTGTATAAATAATATGTTAATAAAAACATTAATTTGAAAACCAGCAATTTTTGATCTTTGCTTTTATCATGCTGGAGTAGTCAGCTCTTTATTGTGGCTTCCACAATCAGTCTGAACAAGCCTGAGGTTTGCCTCCTACTCTATAGACGAGCTACCCGAGTCACCTATTAAAAATAAATAAACCATACTAGGATTATAAATATAAACAAACTGCTGGGATTCATAGTCATTCATTCAATAGAATTTCAGGGCACAGGGGAGGTTCCTGAGGGGGTCAAGAAGCAAGCAATGTACAAAGAGACATTGTAACATATTCATGCCAAGGGGCCTCAGTGAACATGAGCTTGCCATAGCCTAAGCTAAGCACGCTGACTCTTTAACAATTTTCTCTTAACTGCAATGCATTTTTAAAAATTAAAATATTGTCATTTTCTAAGAGGTGTGCTACTCGAATACATGTTTGTTAGGTAGCTAGATAAATAACAATGGGCTTGAGGATGGACCCCACCCTCCTAGTTGACTTTGGACTCCCACCTCTTGCTTCCCTGGAGGCACTAGAAATAAAAACACCACAACTGTTAACTTAATATTGAAACAGCTGTAATAAAATACAGACACTTTGGAGCTTTGTTGAGGCCCATGAATGGAAAGCTACCTCTTCCCGGCCTAAAGAATGGAATCCCACTCATCTCTACCTCTGATCCTCGGTGAAGAGAGGACATTCCCATCTGCCATTTGCCTCAAGATTAAAACCCTAAATGGAGACCAGTAAGACCCCTGAGCAGGAAAAGAGGCTGGCCACTAAGCCCCAGGTCCTGAATGCAGCCCAAGGACCCACATGGTAAGAAGAGGGAACTAACTCCCACAAGTTGTGCTCTTACTTCCACATAAATGAAATAATACAAGTGTTGCATATGTGTGTGTGTGTGTTTGTAAACAAATAATGAATGTAATAAAAAATTAAAAACACATTACATCATTGTAGCTTCCCTTAGGAGTTAATATAAGTGAAACTGTCTATCACTACCCTACAAGAAGCTTTCTGTAGTTCAATTACCAGAAGGAATTCTGCTATATAATGTAAATCTAAGCAGTGGCCCCTTTAGTCATTGCCCACTCTCACCCTTAGGAGTAGTTCACTTCTTTCTGTAATAAATTCTGTTTCCTACATGAGGGTCTGTAGTAAACTTTTTTTTTCCATTCTATAACCTCGGCATCTCTTTCAGTTCAGTTGGTAGAGATCATAAGGGCCAGGGACTCAATAGTGAGCAGAGTGAGATTCCAGTGACAGTATAAATAAATATGCATAAAGGGTAATTCAGTAGACATTAGCAGAATATCTTGCCTTAAAAATTCTTGTCTTTGCAAAAATGAAAATACATGCACTCCTTTGGAACTGGGGGAGCCTCGCTGATTCATAGGGCATGGGAATCTAGAGGACTCCAGAAAGTATTCTTGTAATACTGCAGAAAAATGCATATCTTCAGTAGCTACCATTATTTTCACTCCTGGTTGTTTTAGTTTTGTAACATCATAAATCCTTCCTTATGCAATCTACCCAAATGGTATTTAGAAACAACACTGTGATTTTAATTAATGCACACATTTTAAAAATGTGCTTGTTTCTTTCACTATAGTTGATTTCTAATATAGTTTCAATTGCTGTTAAAATATTTCCTGCTTCATCCTCTGTAAGGGACATTTCCTCACACTTGTTGAAGTTTGGCATGGAGAGTCCCTGTAGCCCTCTATCTAAACTGCTATTGTGGTTACAGGTGGGGGCGGGGCTGGCTTCCTCCTACCAGCCCCAGATGTTGGAGGCTACTCTGTGTGGGTTTCCAGGGCAAGCTCTGCTGATTCTAGCCTGTAGGCTGTCATGGAAACAGCTTTACATTGTCACATTCACACTTTGGAAACAAAGCCCTAACACATGTTTGGTGTAAATCTATTTTTTCCAGTGCTGGAAGACCATTTTCATAGTGTCTTCTGTGGCAGAGCCACAGATAAAAGATAAAGCCAGACTGACTGAGCACCCTGTGGGGACACACAGGAAGAGGTATCTGAGCAGAGACGGGAAGGGAAGGCAAGGGCCTCAGGCACAAGGTATGGGGGTTATAGGTTGTGCAGCAGTTGACTGGAGTTCATGTAAGTAAACTTTGCATGATGCCAGCTCAAGGCTGCAAACTCTGGTGTAGTCCGTAGCCCTCAGTGGTTACTTGCCCATGCAAAACATAGCCATAGATTCTATTGAGTGATTGATGAGTTTCAGGACACTACTGGGGCTGATGGGAAGAGTACTGTGCAAAGCAGAAATCAGAGACTCTCAACTAGATGAAGGGAGGAGGAGAAATTGATGTGTCTGAACAGTATATTGTCAGTTCCCTACTAGAAAGGATGGTCACAGATCAGAAATTCCAACAAACATATCCAATGTTTGAGGTAAATGCAACTGTCTCTTCATATCTTGGGGGAGGTGGGTGTTGTTCCAGGACACTATGGATCACATACTCAAGAGGTTTAAATGACACAACAGAATGTACACATAACTTATCCACACCTCATGTACTCTACCAACCATAGACTATTTATAAAACTTAATACAACCAAATGTTATATAAGTAGTTGTTTTCTATTAGTAATGAGCAATTAAGGAATAAAAGGTAGGTATATATTAGGTATAGACACAATGACAATGCTTTCCCTATTTTGAAAACACCATTGTTTGAATCCATGGGTGCAGAACAGGCAGATTTGGGGGACCAACAATGTTCCTGATACTATGGTTTCCTGTGATCCTGTTGACACTCAAGCATAGATGACAAATGTAACCAAAGGTCTCCCTGAGATCTCTGGAAAACTGTTTTCAAGGTTGATGTCCTGAGAGTCCTTTCATGGGATGTTTCTAAGACTAGTGTGAACAGTCACATGTTTGTCTTTCAAGATCTAAAGCCTAAGCAAATATGGGGTCCCAGGTGTGATCGATGTTGTCGGAAGGACTGCTGTCTGGGGAAATCCCTGAGTTTTCTATTGCTTCCTTGGATCCCACACACAGAGTATAAGGCTTCCATTCCAGCTCAGACCTCAGAGAGAAACTCAACTTTACGGCATGATGTTCATCTATCAGTGTACTCCTCTCAGCCTTGCAGACAAGGGTGAAAGAAAACACTATATCTCTCTATCCCTCAGTCATCAAGAACATCAGGTGTTCAGAGTTGCCAAAGAAAATCCAATTGTCTTGAACAAATTGGGTCCCATGAAGTCTGGGTCAAAGGTGGCCAAAACTGAGATCAGGAAAGCAAGAACAAGTAGAGGGAGCTTGCTGCTAGTCTGTGCCTTGACGTAGCCTTGTGTCTTTTGCATAGGCAGTTCTCTTGTCTTCCTCTTTGCTTTATAAGTACTGATTAATTATTAATAATTTTGCATTTGTAAATGGATTAGTTTGTGTTCTCTAAAAATGTGAATGAATTATGTAAACTATGAGATTTTGGAAAGTAGAGTACTATAGCAGATCGAAAGTTGTGTCTAATTACATTTCTTTTTTTTTTAATTACATTTCTGAAAGTGCATGCATGTGTGTGTGTATGTGCGTATTTACAGGTGTGTGCATGACTGTGCATATATGTGCATTTTTCATTGTCCTTGGACTTTAGAAGTTCCCCTGACTATGTTTGTCTTGGAAAAAGAACTTATCTTTCCTAATTTTCTCATCAAACTAGGGTCAGAAGCATACCTTTTAGGTCATTGGTTTTCTTAGTTTGCTTTTAAAAGAATATGTCTCAACTGCCTTTCTACTAAAGGTCACAGAAATATCAATATGCTTCTAAAACAAAAGGACCAAAAAGCTCAGCTTTCAACATAAGTTAAAGTGTGGTGATGCAAATTGCAGAAAATCAGTGGCCTGTATCTCCAAGAATTATTTAATAATGAATTTATCAGTAGAAAATAAAAGGGGCTCTCTCAAGTAACCCATACACAAAACAGCTAAGACAAGCACAGGGAGAGACAGCACTGATGGAGTTAGGACACTCCAAGAAGGACTGTCCTAAGAGGGGACAGGAGTGTAGTGTTCTCATGTTCCCAAAAGCCTTGAAAAGGTGTGGACCCATCCAAAGTATAGTGACTTCAGCCAAAAAACCCAAAGAGGGTGTGTGTTATGTGGAGAGGATCCAGCACAGAGGTAGTACATAAGTAGGTTAGCCAGGCTAATAGTTGGTACAAGCCCATCTTTGGTGACTTGATGAGCAAATATACAAGTTACATCCTATATTGCCTCTCACCCATATAGTCACCAGAGTTTAGGAGTGGGCTTTGCAGCTCTGTGAAGGAGAGTACTCCTGGGATTTCAACAATAGGTAAGGAGCCTCAAAGAGCCTTCTCTCTCACCAGAGGATAGGTTTTGTGTCGGCCATAGTTTGAACACAGTTCCTCTCAAGTTTTCATGGTTTATCTGTTGGGTAAACCAACAGATTCCTGGAGACATATTCCGAATAAGGGAGCCTTCCACAGTATAAGAGGTAGCTGATGCACACATGAGACAGTCCCAGTGAAGGTGGCTGTGCATGCCCGTGGCCACAGGGCCTCTGGGGAAACTTAGTACAGAATAAAGGAACTTTCCTTTGGGATCTGCCAGGAAGGAGTGATCAGGAAGGAGGGAAGCTAATCTCACTTCTGATGCTCTCCACTGAGGGTAAAATTTGGTTTGGTTTCTATTCCTCTGTGTGAGTATCCAGTGCCACCAAGGTCTCTTTCTCACATCTACACTGTTGACTGGTACAGAGAGAAAACTGCTCCATACTAGTCCGTATCTCTTTATGACCTTTCTGTTTGAGGCTGGCTTTCTGCTATTTTAGCACAACAGTGGTGTCTCCATCTTTTTGTCATCAGAAAATCTGTCCCCTTGGTTTTTCTGTCACATGTAAGCTCCCTTCATAACATACCATTGCTGAATACATATGGGGCATAGTCTGTATTATTCTTTTTAAACATTTCTTACATATTATTAGTTATATTTTAGTATTCCGTGTGGAATTCTAACTCGCTGAATTACTTTTTCAGCCAATCATTTTAGACTGGTGCAAGTAATCTATCATTATTTCGGCCAAAACATTTGATATGAATAGCACACATTTATTTTAGAGATAGTCTAAGAAATCAATAAATCTTGCCAATAGCTATCAGGAATCATAAGAGTTCAAGTGACTTGAAGAAGTAAGCTCTGCCCTCAGCTAGCTTCATGATTTCCAGCAGATCTGTGGCATCTATGGGTCTCAGAAGTTCTCTCTGGATATTGGTGTCATTGACTTCAAGGACTGTTATTTTTTTCATCTCCATATTGAGAATATTCTCAATATTGAAAATATTTCTAGGTGCATTAGCCAGTCATGAGGCACCTAAGAGTGCTGCTTTGAATAAATGGATATATTAATATCTATAATCTCAGCATTCTGGAGGCCAAGACAGGAGAATCGACATTAAGTTGAGGCTACCATGAACTATACAGTTAATTCCAGGATAGCACTGACACCTTCTCACAGAAACACTGTATTTTCCACAGTTCAGGAAGTTGCAAGCCCACAGTGAAGACGCACCTTGATTGTTAAAACTTTAACAAGTGAATTTGGGAGTATATATATATATATATATATATATATATATATATATATATATATATATATTCATAGCAACAGACAAAAGCCATCATGATCAGTACAATATATAAAGGACCAACAATGTAAATGATTTGAGATGATTTCTGAAAAAATGGCAGACACTTGTTCGAGTCATAATTTAGATTTTGAATTCTGATCTTTTTCTGAACACAGTGACACTCATACATGATGCTGGTCGGCAGGTGTGATTTATCTATAATCCCAGCAAACAAAGGGAAATAGTAAGACTACAGGATGCTTGTGGTTAAATTGACATTTTGGTACAGTCTTATAGTTTACAATAGGCAGAGCCCCCAGAGTGAGACTCAGACCAAACACATCAGGTGCAAACTGAGCACCTTATTTGAAGGCAAAGGGAGAAAATGAAGCACTCCAACCTCTGATCCAAACCTTGATTCATTTGTGTTGGTTTGGTTTTGGTTTTGATTTTTCCAAGTTAGTCTCAGGATAAATCATCAGATCTGGAGCTCAAGAAGTAAACACCTTCAGAGGAGGCCACAACACAACTCTAATCACTAGTTTACCTTCATTATATTTACTGGGAACACAAAAACTTCTTGGAAACCAGCCTCCTGCATGCTGTGGTCATGGCCAGTATAGAGCTGTGACTGTTATTTCATAACTATTTCACCTGTTGTCGCTGTTCCTTTGTCCTTCCAACTTTCCACTCAGCACCCCTCCTCTCTGTGCCCTGCCTGTGTGATCTGGGATAGCAATTTGTACTAATGCTTTCCAATTTCAAAGGCCTTCATGTGGATTTCCTAGATTTGGTGACCCATGCCTTAGCCCTTAGATGATGCTTTCCTCCCTAGAGCTCCAATTCCACAAGTATGATTTAGGTATACATCATATAATGTGAGAAGCTCCATCAGACTCCTCACTACCGTGATGCTGTGATAGTCACCACTGTCTACTGGTTTTAGATCTATATATGAGGCACACTTGTGGATACATCTGTGAGCACATTTCTAATAAATTATCTGAGGAGGAAAAAAACATCCTAAATGTAGACACTACAGTCCTATAGGCAAGGGTTTAGGAATGAACCTCAGAGGGGAACAAAAGCAACAGCATTCATTTCTCTGACCTTCCTGACTGTTGATCGACATGACCAGCAATGCTCCTACCTCCTTCACCTAACACACACACACTGCTGGACTCAACTTTCTCAAACCACATCACAGCCAAGAATTTACCACCAAAATCAATGTCTGAGAGATCTTCCCTAATATTTTCTCCAAGAGATTAATTTTAATTCTTACATTTAGTGTTCCATTTTGAAATAATTTATACATACAGCATAGCTAGAAATCCAAATTTTCTTATAGTGTGTTGTGCAAGTAAGGTTGGATCTTCAGTTTCTTGTTGCTATTTATAAATCTTCCTCTTAAAGAACAACGGACAAGTAAACCATTGCTCCCATAAGGTGCCTCTTAAAAATACATTATTAAGTCCTTAAGAGTTTTGTGTGTTATACTTTGATCCTATTTGCCCCCCCCCAATTCCTCCTATATCCACAGCTACCCAATTCCATACCCTTTTTGCTAGGTCTTTGTTCTAGTGACAGAAAGTCACCAATACATGATGTCACACAAAGCTTTCTCCTCTTGTCCTCCTGGAGCTTTCCTCCTATCTTTGCAGAAATATCTACAAGTGAACAGATTCAGGTTGACAAGGACATAGTCAAGTAGAGTGAGCCATAAGCCAGTGCTCCTGCAGGCACTTATTTCTCTTTATCTTTGTAAAAATGTGTATTCAGTTTATAAATCTTTGTTGACATGGTGTAGTGAATAAAAATATGGCTGGATGAAACTGATTGTGTCCCTCAAGAGCTCATCTTTATCCTCCACTGATTTTTATTATATTTATCGTTTATTTATATGGGGTTGGGGTGCACTATACCATGCATGTAGTGATCAGAGGACAAATTACAGGAGTCAGTTCTTTTCTTCTACCCCGTGGATCTCAGGGATGAAACTTGGGGTAAGCAGATTTGGTCACAAGCACTGTTTCCCATTGAACTGTCTTACTGGCATTTCCCTGGATTCAAGATGTGTGAACTGAATACACATGTGTATTCATTAATTCAAACCAAACTACATTTTCTGCTCTCACAGAAGAGAGCAAGAGAGACACAGATGCCATGGTGCAAGCAGCTAAAATTTCTACAATACAATACCAGTGATGGGTAACTTATCAAGCCCTAGGTGCCTGCCACTTTCATAGAAACCCTATGCACTGTAATGTCATTAGTGATATTATCTTTACAGATCGTGACATGGAGCTCTAGAGGGATGGATCATTGTAGAGTGGTACTTAGTGGTCTTGGTTACTACATCAAAAAGAACATGGCCTTGGAAACAAACATCCCAGATGAAAGGCTTAGCCAGGGCTGAGTAAGAACTTCTGGGTCAGCAGAGATGAAACTCAGAAGATACCTGGGTGATGCACTCTAGGTCTTGAATGCTATTGTGCATTTTTCATGACTAATTAATGCCCTGCTTTTCCTGTGATTCTATGGGGATTGTGTTTACTTTCACAGTTAATTAAACTAATACACTGTCCCTGATAGCCGTGCAATTATATTACCTAAGTGCTTTATACACGGCTGGATCAACAACTGAAACAAACAGTTCAGTTTTCCACACTGCCATCAGCCGATGCCCAGAACAGAGTTAAAAGAGATCGCTTTACTGATTCACCCCTGAAGAACCCAGACCAGAGGACTGCATTCTGGAAGCAGCTAGACTCTGGAGGCACTGATCACACTGCTGCAAGCTTTGCCAGGGCCCGGGATTCCACCTGACTCCATTCCCAGAATGTCAATGGGACGCCTTGTGCACGACCACTCTTTCAAACTTTCCAGGAAAGAAATCCTGTCACCTTAGCCGAGTTCCTCATCCATCCAGACACTTCCGTTAGAAATTCATTTTTGTGTATAATAAATTGCTTCTACTTGGCGGAAAATCATTTCTCGCTGTTATCTCTGCTATCGTTACTTCTGCTGTACTTTAATGGACTTCACCTGATTATACGCTAGTCATTAAAAGCTTAGTCCAGGGTACAATGGTATCTTATGTAGAAGGATCCATGAGAGCTTTATAGAGGCTTACCAGCCACAGCCTTAATTTTACTCATTCGTCTTAATTTTTTGTAATCATTTTTTGTAAAGAGGGTATAATGTCAGCCTTGCTTCCCGGCCTCTGACAGATCCAATCTAGCAGATAATTACCATAAGGAAATTGATGCTTTAGTGTGCAGGAGAGAATTTAATTTACTCAGACATCCTCCAGTACAATGCATTCCAGAAGATATGAGGATTTAAGTTTTTAAGAAATTAAATTTTACTATTTAACATGATTACTTATGTTGAACATCATTAACTAGCTTTTTTAACTGTTTGAAATAATTACAAGCACACTTGCTATGTCTAAAATCCAGGCTCTGCATTAAATATGGGTTAAGGATCCATGAAATGAAAAGAAAGACCTGCACTCTTTTTTTCACCCTCTCCCGTCTTCCAAAAACTGCTTTTGAAACATTCAGAGTAAAGCTAAAACCGTCCTTCTGAAGATACAGACTCCTTTAGGCACACAGCTTTAATGCATACTTTAACGTAAGTGTTATATTCTCTGGCCTGGCCTGTTTGAATTTTTAGATCTCACTGGGTCTGGGGTGGGGCGAGGTTCTTAGTATGAAGGGGTAGAAGAAACGGGAAGCATTATGGTAGGTGGTGGTTATGCTGGTGCACTTTCGCAAAGACAAAAAGTATGGGTGAGCAGGAAGAGATAGCACTTCCGGTACTTCCTCGTTCATTTTTTTTTTATAGTCTGGAGGGAAAACACACACACACCTCTCAATGCACATACAAATTGAAAAAACAAAGACAAGATATAAAATAAGCTCATGGAAGCCAGGACTGTCCTTCATGGCTGCAGCTGTGTGACCAGGAGCCCCAGGACCCAGGCACAGGCTGTGTTTCTTTGGGTCCTCAGCCTTTGTGAACTGATTCCCAAGAGTTCCTCAATCCTTTCCTAAACCTGAAGTGAAACACTCAACAGGAAATTTCTGGACAAAGCCTGCCCAGAAGTTCCCTTTATCCAGTGCCTCTCCACGGTCACATTTCCTCTCGGGAGAAGCCAGAGCCTTCTGCATCTGCTGCAGACCCTGTGACCGTTTGAGGAAGAGTGGGGATTGCCCAAGGGTCCTCCTTTAGAATTCCCCCGACCCCGAGTGCGGAACCTGGGGGCTGCGGTGGTCCTGCTCTGTGTTGGCTTCTGAATACACACGGTGGGCTCTCTTCATTGCCAGGTCCTGTCCCTGACGTCTGCCAGACGGACTATTTCCATTTCAAAAGAGTCTGGCCGATGTGATAAGTGCTGTAGAAGTGCCGAGATGGAGGATCTGAAGTTACTATGTACAACGTGGTACATGCTGCTCGGTTGAGCTATCGCCTCTTTACCCTCTGTCCAAGTATTTGAAAACCTAAATATAATTTGACTCAGGAATATACTCGAGTATGCGACTTTAAGCAAAAAGAGGAAGTGAATCTGCTTATAAAAATGTAGTAGGTACTCCTGATTTGAAGAATTCCCATGATTCGGGCTCAGGAGAAATTCTGCAGACCCATAAACCCACTGATCCATATTTCAAAGCATCTTGTGAAGTAGATATTCCTTTTTAGAGTTTACAATGCAGAAAATAAGACTTAGATGAACGATTCTTGTTTATTTTGTATGTTTTAAGGCATTTGTATTCATTCTTTGAGAACTTCACACATTTGTACAATGTATTTAATCATATTCACCATGAGTCCTCCCCTAACTCCCCTCAGATGTGCTCCCACTCTCTGGCCCCCTGACAAATACTACTCTGTGCTGAAATGAGAACTCTGCCCTCCTTCAAGTCAATCTAACTGAATTCCTCTTGAGCTACTGCTTCATTTAGCTACAATCAAGACCTATCGTCTATTTGATCACTTCAAATTAGTCAGTCACTTATTCACAAACATTTGTCAATAATGATCCAGTGCAACCGTGCCCTGAAGATGCTAGAGGCATTAGGAATGCCAGATAAAAATTAGTGTCTGTAGTAGCTGCTCACTGCTTCCTATGTGTAGAGACACATACATCTCTAGGAACCCAGATTAGCACATCCATCTTCTCAATCTGAATGGCAAACACAATAGGAAAGGGCCCCTCATGCTCTGGGTTATTCTTTTCCCAGTTCACCACACTGACTGCATTCCCCCAACCCTGACCACAAAAGTACAAGCCAGAGCTTCCTCTTTCCCATAGGCAAACCCTTGCCAGTGTGAGGTCCTCATATCTGCTCCCAAAGAAAGGTATATCTTTCAAACACTTAATAGTCCTGCACTGAATCTGTTCCCATCTGGTTCCCTAACAAGAAAATGACAATTGTTTATGCTAAATAGACAGCATTCAGAGTCACCCTGTAGATTCTGACCTGCACTCACAGCTGGTTCTCCTTCCCAGGGGTTAGTGAGGAATATAGCAACTCAGACACAATTCTTGCCCTGGTTGAGATCTCCTTAGATGAAACAGATTAGACATCTCACATGGCAGCCATTCAACACCAAAGAATCACATTTGTGCTCAGAAGAAATAACACAAAATATTGTGTTAACATATTTGTAAACATTTTCCATGGTACTTACCAGGGAGAGTTGAGAAAACAGTAGGCTGGAAGAACATCTATTAATGTCTCATTTCCCTCCTTCCCTCCCTATACTAAGCCTCCTGAAGCCTAATATAGCCTGTTTGAATATTTATTTGCAATTGATGTGTTCTGAGATCTAGCAAATGGAAACTTCCTTCGGCTTATAATTGCTAATAAAATGTTTTTAAGAGTTTAGTACATAAGATATTGATAACCAGAGCCATTTCTACATCTGATGGAACACTTCTTTATCTGATCAGATTCATTTATAGATAACTACTCCCCAGAGTCTAAGGTCACTGAGGTTCCCATCTGTCCTGTCTGCCACTCCAGCCCCAGTGCCAGGCACAGAGTAGAGTGTGACTATTTGGAAACAAGGAAAAAGGAATGAGTAAATTCAAGAGTTGAGGTCTCAACTTTATGGCTTTCTGAATGTACATTTATTCTACTGGTCTCACAATTCTGTGTCCTATCATTCATTTCCTCAGCCTAGCCATCTTCAAACCCTGATGGTAGCTGTGTATCGATCACTCAGGGCAAACAGGCTACAGAGAGATGGCATTCACTACTCCAGTTACTTCAGAGACAACTACTGATCTGGATGAACACCTTTAAGTAGTTCAGAGTTAATTCTTGAAATTTATTTTCCCCAAACACCAAAATAAAGTGTTTTACTTTAAAAATACAAACTTAATGTGGTCTTTTCTAGAAGGAAGACCTATACTGAACGCTTGGAGAAGATGTGCTTGGGTCCAATGCACCCTCCACATGAAGTCAGACCTGGTACATATCCCTCCATTTCCTGGCTTTCTGTAGATCTGAACTCACGTTCTGTCAAAAGTTGATTTTATAACATCAGTGGAGCAATAGAGACACCAACCCACTCACAAAACTTTCAACCTAAAATTTATCCTATCTACAAGAAATGCAGCACAGAGGAGGGAGCAGAGATGGAGGGAATGGCCAACAAATAAGTGGTCCAACTTGACCCATCCCATTCACAAGTACCAATTCCTAACACTGTTATGCTTGCAGACAAGAAAGAGCAAGTTGTCCTCTGAGAGGTTCCACCAAGCAGTTGATTCAGACAGATACAGGCACACACAGTCAAACAGTGGGTGGAACTTGGGGTCTCTTATGGAAGAGTAGAAGGATTGCATGCCCTGAAAGGGATAGGAATTCCGAAGGAAGACCAACAGAGTCAACTAACCTGGACTCTTGGGGCTCTCAGACTCTGAACCACCAACCAGAGAGCATACATGGGCTGGACCTAGACCTACCTGCACATATGTAGCAGATGTGCAGCTTGGTCTTCATGTGGGTCCTGAACAAGTAGAATGGGAGCTATCTCAAAAACTGTTGCTTGTGTGTGGGTTATGTTCTTCTAGCTAGGCTGCCTTGTCTGACCTCAGTGGGAAAGGAAGCAACTAGCCTCCCAGAGACTTAAAGTACCAGGGTGGGGAGATACCCAGGGGAGCCCTACCCACTCAGAGGAGAAGAAGAGGGACGTTGGGAGAAGGATTGTGGGAGTGGGTGACTAGGAGGTGATCAGAGAGTGGGATGAAAAGTGAATAGGCAAGAAAATAAATTTAAATTAATTTTTAAAAAAGAAGTTGGTTTTATAAGCATTGGCCATGTGTGAAGTTGAAAAGCAGCAGGCAAAGAGATGTCATACAGCCAAGTTCCAACTAGCAAGACTAGAAAATTAATCCTCATCCTCTCTATACTTAGGGTCTTTTGGTTGCTGGGGTCTATGCCCTACTAAGGCAGGGACACCACCTCTCCAGATCTGTAAGCTGTGTTGCTGAGTTTCTTCAAAGAAAATCTTTTTTTTTTTTTTGCTTGTCTGTCAATTATTAGTGCATATACAGAGTACCTTGACTATCTGTGTTTCCTATCATACACACAAGCCCACTTATTCACTAAGTCGTGATCATTGTATTCACTATGTAAATTGACCTCTCCCTTTGTGTTTCACCAGCTTCCATGTCCTCACTGTGCTTTGCCTGGAGGATTACAGTAGCTATGTCTGATGCCCAGGCCTCTTTCCACTGCTTAATCCCACACCATCTCCTGCAGCTTTGACAAGTTTCTAAACTGGATGGTCTTCACTTTTCTCAGGGGCTCCCTATCACCAATAGGACAAGATCTCCAGGTTTGCATGGTCCTCATGGCCCTCTCTGACATGCCCCAGCCTCAACTTTGCCACTTCCCTTCTCTAGTGTGTTATTAACCACACCCTCACTGGGAACTTCACTCAAGTAACACCACAGGTAGTTCCCACAGTGTGAAATGACCTTGACCTTCTTCAGTCTTGGATGCATATTATTTACTCAGTTAGAGCTTCATGTTCACTTGGCAGATTCTTATTCAAACTGTCAAATTCCAGTCAAACCCTGGCTCCTCCATGGTTCTCAGACTTTTCCAAAGATGTACAACTTTTGGGCTTACCTATCTATCATGGAGCCTAGCAGAAACTAGTACTCTACAGATTGGTGCCCATTTTGACCCTGTCACCAGGTGACCAAGACGTCATGAGGGAATAAATTTGCCTCTTCAGCCCTCAGGGAAAGGTAGTGGTAACTTCTTAAGGTTTACTGTGGAGATGGATCAATGTTATGTATTTCAACTACTTAACACATCATCTAGCATACAGTGTTCAGTAAAAATAACTACAATGATTAAGTTGCACAATGGTATTGACTATTTCCCAATTTCTTCTTTGAACTATGTCAACTTCATACAAAAAGAACTTGAATTTTTCTATATGTGTCTACCATGCCTGAAAGCCATGGTGCCAAGCCTCTCTGGATAAACTGCAAAATGCCTAACAACAACAACAACAAAAAAAAAAGGTTCAGCCCACCGAAACTCACAGGCTCTAGTGGCATTTTCCAGATCAGTGAACTGAAATGGGACTACCTTGGGGGTATGGATATTAGACATCATACTACAGCAAGTCTTTGGCATCGTGAAAGACATTCAAAAGCACTAGATAGAAGAGACAAATCTAAAACACAGATCCCGGTAGAACATTAGCATTTTTGCCATAGAGAGTTGGCAGAGGAACTCTTCGTGGCTTTGACATCTATAAGGAAACCCCAGAGGATCTGTATAGGGAAATGGTCACAGTGGTGGGCTTTGGGCTCTTGGGGTGATGGGTGACTGAGGCAAAGGGAACTGAAAGGGACAGTGGCTGTCTGACACAAGAAGCTAGTTCGATTTATTTTTCTGGAAATCAGAGGATCTGTGCAAACTTAGGCTAGAGGCAGAAGTGACACAGTGTCACTAGGGATCCTCCCATACAGCTGGGAGCATCATTTTAAAGGGTGTGCACCGAAAGGGTGCTGGAAAATTCAGCTCTGCTACTCAGAGACTACTTAAGTATGAATTTGGAAACTTTAACCTGAACATCATTGAACCTCCATGTCCTCATACAAAAACGTATTTTATAGATTTTAATTATGTAGATTACCTAATATATATTCAGAAAATACAACAAGTAAAGTTACCTAAAACATTTCTGTATAGTGATATATATATTATGTATCTGGTAGGAATCTTTAAGAGGCTAAGAAGAAAATGAAGATGGGGGATTCTGAGAGCACCTGAAAGAATTGTGATCTACTGTCTGGAGCTATTCACTGAGCAGCTGCATGCCTCCAGTATGATGTTTGACACTACATGCTGGTTTGTTTATTTCCATCCTGGTTAAATGTCAATGTGTTAGATGTCCCCCTTTCCTCTGGAAACTCTCCTGATTGGAGACTCCAGATCATACATCCAGTCCTACCCAACAGCATTTTTCTTACAGCATCTCTGTACACTGATCAGCGATAGCGGGGTTAATGATGCTCTCCTTCAAAGAGTCACAATTATGTTTCAACATTAACACTCATTAAGATGAATGACAGTGCATTATAAGTACTGTTTCAATTTGAAATTGAAATTATATCAATTAGCCTTTAAACTAGCCTAAATAGATTCCATTTGGTAGCTTTAAATTATTCAAATGCTACAATTTTGAATACAAGATTTCTTTTAAGTTTTATAGTCAAAGCTAAAGATTCATAATAATAACGATATCTGTTTGTATACTCTCTCATCTAAGGAAAAAAGTGTAGCAGGGACCATCATCCCAGACTGGCTGTGTGTTAACAAGAGTGGCTATTAGCTAAAGGGGACAACAGACAGGAAAAAGGCCCCTTTACACTGCTGTGAAGGAGGGAAGATTTTGAACTGAGATATGGTGACCAAATGAGTCTGTAAAGACCACACACTTTCAAGACCAACACTGGCTGTTTAGCACCTGTGAAGCCCTGGGTTTGATCCTCAGAGTGGGACTGGGAGGTGGGGGAGAGATGCATTTTTTGACTATTGTCTTTAACCCATCCTCTATCCTGAGCCATCAGGTGAAAGTTCTGCAGCGTGCAAACTAGGTGTGACCCTACTCTCAGTTCCCACCAGGCCTATCCTGCCCCCACTTTACTTCCTCTACAGCTTTGTACAAGTTTACCCTTTATTTAGGTGTAAGCTTCACTGAAGACAATCTGGTTTCATTAATCTCTATAGGTGCCTTCAGTCTATCGACGGAGTTTACACTAAATATTATGTATGCACCTGTTAAAATATCTAGCCGTTGTTCAGGCTGATTGACGTTTTCAAATGGATACATGTTCAGCCTAATGGAGTATGTCTGTATCCTCCAAAACTGCATAGAAAGCCTCATGCCAAAGTGGTGCATGAAAAGTAAGGACTTGAGAGATGACCTGGCCACCGGGGTAGAGCACCATGATTGGTATCTGTGCCCATGTAAAGACATGAGTTGGTCTGCTTTATATCTCTGTTCTGCTCCTTGTCATACAAGGATAAAACCAGAGGTCAGCAGTCTACAACTAAAAAGAAGACCCTCACTGGTGTTTGAGATGGTTTTAAAACCATAATGTTTGGGTAAAGTGGGGGTCCCCGTGTCTGCCCTGCCTCGGGGCTAGGGCCACTTAAGGAGGCAGAGGCACGGGAAGTTTGACTGTATTCACCCCACTCCTGCGCAGGATGGGTGTCAGGCTATGGGAAAGCTGCAAGGACACCGCTCCAGGGGTAGGGGAGTACAGTCTGTGGTCTCAGGGACAGCCGGAGGTGACTGGGGGAGGTCCCGGGGCCAAAGGTCAGCCAGGACCAGTTGATTCTCAGGCTCTTGGGCATCTAGGCACCACTGAATTTTGCGGAAGAGCTGAGAACAAAGTGGGGGCCCACGGGCTCTATATAGCCTGCGGCCAAAGGGGAAAGGGAATTCCGGGCAGCCTGCGGGGAGAGTCCTTGGCTTGGCTTGGCTTGGCTTGGTTTGTCATTATGGGTCGGCTTGGCTTCGTCATGGGCTGCTGGATTGGGTTGGTGGTCGCAGTGACTGGAAACGCAGAGAGGTCTTCTGCAGGAGATTAGACAGCGGCTCTGTAGGTGAAGGCCTTCTCCATTGCTCCCCACAGAGAATCCCGATGAAAGAGAAACAGTCCTTGGTTTTAAGGCTTTTATTGTCATAGCAGAGAGTAGGTGAGTAAAAACCGTACCCCATTTTCTCAAGGCGGGCCTGAGGTTAAATACCTCTTGCAAGGAGGAGGGTCTAGGAAGGAAAGCTACATTGGCTAAGCCCTTATGGCCTTTAGGTATCTCATTAATATGGAGATGTGTCTTGTGGCTATTGTGGCTGAAAAACACAAATCTATGGAGGGCTGCAGACTTGTGTCAGGAGCTTGGAGTCTGGGGGCATGGCAAAGCACCTGCCTTCCCTCAGGGTTACCTTGGGTCACCAGGACTTCCAGCCTGTGCTCAATCAGAAACCAGGCTGCCTTTCAAGGTAGGACTAGGGATGGTGAGGTACCTTAGTAAGTAAAGGCACTAGCCACCAAGCTTAGCAACTGGAGTTACATCCTCAGGATTCAAATGTGGAAGAAGAGAATCAATTCCTATGAGTTGTTTTCTGAACTCTATAAATGCACTGTGGCAGGCAAACACACACACACACACACACACACACACAATAAATAAATAAATAAATAAATAAATAAATAAATAAATAAATAAATAAATAAATAAGTTTGATATAAAAATTTAAGGAGAAAAATAATGTAATGTAAAACCAAACAACCATCTTCATAATAAAGATTCTACCTACACGACTTGAACTTCCCCTTGAAAATGAAAATATCCTTCAAATATCTTCCACTCCCTTCTATTTCCAGAGGGTGCTGGCTAAATAAGATGTTAGCCTTTCCAGAGTCTTCAGCTTTTTTATAAACAAGGATAATGATTTTCATATAACCAAGCATCTAGAAAGCTATCCATGGAGAATACAGATAAGAAACCAATACTGAATACATGCAACTTTAAGACATTAAAATCACTTATGGAGAAGTGCACACTGGTTCAATAGTGCCACAACTGTGGGTGACAGCTTTCTGGATTTGAGACTTGCTTCACAAAAGGAAATGTCATACCTGGTATTGTAATCCTGGTCAAAAGCCCACGGCTGAGAAAGTCATAATCCTACAGGTAGAAACTGCTATTGTTGTTGTGTTAAGTGGTCATACTGTGTAAGTACCTTCTAAAATTTTATATTTATACCCATAGACTTTGACTGCTTTCAACCTTAGAGTAGCTTCTTTTTGCAATGGGCAGAAGTAAATACAGAGGTACATAACTAGTCAAAATCCATAGAATGAGAGAGTGGGTGCCCTGCTCTAAGCTGGACATCGATATTGCTCCCACCACCACCACCAAGGCTCTGGGCACATCAAGCACGAGGAAGTGGAAAGAATGTAAAAGGCAGAAGTTGCAAGAGGTGCTACAAAATGCTGTCCTCTGGACATAGCATGACTATGGCACTTATGAACTCACAGCAGCTAGGATTACCTGAGCAAGAACTGTATTGGATCAAAGCAGTCAAAATTCTTGCATTGAAGGGATAGATAATACCAAGAACTCATACCTTACTGAGAAGCTATTAGCAGATGATAGGTGCTATGGGAAAAAGAGTCCCTGTTTTTAAGATTCAGCCTTGGATAAGTTTGCTATACTCTTATGAGTGGCCACAAACATATGGGTATCACCAATTGGACTTAGTAGGCTTTAAACAAAATGATAATAGGTTGGAGGGAGAATGTTGAAAGTATTCAAGAAGTCGAGGATGGATATGGGGTAGATAGTATCGTTTCATTGTATATGTGTGTGAATTTCTCAAGAATAAAGAAAAAATAAATAAAATTACTCACGGCATCTACAAGGCAGCTTTGCCATGCCGTGTGTATGTAAACACCGTGATGGTGTAAACATGGAATTATTTGGTCAAGACGGAAGATGACAACAGAGAAAAACTGAGTGCCATCTGTGGTTTGTGTGGTGTGTGTGTGTGTGTGTGTATGCACGAATGCACACATGCAAGTAACAGGAGCATGTGCATACGAGTATCCCTATTAAGGCCAGAAGTAGATGTCAGATGGTTTTGCCTGTTACTTTTCTTCTTAATATTTGCAACAGGGTCTCTTTCTGTACCTGAAACTCACAGACTCAGCTAGGCTCTCTGAACAACAGTGCCCTAGGATCCTTCTGTCTTTATCTCCCACCACTGGGATTACAGGTGTGTGTCACACAGCCAGCTTTCCACATGGATACAAGGGGGAAAGAATTCACGTCCTGCGCTTACACAGCAAGCACCGCACCCATTTAGCTCTCTCCCTGGATTTATGAGTACCATTTTGTAAATAGAATCTTTCCTACTCCTTACACCAAAACCTCTTATCCCTAATATTTTAAATCAAATCATAGTTAGCTAAGGTAAGCAATGTGCTTGGAACATAGAAGAGGACTTTATCTGCCAATTACTTTTGTTAACATCTCAGAGTACACATGATCACCTACATTTTAGCGTGGCAGGAAAATAGTGGAAGGGGAGAGAGCTCTGCACTGTGCATCTTCACTCCAAAGTTTGGTCATCCTTAGGGACCTCAGATGGCTTCCTGGTGGCATGGAGTTTTGAGTTATGACTTAACGTCTAGAGTTCTGAGAGGATCAAATGCAATGGTCTACAAGACAGAACTTTATAAACTGAAACCAAATGCAAACATTAAAAAACAAAACTAAAATAAAGACAAATATTTTGGTCTGACCTAGAAAGACTATTGGGGATTTCCGGAGCAAGGTCATTGCCCTAGATCTCCCTTTGGCCAGGAGGAAGTTACCATCTTGGGAAAGACAATTCCTAACCATGGAGCCCAGGAAAGGTAACCTTGAGACACACTTCTGTAGGCACCAGGGAAACAGTAGCTACATGCAGACATTTGGCTGTTCTCTTTACTCACATGTTCTTATGATCTTCCCAGAAACAGACTCTCACAGGCTAGAAGACCAGGAGCTGGAACCCAATCTCACATCCAGATAGACTTTGTCACAACCATCCTCTGCCCTTCCAAGGATTCCTTCATCCATCCATCACTTTTCTTTATGAAGAGTGTATCTAAGCTTCTAGGCCTCATTTGTCCGAGTATATTTGCTTTCTTTCCTGAGGTGACCCTGTGCACATAATAAATGCACTTGTCTAGCTTTTGTCTGCTGATCTGCTGTTGACTAAAGTCAAAAGGTCATAGAGTACCTCAGAAAGTGGAGAGAAAGTCTCTCTCCTGCCTTAATTGTGCTTTGGCTAATAGCTTTAAAGTCTAATTCACCTCTCGGTAGGTGGGTCCAGTACTGATTCTGTCTCAGAAGTTACTCCTCTGCTGCCTTTGGCTCTGGCCTCTACCAGGTAGTCATCCTGTTGCCCATGGATGTTGCTGACAGCACCTGCTTTTGTAGACACAAGATTTCTTTCCTTCTAGCCCAGCTCTGCTCTGATGCAAACATCACCTATATGAGCTAACTGTAGAGTGTGGAGGAGTCCTGCTGAACAGTGGTTATAGAAGCCAGGAGCTGTGAAACACTCAGCTGCTGCAAAGAGGACCGCATCAGATGGAGACCAGGCTTGAAAGGCATATCTCCATCCCCATTTGGATCCTCCTCTTGTGTGATGGCTAGTCTTCAAAACCATTCTCTTCTCTGGCACATGAGCTGCTTCTACTTGCATCCAGAAATCTAATAAAATGCACTGTGACTCAAAGATATGAAGGAAGGTAGCTCCTGTCCATGTGCTTCACCTTTTCCAAGCTTGCTAAGACCAGGACTCACTGGAGTTCTGAAATACTCACTAATGAGGCTCAGAAAGAAACAGAAGCGGACCAAAGTCTACCCTGGTCTCTGCATTTAGTGACATTCGTATTTTAAAAATCACTAGAGCTTACAAGTCAGAAAGCCTAGTTACCAATGCCAGCTCTGACAGTGACACACAGGAGCCATTTGGTAAATGGCATCCACAATGGCCATGTTTAATACTGTGAATTCATCACCACTCAACAGATAGGAACTATGATGACTGTAAATATCATGAGTTTGTCCCTGTATCTCTGCCCTATCGAAGATAATTTGTTTCTGTGCATCCTTTTTCCCTTGATATTGTAAAGTAGTAATAAAAAAAAAAAAAAACGACTGGTCTCTTTCCACATTCGTTCTGATTTTGTCTTCCTCCTATCATCCCTCGAGCCTTAATTGACCCTTTATTACTCTCTTGCTCCCGTCATTTCCCATTTCCAATATAGTTCCAGGCGGGTAACTCTAAGCTGTTGTTTGAACCTGTCTCACCATAAATACAATTTGACAAACTATTTCCAGGCAGTCAGTAAATGTGAGAAGGGAGGTGAGCCTTACTTCTCGTCTCATTGAACCTCACGCGTCCTTTCAACACAAGCAGCTGAGCTGCAAGGCTATGGTGATATTATTTTTACTTAGATTTCAGACAATAAAAACTATGACCATCAACCTGGGGATAAATTCAGACTTGCCCCTTTCTCTTTGCTAATAGAAAAAGGTCACAGTCGTTACAAGAAGGATGGTATGCACGCAGGACAAAGCTTGATGACTACAGCTCTGTGCAGGGGTGTCATGGACCACTGAGCTAAGAAAATTCAGAATAAGAGAAACTAGATTGCTCATTACCACCTTTCCCATTAAATTTTGGGAAAGAGGGGAAGACATGGAGTTGGCACATTATTTAACCATAGTTTAACATTTAAAAAATACACAGAGATCATTCTTTCTCACAGCAAAGAATGTAAGAGCAGTGGCTTTCCTTTAGTCTTTTCGGTGGACTGTGGGGGACAATGGTCCATCAACTACAAGCAAACAAGCAAAGCTATTTTTTACATATTGGAGTAGAAAATGTTTTTTATGATATCTGCATGTGATCTGTTCTATCTTCTTAGAACACAGATTACATTTTCCCTTTATTGGTTGAACTCCTACTTCTCCTACTATCAAGATCTACACTTCCCTGCTGAACTTACTTGTCCTAAGGTAGCCATCTGGTATCCCCATTGCAGCAAAGAGTTTTGAATGCATACCTTGAGGCCTACAGTGCCAGTGTATAGAGATGGATTATTACTAGGTACAAACACTGAACAGAAAGATTTCCCATGAACAGTAGTGATGATTCATAGTTCTGTGAATACATTAAAAATTGTACAATATAAACATAAAATACAAAAAAATATGTTATCAAGCTTTATTGTAACAAAAGTGTCAAGCCATAGTATAGAAGGAAGAAGGTATATAAGAGTCCTAAGCAACTGGTTGTGCCTTGGCTATTGAAATGGGAAAGTCAATTTCCTGGAGTTGAATGCTAAAAATGCTTTTTATCATCATATGGAGGAAAAACTCAGAAGATGTCCCCATATGGAACCCTACATGGTGTGTGTCTGCCAATGAAGCTGGATTCTCAAGAAGAGTCCAGGTAGGCCTGGAGAAGCAAAACTGGGCTCACACAGTGGTTAAGCTTGATTGCCAGCCTTGCTGGATTTAGAACACCCAGGATATACACATTTGGATATGTCTACAAGGGTGTTGCCAGAGAGATTTAACTGAGGAAAGAAGGCCAGCCATGAGTAGGAAATACTATGCCACAAGAATCACCATGTCCCATAGGAGAGAGAGGAAAGAACACTGGCCAGACATTTTGCATGGCAAAAAGTGGAGGAAGAACATAAGATGAAAATGCTGGAACTAAGAGAAGCACACAGATAACAATCAGGTACACATGTCATGAGTCAGGGTTTTCCAGAGGAAAAGACACACAGGGCAAGTATGTAGACAAATGAATTTCAAGTAGTTGTCTCAGAAATGCAGAGATTGGCAAGAAAGCAAACGAGAATTTGAACCTTGTCATCTCAATAGTACTTGAATCACCTTGGAGAAAAACCTCTGGGACAATCTGTTATGGCATTTCCAGAGATGTTTAATTGAGGTCAGAAGCCCCACCCACAACGTGGGCAAAATGGACTCATGGAGTAGTCAGGGTCCTGGACTGAATAAGGGGAAGAAATCACAAGAGCCGCCATTGTTTGCTTCCTTGTGGTGGATGCCAGGTGACCAGCTGCCTCATGCTCTGCTCCCCATGATGGACTATGCTTGCAAACTGTGAGAAAAGCACCCATCTTTTCTGAGACACTTCTTGTCTGATTTTGTCAAGCCAATGAGAAACGTGACTAATACCTAGGGACCCTGGAAAGAGGTGATATAGGTTGTTGCACTCATTCCTTCCTCTCCTGGGAACTTGTCTGTTCTCTTGCCTGATTGGAGAAGTCCTCCTGATTCTGTGAGGCTCATCTGCTGAAACTCATCTCACAGTAACATTTAGACTTCATTGACCAAGATTTTGTCATGACTGCCAAGTTAAATTGACACCTCAAGTCTCCCATTACACTGAGAAAAGATGTGGGTGTGTGACTCTACATATCTCTGAGTTGACTGATTTGAGTGGACTTATTATTTTGTTGAGGCCATATAATTAATATGTAAATATGTGATAAATTTCAACCCCAGACTGTCTCCAATCCTTTAAACTGGCCACATTTTGTCCCCCAGTACCCACACTCACTGATTTCTGCTCCTAGGACACAGGGTGATTCTATTTTTATGGTTTACTTTGGACCTGACAAAATTTCGTAGCTTTGTGTATGAATAAACACTAGGCTTAGAAGATCTTGTATCTTATCTATAATGATCTAACTTTTCTGGGGAAAAAACTGATGAGAATATGAGTAACTGGATTATTGTAATATTTTTAGATCTTCTCATGATACTCTTTTCTAATTTTTTTAAAAAAATTGTGCAAGAATATTTTGCATGTATGTCTATACACCACCCAAGTGCCTGGTTCCCAGTGGAGGCCAGAAAAGGGAGACGGATCCTGGAACTGGAGTTTTAGACAGTTATGAGCCACAGCTGTGTTCTGGGGATTAAACTAGATCCTCAAGAAAAATCACCAAGTGCTCTTAACCACTGAGCTATCTCTCCAGCCCTTACCACAGTAGTCTAAGCAAGCTTTAGGCTAGCCTGAGCCTACTGACAAGCAGGTCCCCCGGCAGCTTTTCCTCCCTCAGATCCAAACTGGCAGGTACTGTTACCCTCCAGGCTTTGGGGGTCTTCAGGTTGCTGAGATCACTGACAGAGCTTATCCTTCTTAACCTCAGAGTCTAGCTAAACAGCCGACTGTAACTTCTAATAGACTCTTCACAGATGCTGCCTAGCATTAAGAGATTATGATTTAGAAGGAAAAACTTAAGGCTGATGTCCCCCTATTCCTTCTCCTAACACCCTTCTGCCTCATATAAGCAATTCACTCCCTACTTGACCCCAATATCATTGCCAAATTGCCTGACACACTCCATCTTCCTCAGGACCCACTGCCCATCTCAATTCTTACCCCTACTAAGAATCCTTAATAAGGATAGAGAGAAACAGATGACTTCTTAACACCATCACCACAACTTGATAGAAATATGTGTGCTTCAAGCAACTGATCTCCTCACAACTAACCACAGGTTAGTTTGCTCTCAAGTAATGACTAAAGACCTATCACCTGGTTTTGTCACCAAAAACAAAAGACAAAAACCCTCCCAAGACTGCATTAGACCTTCAGAACCTGATCACTGTGTGTGTGCCAGGGCTAGTAAGGTGAGGCATTTGTGCTCCCAGCCTGGTGACTGAATAATAGGAGTTCACATCTCCTAAGTAGGATCTGGGAGGCATCCGGTAACTGGGACTCAGGATTGCATCATGTTTCCATGACAGAGAACAAATAAGACATAGGATCAGAGCCTGTTCTGACTCAGTGGCCTGCCACGTGCCAGTACCGGGTACTTTATCCTGTTCTAGGTGGGAGTATGAAAATAGCCTTCAGAACCATTCCATGACTCATGCATGGGGTGCCACCAGCCTTCATACCCACTCTTCTGGAGAAAGTGATGTTTTGATTCTAACTTCCTTTTTAGCTAAAAATGCTGTGGGATGTATAAGTTGAATTTCCAAGTTGTTCAAAATATTTGAAGCATGGAATAAAAATTAAAATAGACACCAAATTTTGCTTTATCATCAAGATATAATGCTATAACAGTAATTAAGATATTTTCCCTTTTTAACTTTTCAGAGGAATTGAATTGTATTAATCTTTCATAGGACATACAATTCTTAGCTATTAAAATTGATTTTTAAAAAGGAAAAGTGAACTAGAATGTTATACTTCTTCCTTCCACCATTAAAGAATACTCTTGAGCAAGCATGAATAAAGTGTTAACACTAGTAAAATATATGTCTATAGGATATTTACTTTAAGGTAGAGGATTAATCCACTTCGTCAACATTTAATTATTAGATATCTTTGAGAAGTGGATGCTAAATGAAAAGACATCAGATTTGATCTGTATTTTTTTCTTCTTCAACCATCTTTTCTTCAAGGGTAGAGACATAGTCTGAATAATTCACTGAGTATAGTAAACTCAAAAATAATTCAAATGTAAGTCAATAAACCATGGTTGGTTTTAATCTGACATAACTAATGATAGATACTTTCTTATTTGTTCCATGTGTTATTAAGGCTCTTATACCCACATTTTTTTCTTGATGACAGGGATGGTCTCTGATTCCATGTCTGATTCCAATTCTACCTTTGTTTGCATCAATCCTTCAGAGGGAAACTGCCCCTATCCAGGAGAAACTGCTCCTTGCTCTGACCAACCATCCCTCTCTCTGTTCCACTATGTTTGGCCACCGTACTGTCTCTATCTCAAATCGTTATCATCCAAATCCGAACGATGCCTGATCTGACTCATTTCCTACTGCAAGCCCAAGTTATCCCTTCCCTTTGATTTACATGGAGATTTTCCTTTCTTGGGTCTCAGCAACCTCAGCTGTGTCCCTGTATCAGAGTTTTAACATGCATGCCTTCTTGGAAGTGAAGCAAGGTTCTCTCTAACTGGCAGGGAGATCATGATGTGTGACAAAAAGAAGAGGAAAAGAGAGTTGTTTCTCTGAGGATACCCTGGACAAGGCCTTGGATGGACAATACAACTTGACTAAACAAAGAAGTGACTGAGGTGTTCGAGAAAGAGGATGGGTATGAATAAGGGAGACACAGGTCTGGACTGGAGCTGTGAGAAACACGTGGGCTACAAGTGGGGGAAGAAACACAGATAGGAATCTCAGGTGGCCACAGGCCTCAGGCTGTCTTGGTGTGGCCTTGCAGACACGTGTCTGCTTCCTGTTCAAAGAAAATAAAATTCCTTAGCACCAAACAATGAAAGGTGGACTCTCTTTTAAGAAAGAAATTATTTCTGATAATTCTGAAACAGAGAGCAGATGGCAAAATAGTAGTTTAGGGAAGTAGATTAATTTGGTTTGCATGTTGACTTTCTCACCTAACTGGGTAGTGAAATAAACAGGCCACCTCCTCTGATCTTACTGTCTTCCCAGGTGACAGGGAAATTTTCCGACCAAGTCCTAAGGCAGTGAGTGGATGAGATGTGTGATCATCTGAGAGAGGTAGCACAGTGCCCACAGATCATTTCCCATCCTCTGAAGATCCCCTGTTACCTGAGCTGAGCTGCCCTGCTCCACACTGAACTGCACTAGGAACAAATATGTGATTTGCCCAAAGAAGCCAACAGGGAGTCCAGATGTCACTCTGGAGGGTTTTGTAGCTAAGTGGAACTTTTTATGCAGGAAAGCAAGGTAAAAATTTCCCAAGGGGTTTCTAGAAGATTTCCAGCACTTCCTAAATTAGCCCTGGCCAGTAAAACCACGAGAGATGACTTCCTGGCAGGGCTTGGCACTTCCATTTCCAGTCCCAACCGAAAGCAGGAAGCATCAAGACAAGTCATAATTCAACTCTTCAGTTGCCTTCCAAAATTATCCACATTCAGGTCCCTTGACATTTGCATCAAAGGTCAGGAGTTGTTCTGATTTTATCTGTTCCAGGTTATGGACTTGTTTTTAACCAAACCAATTGCTAATGAAGATGTGTTGCATGTCCCACCATCCCTACATACACTGAGCATGGGTGCCTGTGCTGAAGAGTTACGTGCAATCTGCATGAGCCCCTGCAAACCTGAGTTAGAGAACCATTATTGTGGGAAGGAAATGTTAAAATCCTGCCTCTTAGATTCTGGCTACTTGGATAAAACTCACAGCTTGTTAGCCGTGTGACAGCAAGCTCATGCATTAGGATGGTTACTACTAAAGAAACAGAGAATGACAAGTGTTTCAGAGAAGGCAGAGACAGTGTGCGTTGTTGATGGGAGTGTAAAATGGTACCACCGCCATCAGAATGACGCTTGAAAGCATACAAAGTGAAATAAACTATTCACCAAAGGGCAGACACTTTGGTATTTGCGTCACTTTGGTAAGATGTTCCTTGTCTGCCTGTTGGAGTTGAATTTGTGGGAAGGGGGTTGGTACTTATGAGGAGCAAGGGTGAAGGGGAGACAACAAATCAATACTCAATGAGTAAAGCTTAGGGTGGTGTCCCTGGGATGCTGACAGTGGCTGCTCAACAGTGGAATGAACTTAGGAATACAGAACTACAAATGGGAAACCTGGCCAAAAAGGCACATTTGTATGATATGCATTTTATGACAATTAAACAATTTTAAAAATGAAGAAGCTCTGAGTTTTCTAAAAGAGACTCTAATCATTGAAGTTAATCTATTTGTGTGTATGTATGTACATGTACATAATGTATATGCGTGTATATGTATATATGTGTGTGCCTGTGTGTGTCTGTAGATATAGATATCATGTGCTTAATCTTAAAAATACAAGCATAGCAAATAACTACATTTGGTGGTTACAGCTGTGATCTGATGACTTGAGAAGTACAGATGTATGGAAGAGTCTAGCCTTCAGGCAGCCATTTCTCGGGAAGGTTTAAGCAGCAGAGATTCAGTGACCAGGTGGTCATTCTTGTCTCTAGACATTAGATATGTTGGAACTTTTTAACTGATCTAGAACAAAACATAGACTCTCTGCTTAGAGGGAGCTATGTCTTGTCCCTTATACATGCACTAGCAAGTCCAGGTGCCATTCTGTGATGTCATTTTGAGGGAGATGGTTTCCTCTTTCTTCTCTGCTGCCTTTATCTTTATTGGAATGAGTTTGCCTCCCTTGTTTCTCAGACCAAAGATCAAAGGGCATTTAGAGAAACATGGAACCATTCTATTATGTCATTTTGAGGAAGATGGAAAATAAAGGCAAAGGATGGAATTGTTTCTTTGAATTAGCAGATACTTCTTTATTTGTGTTCATTTGCTATTCACAGTTAGTGGTGCCTCTTTAGACATCTGTAAACCAGCACAGAACAGGTATCATAGAATTTATGACAACCTTTCATATTTCGCTGCTAAGGGAAGAGATGATCTGTTCTGAATGTTTTCTAAGGTGTGAGTTCACCAACATCTTCTCTTTGTGAAGGATAGAATGATGGGTGCTAGTATATGGTGTGTTGTAAGACCATGGGCTAGGCAGCTCCAGAAGATGCGAACCATGCTGGTCTCCCTTACACCTGTCATCTTTGCCTCACTGAGCCAGGAATAACTGTGATATCTGCTGTAAGAAACGATGGCACAGTGATCCACAGTTCAACTCTACTTAAGTTGAAGACACAGCACCTTCTTTTAGTTGCACTTCCTGTCTCCTGCACTCTTTCCCTCTTTTCTACCCTGTAGTGGCCAAATGATCCATAGCAATTTATCACACTCTAGACTCATCACTGCTGTGACTGATTCCCTGGATTAGATTAATTGGGTTGAAGGGTCCACCCTGAAGTTAGCTGAACACCAGCATTCATTGCCTTCTGCTTCCTGTATATGAACACAATGTGAGCAGCTTCCTCGAGCTCTTACCATTATAACTTTCCTGCTCTGGTGGAAAGAGGGTAAATAAGAAGCAGAATTGGCTCAATAGAGACACTCACCACAAGGAAATTTGTTTTCCTAAAGAGGGAGAGAAGATAGACAGTCTGTCTCTGTCTCTGTTTCTCTGTCTCTCTGTCTCTCTCTCACTCTCTGTCTCTCTGTCTCTCTGTCTCTCTGTCTCTCTCTCTCTCTCTCTCTGTGTGTGTGTGTATGTGTGTGTGTGTGTGTGTGTGTGTCTCATAGGTCATAGAGGGCAATGAAGAGGACCACTATAGGGAAAGAGAACAACTTAGCACATAGTAGTATGTAATGAATACACTATCAATGCTTTCTGTAATAGGATATAATGAATACTCCATAGGTGCTTTCTGAAAATCCCTCCTGCCCCATTCCCTGAGTTACAACAACAATGAAGAACAGTCAGGAATTATGAATCCCAATTTCAGTCAGCCTGGCTCCAACTCAGCAAAACAAATACAAGCCCAAAACACCCGTTTATACGGAGCATCTTTTTTAAAAATATTGGTTTTTTTTTTTCTTTCTTGTTGGTTTGTTGGGGGGTGCATGTGTCACAGTCCAAATATGGAGATCAGAGAACAATTTTTGGGAGTTAGGTCTTTCTTTCCAAGGGTTCCAGGGATCAACTCAGATACCAAGTTTACATGGCAAGTCCTTTTATGAACAAGGCCAGTGTTGCTCAACCTGAGGGGACAGGGCAAATGATCCTTTCACAGGAGTTACCTAAGATTATTGGAAAACACAGATATTTACATTATGATTCATAACCGTAGCAAAATTACAGTTATGGAGTAGCAATGAAACTAACTTTACAGTTGGGGATAAACACAACATCAGGAACTATATTAAATGGTCACAGTATTAAGAAGGCCGAGGACCACTGACTGCAGACAGCCATCCCACCAGCTCATTGTGTCTTCTCTTGACTTTTTCCATGTGCCCAGAAGAGTTTTTTAAAAAATATGCTACTGAGAAATTCTCTTTCTCTCTCTGTCTCTCTCTCTGTCTCTCTCTGTCTCTCTCTCTGTCTCTCTCTCTCTCTCTCTCTCTCTCTCTCTCTCTGTCTCTCTCTCTCTCCCTCCATGAGCATGTCCTTTTCCTTTTGTTACTTAGATGCTTTGACAATTTCATGTATGGATGTAATGCAGTCTGACTACTCTCCTCCACCACCCTTTCTTATCTCCCTCTCATATCCATCAATTCCCTCCCTCCCTGCAAGAGTCTTTTCCACCCTCATGTCCTTTTGTTTTGTTTTATGACTACACAGAGTTTAACCAGGGCTGTTGGTGTGACTATGACGTGGAATTATCTATTAAAATTTGGTGGGCTCCTGAATGGCTGCACAACTAAAGACAGTGGCTTCTTCTCACTCAGCGTCTACCAATAACCAAGAGTTCATCAGAGGGAGGTAGGGGTTCGTGGGCCCCTCTACATCCTTGACTAACTGTCAGCCAGGCAACTAACTGTCCTGTGCAGGCAAAGGCAGCTGATGTAAATTTGTGATTGCAGCAGCTATGTCATGTGGAAAAGCATTTCTCAGACTTTCTCCCTAACTTCTGGATTTACCTTCTTTCTGTTCCTTCTTTCATGAGGGTTCCTGAGCCTTTAGCAGGTGGTATAAGTGCCTTGTTTTAGACTGATCAAAACCCAGTCTAGAGAGACGACTCGTGGTTAAGACATTTACTGTTAAAGCACCCACATGACAGATCACAACTTTCTCCAGTCCCAGGGTATCTGAATACCTCTTCTGTCCTTCACAGACACCAGTCATACATATGATGTACATACATATGTGCAGGCAAACACTAAAATAAAATAAGAATAAATCCTAAAAAAATTAAACACTTTACTTAATAAGCCCCTCTATTATTCAATAAACCAACCTTTTCTTCATTAGCAACAACAAAAGAACACCATGTAGTTTAGGAGTCCGACAGCCTGTTCTATAATATGTTCACATCATTGCAACATTGTGATTTTTTTTTATTGACCAGTAGGATGGAAAAAACTTGTCCATACAGCCACATCAACATGAATACAAATCCAGTCCTGTCCTTTCTGGGCTTGGTATCATTTTTCTGAGACTCAGTTTCCAAATCTATGAAATAGAAACCTAATAAGAACCTTGGCGAGTCCTTGTGACTGTTGAGTGAGATGGTACTTTTGGAGTGTTTGGAGCATATAAAATGAGTGAGTCAGTTAACTCCCCCTAAAACCATTGCATTAGCACAGCTGCAGGCTCCTCTTCCCAGGACTGTGAAATGGCTTGGGGAAGTGTTCTATCCACTGCAAGGCTTCAGCTCATCCCACAGCCCTATTAAGCTGTGGGGTCAGCAGAGCTGGGCAGTCACATGGCAGGCATTTGATGTCTGCCTTGATTCTTCCCCATATGACCTTCCTTTACCAGAAGACCGACCACGCATTCTTCCTCAGTGGTCTCAGGAAAGTTTCAAGAGGTCAAGAGCAAACACTAGCAAGAGCCATTCAAGTTTGGTCTCCACAACTTTCACAATTTCCATGACTGTTGGTACCAAGCAAATTCATTGTCTATTGGTACCAAGCAAATCACAGAACATTGCAGAGATCAGGGATGGGAAAGAGAACACACTGCCTGATGGATGAGCCATAGTGACACTACCAGGAGATGTGTATGTTGCTGAAGAAGAAATCCATGCCTATAACTTGAAATTTTGCACGAGCATACCAGCAAACCTCTGTATAGTACTTCTCCGTGATGCTACCAAAGTAGCCATATAAAAGGAAACCGAAGGACCTACTTTGAACCTAAGTTTTAAGATGTTCTTAGGCAAGGGGCTTCCAGATGGCTAGTTAACCTCCCTGAATTTATGTGACCTAAAATTTTTTACCATGTTTCCCCATGATAGGAATTCACTGTTATCAGGGCCTTACTTATCCGGTCACTGTCTTAAAAGTGAAAGTGGAAGATAGGGCAACTTGGCACTGATACACTGACACATGCCATTTCTGGATTGTAAAGCTAAACCTGGGCCATCAGTTTTCTCCTGCAAGCTTTCCATGGGAAACTAAACCTTGGGAGGAACACAAGTGTCCCTGTGAATCTTGACCCACACACTGTGACTCTAGTCACACTGTAGGCCTCACCTGAGGGAGCAACATGGAATAAACATCTTTCTATTTCTTTGTCTTTTTCAGCCGTACACTAAGTCATTATCCTCGTCTTTTTGATGGTGAAAGGTTACATGTGGAACAAAAAAAGCAAAGTACACAACACACAACTGAAAATGGAAGAACAGGAAAGTGTCCCCAGGCCATGCAGACCTGACTGATGCATGGGTATTCCTCTCCCTGGACATAAGCCAAAGAGAAGCAAAGCTCTGAAGAACCCAAAGTGTCCCACAGTGGAAGGACCATACAGAGTGTCCTATTCTAGATGCCAACTCTCAGGACCAAAACCACGGACATTCTATCCATTCATCCAGTAAAGTCCTCATGGTGACTCTCTGTTGAAGAAAGGAAGAGAGTGAGAGAGGAAGGCTTGAAAGAGGGAAAGAGACATAGGGAAAGAAAGGGAGAAAGGAAGGATGAATGAATGGATGGATGGATGGATGGATGGATGGATGGATGGATGGATGATGGATAGGTGGATGGGCAGACAGATGGACAGGTCTCCTGTGTGACCTGCAGAACCAACCACTAAGCTGTGGATAGAAAAAGCAAGGTATCAGGACAAGATTTTATCTCAGAGAAAGCTCAGACCCTTCTTTGTCTCTTTCTTTTTGATCTTCAGCCTAGAACTCTGGTGGTTCAGCCCTTTGTACCAAGAGATTCTTCTTTTCCTCTGGAAGTATTTGTGTAAATAGACTCAGTTTTTAATATTTTTAATTATTGTTATTTGTGTGTATGTGTGTGTGTGTGAGAGAGAGACAGAGACAGAGACAGAGACAGAAAGATGCTTTGTTCTTCTACTATATGGGTCTAAGAGGTCAGACTCAGGCTGTCAGAGTTAGTGGCACATGCTTTTACCCACTAAGCTGTGTGCCAGGCTGAGACAGACTGTCTTACCCACCTCAGCAGGCTCCAGGGCTGAGAGTTCATCTCTAGCCATACTTTGTACTATTGATGTATAGAACAACAGGTCTTTACAGGGTGCAACTGTATTCAGTTTTACTGGGTTTCTCTGGTATCTTCCATTTCCACCTCCCTGTGGTCTGCTGGGGAGAAAAAGGAGAATCGCAAGTTGAAAGCTGCAGCCAGAACAGGACAGTTTCCTGGCGAGGACACATCCAAGCCCAGAAGAAACATCACGGACTTCCTGTCGGCTACCCTTCCAGACAGTCTGACCAGGCTGCTGACAGAGCCTTGGCTTTGGAGAGGAACTTAATTCCTGAACTCTAGAGTCCCAGTTGCTGTTGTGAAGATCAAAGAACAAGGAGACATTGTTGCTTTCTAGAATAATCCTGGCAATGAGGAGATGCTGAGCAGAAAATGGCAGTTGCTGCTCATCTCACTGTTAAGAAATTACAGGGACAGAGAAACAGCTTCACTGGATGACTGGATTTGCTCTCTGATACACATTGCCACATGTTGTCACATGGGTCTCTGCAAATTACATGCCTGGTTAGAGGCCTGGAGCTGAGCACTAAAATGTCTTGCTGGCCTTCCTACCCCCACCTACAAACTGCAAAAACTTATATTCTTAATTTAATTCTTTTTTACTTTTTCACTTTACATCCTGCTCACTGCCCACCTCCCAGTCACCCCCTCCCACAATCCTTCTCCCAACTTCCCTCTTCTTCTCCTCTGAGTGGATGGGGCCCCTTTGGGTATCCCTCCATCCTGGTACTTCCAGTCTCTGTGAGGCCAGACAAGGCAGCCCAGCTAGTAGAACATACCCCACGCACAGGCAGCAGCTTTAGGAACAGCCCCCCACCCCACTTGTTCAGGACCCATATGAAGACCAAGCTTCACGTGTGCTATATGTGTGGGGAGACCTAGGTCCAGCTGTGTTTGCTCTTTGGTTGGTAGTTCAGAGTCTGAGAGCCCCAAGGGTGCGGGTTAGTTGACTCTGTTGTTCTTTCTGTGGAGTTCCTATCCCCTTCAGGGCATACAATCCTTCCTCCTCTTCTTCCATAAGGGACCCCAAGCTCCATCCACTGTTTGACTGTGCGTGTCTGTATCTGTCTGAATCAGTTGATGGGTGGAGCCTCTCAGAGGACAACTTGCTCCTGTCTGCAAACACAACAGAGTATCATTTTGTTAGGGATTGGTGCTTGCCGGTAGGATGGTTCTCACGTTGGGCCAGATAGGCCAGCTGGCCTTTTTTTTTTTTTTTAACTCTAACTGCTTCTGACCTTGGGAATAAGACTAATGGTCCTATGGGTATGCCTTCCTGCCCACAGGTCTGCAGATGCAGACAGCCTGGTGGCTCCTGAGGTTGCTGCAGAGGCAGCTGACTCTTCAGCCTCAAGCCGTCTCTGAGTGCTGCGGTGTCTACGCTAGAATGAAAACTTGGAAGACAAAGAAAAGATCTCCTCAAAATGATTGATTTTTTTTCCCTGCCACGGTGAATGGTAGAAAATCAGGGGCTGTATTTCACAATTACTCTTTGCAACAATAATAGAACTGAGCTTTTAACTATGAGCCCAGCCTGCACGTGAGGTAAATGAACACCAGGTGGCAGTAGCAACTGGCTTCAACAGACAAGCGCCTCTTCTAAACACAGAAACTGAGACCAACTTGGGGGTGGAGTGGGGGCTGTTGCAGTTAGCTCTGTGATATTCCTGCATCCTTCATTATTCTGTAGAGGCCATGGCTGTCACATCATTAGTTTCAAGGTGTTCACAGTTCCTCTGTGATGGAATTAAACTGTGCCTTCCCACCGGGATGGTAGGTTTTGAACATCTACTGTATGCAGACTCAAACAGAGCCAGGGACAACCTCTGCTTCCCAAAAGCTCAAGATGCTTTTGTTTATTACCATACTGATGTGCAGATATACTTGGTGGTACTGTCAGCCCTAAGATTTCACCCTGTGGACAAGAGTTCAAAGGGAGCTGGGGATGAGGGAGGGCGAGTCAGGAAGAGGGGCAGGTGAGTTCAAAGCCACATTGACATTTAAGCCATGTTTTGAAGCTATGTGTGACTCACGTGTGCCTGCCAGAGAGAGAGGAAAGTGAGGTTATTCCAGGCAGTGGAACAGCTTAGCCAACCAGAATCTTTGTGGCCTGTCACAGAAGCTGGCTGAGGTCACAGCAGTGTTCAGTGTGTGAAAGAGGATGAGAAATAATGTTAGAAGAAACGTGGGTCAGCTTGAGGAAGGAGCCAGGAAGGTGGTACTTAAACACGGAATAACGGGCCAACAGTGTAACCAACCCAGTTGTACCAGAACATCCCAAGAGAAATGGGGATATGGTAATCTAACAGAGAAGTATAGAGTGTCCTTAGCCGGATGTCTATGGACTCAGAGCAGGATTATCCTGATTCCACTTTTCTGTACCCTCCCAGTCTCTTACTCTCAAGAGATACCCACAGCAATTCCTGTCATAGCTCCATTCCCATCTCAGTGTCTGGAATAGCTTGACTCTTAAAAAGAATATGAGTATGCCTTGGAAACATGCTGCTGTTTTTTGCCTCTCTGAACTGTTGGGATCCATGTCAGCACCAGTTCTATCCCAGAGATTTGGGAGGATAACTCATCATGGGGGACTGACAGAATCCCTCTAGCAAAAACCATATTCATGGAGAAAGGATTGATAGTAAGGGATCCCAGTCAAGGGCTGAGGATGATCCAGCATACATTAGATTAAGGAAGCATTTGCAGCCTTAGATATATCTTTCTGGACTGAGAGCTCAGGAGTAATCCCAAGTAGAAGCTCAAGGATCTCAGTATATAATGAACACTTATATCCCATAAAGGTAATGCAGCAAGCCAGCTGTGTGAGGAGAAGGGAGACCCATGGATAGGCAGAGCTAGACAACTGAGAAGAAAGCCAGCTAGCAGTAAGATCTGTATCTAGTAGCTCAGAGGGGAGGGGTAGAGAAAAAGAACTATGCAAGTGTCAGACCATACTCCATGATGGCCTCCCTTTGACTGTTGGAAAGATTTACCAGGCTTTCACAGGGATTCTTAGTTTTCAAGGAGAGGAGAGTGGTCAGGTACAGGATGGCAGCAAAGAGAAAACCTGACTGCATATATTTATTTGCTTTCCCTCTGATAACGACAGACAACTGGAGAGGAGTGGAGCCGTGGGGTGCGGTCAGAGGGCACTTCTCTGAGGAAGTGATACTTGTGTAAGGCCTGTACATGAAGAACAGCTATTCCAGGCAGAGGGAAGAGCCAGGGGGGAAGCGAAGAGGAGGGTTTGGGAGTGAGCAGATATGAGGATGTTAGATAAAGAAACCAGGAGAGTCTTAACAAGACAGGGTCTCTAGGGCCTGCCCTGAAAGACTTTGGATCTCATCTTTAGGATGAGGGAGGGCTAGAAGGGGACCTAACTGAGAACCTGTTGACATGGAGAGAGATTTTAAGGCCAAAATTAAAGGGAAAGGATGGAGGGAAAGACTTGAGAGGTCCAGGGTCCAGAGAGAGATGCACCATGTTTCCTCTAGGCAGAGGGACACAGTGATGGATGGATCTTGGAGAGAGCATAAAGAGACAAGAAACCATTGAGAGTTAACAGGAGATCAGATATGTCAGAGTTGGGGAGAGAAGGGAATCGAAAGGGGGAACTGAGAAAAAATGCCACTAAATTATTTCGGAGATGGGAATTATAATATCTTGAAGACCTTTGTAAGTTTGTCAGGAGTTTCTCATGAAAGCCAAGTTTTAGCTAAGAGATAATAGAAAAAAAATGGTCCCACATTCAGGGACCAAAGGGTACCACTGTCAGCTGGTGTGTTCTAGCTTACTCATTATGGCACTGAGCCTACACGCTGGATCCTTCAACTGAGGTCATCTGACATAAGAAAGCCTATTCATTTTCAGGATGTCACTGATCTTTCTCCACCTTGACTCTGAGCTGGTCCACTAGATTCTACTTAATTAACACTGGAGGCTACCTGCTCTCCTTATTAAAAGATAGGTATCAATGTGTGCTCCCTGGCAACAGTGGATGGAATGAGGCCGGTGCTGTGACTCGGTGGTAGAGTACCTGTCTAACATGTGTGAGGCCCCAGTACTGAAATAGACAAACAAAACCAGAAAATCTGTAAGACTTTATTGTCTCATCAGAAGTAGATTCCTAATGGCTAAGACTGTAGCTCAATGGTTGAGTATTTACCTAGCAGACACAAGGCTATAGGTTCAACCCTCAACACTTCAGAAAAAAAGAGAAGAAAAGAAAATTATTTACTTTCTTTCTTGAAGGGAATAAAAAACATCACAAGACAGCAGCCAGTCTCTCATGCTGTTGAGAGTCAAATTTCAATCTTAGAAACATAACCATAGCCAAGGGGCCCTCGTGGCTATGAGTTATAACATGACATGTTTCATGGTTCTCTGATGATAATATCTTCTAAAATCACTAGTATCTAATTTTCAGGAACTAAATATTTTCAAACATTTTAGTAGAGTATTAGAAAGGCTTTAAGACAGAAATTTAAGGTGATTTCCTGCCTCAAGGGAAAAGCAAATACATAAAGGCAGATCTTTATACTAACCACAGTAGTACCTTTTAAAACACAGTATAGATACATATGTGTGTGTTTGTGTATATATACATGTGTGTGTGATTTACATATTGCTCTACTTTAGCTGTCTCCTCTAACTAGATTATTTTTAAAATCAGTTATTTCTCAAGTGAAAAAGCTAAGTGTGTGCTTGTAAATCACAAACAAATTTCAGTGCAGAACCAGGGTTTTTTCCGATCAAAACAGCCTAGCAGACTGTGTGCCTGCCTGGCAAACCCAGGCAGAACAGTCACATTTACAAATGTCTTCTAAAGTTTTCATCGCCTCCCTCTGGGACAATGTTGAAAATATTCACTCTTAAGGGCGGACTACTGTTGTTTAGTCTATTTTCTCAGTGAAGTGGGGGGAGGGGCACACTGTGACCTTTGGCTCAAAGTTCATCATGGCTTTTGAATATTCACTGTGGGTATGTCACCTTCCCCTGTGAGGGCTCCTGAGTAGTGGCAGGTGTGCACAACTCAATGGGGGCTGCCACCACTCTGCATAGTGCATCATCGTCACTTCCGGTTACTGGTGGCTCTCTCCCTCTACTGGAGTGTGCTGGTTAGACCTCCCCCCCTACCCCAACACTGTGGTCCCTTTAAGCTGCTGTTGACATGTTTTCACACTTTCTTCTCCTGCACATTGGCTGTGTGCTGGCCCATTTGAGAGGAAGGAACTGCAGAACACTCCTAGCCAACTCTCTTTACGGATGGGAAAACTCCATCTTTGCAAATGGGGAAATGAGGCAGGAGCAGTGACATGAACTGCTGCCTGGATTTGTCCGTGTCCTCTTGTCAGCAACAAAGGGCAAGTAAAGGACCCTTAAGAACATGGCAGCCACCTTGCTTGTAGCAGTATGTTGTCCCACAGACTCTGCATTAAATAATCGAAGACAAAAAGAGCACACACCTCGGACTCTTCCGCTGAGGTGTGTGACTTTATTTCCTTTTCACAGTAGCCCTTTGAAGTAAGTACTACCAGGCTGTGATTTTCCAGATATGGAAGCTAGTGTGTAGCTGAAATGATTTTCCCCCAAATCAGAAAAAAAGAAAAAAATCTCAGTATGAAACTGGTGTTGGCTCTCTGTGCCTTCAGAACCCATCCTCCTGTACCCTGTCTGGGTGTTTGAGCCACTTGGGACTAAGCCTGGGTCCTCTTGTATTCAATCATACAAGCTGAGGTCATGAAACTAAGAAAGGTGGGGGGATGGCCACTGTTTGGGGGTTTCTCCTACCAGTGAGTAGTTTCATGGCCTGAGTGTTGAGTCAAATGGGAATATGTGCAAGCCGGACGGGGAACTACGCAAAGCTCTCCTTATCTGTGCGGGTATCGCCTTTGCAATACCTGTATCCTCCAGCACAAGCCAGAGAGAACACTCAAAGGCTTGACCAAGCATCTTGTGCAACAGCCTGTCGCATCCAGAAATCTCTTGCCCAAGGTCTCTTTCAGCCTTGCAGTACTGAAGACTGGGAGACAGGCAGCTAGCATGGGATGGTAGGGCCCAGCCCCATGGGCAAGGGGATATATTTGGTAGTCCTAATCTTCCATGTCTCATAGGCTTGATCTCTGCATGGTTTTGCTCTTCTTTAAAGTGCAATAATAAACCTTGAATATGCTAGAGTTAAGGAATCAGAAGTTACCCAGCAAAGACCAAGAGGAAAAGTCTTACTGGTAATAACACCACTGAATTTTTTTCACCTGCTTCAGTGCCATCAGTGTCTTGGGCTTGGTTCAGTATGTCTGTGAGGAATTACTTTTGTACTGACCCTTCCTCTTTTAAGTTTAAATTTTGTACACTTTATTTCCTTTTCCCTGAAGGACAATGTGCAGCTTCACCTTTTGTACCCTTATAATTTTCATACGTTATAATAAATCTCTTTCTTGTAGTGATATCCTTTTTGTAGAATCAGAAAAAAAATATTGTCCACATTGAAAGGTTATTATGAACATTGAGGTGGTAGACTAAAAAACAATACATTGCCATGTATAATGTGATTATAATAAGGTGTTTAATCACAAATTTTTTATAAAAATTTACATAGTTGATATTATGCACCTTTAATGCCTTTGAACATCGAAATACTTGAGCATTTTAATGATTAAAATTGTAGCTTCCGTTAATATGTATCATAGTGTCTAGCATGACATGTGTTGTTTTGTCATTGCTGTAAACAAACATTCGACAGACAACTTAAAAGAAGAAAAGTTTATTTGGGGCTCATGGTTTCAAAGAGTTCAAATTCACAGAGAGGGACAGGGCAGAAATAAGCAGCTTGCATAGTGACAAGAGGAAGCCAAGAGGAGACATTGGTGAGAGGGGACACTAATGAGGTGGGACACTGGTAGGACAGATCACTGGTGAAGCAGGACAATGATGAGAGGGGACACTTGTGAGAGGGGACACTGGTGAGAGGGGACACACACTGGTGAGAGGCGACACACACTGGTGAGAGGGAACACTGGTGAGAGGGGGACTTTCTCCTTTTTCTCTTTTAATCTGCATCTCCCTCTGCATCTTCTAGATCCAGTCAGGCTGAAAATGAAGATGCATCATTACGCCATTACAATATCTGAAGAAGGAAAACAAAAATAAAATTATTATTTGTCAGGAGGATTCTGTGCATGGCCTTAAGTAGCACCTCTAAATGACCAATCAGATTTCTAGATGCACTTTGTGATCCGTCTCACTCTTCATGCATCTGCACACATCCCTAACTCACACAGTTAGCAAGTATAAGAGTTAGATGAAAATTCCCTCCCTCTCTTCTTTCCTCCCTCCCTTCTTTCCTCCCTCTCTTCTTTCCTCCCTCTGTCTCTCTCATCCTCCCTACCCATTTTATATTAAGGATTGCTGTGCACCACTGTGGGACAAATGTAGTTCTTAATGCCAAGATTGCTTTTAAATGATAAACATAGAGATCTTACACTAAATCTTGTCTATGAAGAAGTAAAGTCTGTTTCTCCACCCCCATAAGAAAAACATGGTGCACATGACAGCCATCAGGATTGAGAGAGGAAAATGCCATAGGGTCCCTGCACGCACAGAGAAGCCTTTCTGATGTGGATCTGTGTGGGTCCAGTGCCCTTTCCAGCCCCAAGTGGTTGGAACAAAGTTAGGTTCAGGCAAATTTCAGTGGAATGTGAAGGCCAGGTGCTTACCTGCCATAAGGCCTCTTCCACAGAGGAAGGAAGTGCTACCTCTGCCTTCATTGAGGTACATCAAAGATGGGGGCCCCAAACTCAAAGGTCACCAGAAGAACATGCTCAGTACTTCCTGGACCTGAGCAGTGAGGGGCCGGGAAGGCAAGAAGAGAGATCAAGACAAAGGGAGAGCTGGGGACTTGTGCTAGGCAACCCAGCTTCTCTTGGTTCCAGGCCAGTGCTTATCTCTAAATCAAGCTTGCATGAGGCCAGGATACATATCTTTTGGGGCCTCCAGAGAGTTGGAAACCACATCCGTACCTTGGCTTCAACATGAGAGGAACTGCCCAGAGCTGGAGAGCGCCTAGTTGCTACCAGCTGCCTCCACTTCCTCCCAACAGTCACTGCTTCATGCAGTGGGATCGAGTTTTCTCCTCTTTAGCTGGGAACAAGGCCTCTCTACTATTCTAGGCCTTTTCCAGATGCACACGGCTCATCTGACTTGCTCCTGGCCACCTGTGATTTAGAGGCTACAGGAACTTAGCTGATACTCCCCGTAGCTGTGTAGTAGCAACTGTACCCTCCCAGCTGTTTTGTCTACACTCAGTAGCAAAATACAAGCAGGCTTTGGCACTGACCCAGGTTGGAAGGGTGGGATGGGAATGTTCTGTAGGCATGTGGGGGACAGGACTGAGTCTGTCTTTACCATGCTTCCCATGTCCTCCCTGTGGGTCCCCATGCACAGCTCCTTTGGCTGTGCCAGTATCAAGCATAGAAATGACACTTAAGCTTAGGTGTTGGGGCCCAGTCTCTAAGCCCAGAGGTATGTATAGCCTGTTTCCTGATTTGTAAAGCAGGGGGCAGTGCCAGGTTGAGTAAATAAAACAACTTACTGTTGACATTGCTGAGCTTGTGAGCACTGAATGCATGCTTCCTGGTACCCTGGTCACTGACTGGGTTGTTTTAGGTGTGAATGTGTTCATCTCTCATTTTTGTTAAAACTCATGAAAACCTAGCCTTCATCCCTAAGTCTAGTGAGGCTTGGTGTATACCCTGGAAAGTAGGGCACTTGGAAGTGTTGTAGAGAGATGTTGGAGACTGCCATCAAGAAGCATACATTGGCAAGTACTCGATAACTAACATTGAATTAACAAGGGAGAGTTCTTGTTCTTAAACAGCTCTGTGCCAGGCAGCAGAGGAGGTCCCAGATCATTTTCCAAGGATCCCAGGCTCTAGGGAACCCATGTGTCCCCAGATGGCAGCTCTCATCACCCATCTTTCCTGAGGTTTGTGAATAGCAGAAGTTGCAGCCATGTTCTCCAGGGTCCACAAGCTCATCTTGGTATACAAAGGAGCCAAAAAGTTGGGTCATGACACTGAAAATTATCTCCTAGAATTGAGCCCACGTGGTGGTTTGTAGAAATTAGTGGTGGTGGCGGTGGTGGTGGCGGTGGTGGTGGTGGTGGTGGTGGTGGTGTGTGTTCTTTCTGTCTCTCCCCAGAATGAGAAACTGGAGGAGAAAAGTATCCCAGAGCTTGTGAGCATCCTTCCCAGATAACATAAGGATCCTGTTCACAGGGACTGATATTTGAGGGCTCTGTTAGATGCTGCTTCTTTTGTCTCTACAGAAGAGTTTTCTTTAAACCACACTGAGATAGAGACAGGAGCAGCAAGTGTCACAGTCTTGCCATTCTCAAACTCTATGACTTGAATTTCAGACCTTGGGGCACACTCTCTGAGTCTGAGAAACAATAATTTTTTCTGATGAAAGGACATGAATATATCACTTTATTCCAAAAACTTCAATCATGTTTATGCTATCAAACACTCAATAATCACCCAACACAATTGGTTAATAAATGTGCTGGACAGGATTAATCCATCAATATCTTACACAATCAGAACGTAATATGATATCAACTAAAAGACATCAAAACAGAGATAGAGTGATTCCTTAGCAGTTAAGAGAACTTGTTGCTCTTACAGAGGACCAGGATTCAGTTACCAGCTGTAACGTGGTGACTCATCTATAACTCCAGTTCCAGGGTATTTTAGTTAAGGTTTTTATTGCTGTGACAAAACACCATATCCGTAAACAATTTGGGGATGAAAGGGATCTATTTCACTTTACAATTTTCAAGTCACACTATCTTAAAGAAACCAGGATAGGCACTCAAACAGGACAGGAACCTGGGGGCAGAAGCTGATTCAGAGGCCATGGAGGAGTGCTGATTATTGGCTTGACCATCATGCCTTGTTCAGTTTTATAAAACCTGGGGCCACCAGCTCAGGAGTGACCCCACCTACAATGGGCAGTGCCCTCCACCATAAATCAATATTTAAGAAAATACACACGAACTTGCCTACAGGCAAATCTTACAAAGACACTTTCCAATTGAGAGTCTCTTTCACCAAATGACTCTATTTTGAGTCAAGTTGATATAAACTAGATAACTCACAGGAGATCTGATATCCTATTCTGGCTTCCAAGGGTACTAGGCACATATGTAGTGTGTGTGTGTGTGTGTGTGTGTGTGTGTGTGTGTGTGTGTGTGTAAAACACTGAACCATTTTTTTTTAAATTGGAAGAAGATTCAAATATTGTTTTCTCCTAGTCTAGATGCTGGGACTATGTACCTAAGGCATCCAGAGCTATTCAGAAAACATCTGTTCATACTGTAGGCAGTTTGCTCCAGGCTACAACCTGGAACACTCTTCATGAAAAAAGAGCAGAAGAAAGTTTTAGAGGGCTAGAGCCAAGATACACAAGTCCCATGGGGTTTTTAAACTTCAGTTAAGGATTTGGACTTTAGCCTGCAGTTTCAGAATCTTTGGCAAGGTTAAAGGAAGAGAAGAACAAGTTCATCAGCACTTGAGAATGTTAGGGCCCAACAGAAGGGAATAGACAGGAAAAGAGGGAGTTAGGGTACCAGGCCTGTGAGCCATTCGTCTACCGCAACAAAATGCCTAAGGCAATATGCTTAGGAAATATTTGTTTGGTGATTTTAAAAGTTCAAGGCCACAATGATTGGCCTTATTGTCTGGGAATTATGACAAGATATTATGGTAGAACCATGTGGAAGAGAAAATTATTCACTTTGTAGCTAGCAAGCAATGGACCACACTATGGGACCACAGTGTCCCATAGTCTCTTTGAAGGTACGCTCTTAATGACCTAAGGATCCCTCACTATGATCTTTCTCAGAGCTTTTACACTAGGGAGAAAGACTTTAGTGTGCCGGTCTTTGGACAACACCCAATGTCTAAAATATGGAAACCTGCTTCAGGCAACTCAGAAATATTAGAGCGAGATGCTCCCTGGTACACAAGGCAGGAGGACACCTGAGGACTCAGTTCCTAATATACATAAAAGATGCTCCTTAGGTTCTTTCCCACTTTGCTGAGGCCTTAATTTCCCTTAGCTTTCAGGGGTGTCAGATTCCAAGCCCAGTAGTTTGGATTGTTTTAAGACAATAACCAAACACAGCTCCCTCTTGTTCAAAACCCAAGTACCCAATACTGGCCTCCTCCAGGTTCTCCCTGGACAGGTGTATCTCCAGGACTCCATGTCTCCTCACAACTTCTCCTGAAAGGCTAGGCCTGATTCCAGAGTGAGGAAGATTCATGCCTAGCAAGTTCTCCACCTCCCTCCTCAAATCCTTGTGCTTGTTGGTGAGTGGAGAGAGCAGAAAGATCGGCTTAAATTTAAATGTAGTAAGGCTGCTCTGACTTGGGGAAAGGACACAAGCCCTCAGATGCAGAAATACCTTCTGATGTATTAAGAGAGTTCCTGGAACCTTAGCAACAAACTCCATTGGCCATTTTCTACAGGATGCCCCATCCCAACCGCCACAAGAACAGGAAAGAAATGGGGATCAGCAGCTCCAATGGTAGATTCGCCAAGAGAGGTCTGGGTGAGCTAGATCTGTAATGTAATTTTCCCTGAGCAAAGAATGCTAATCTATAAGGAGGAAGAGTCAGAGATGAACAGAAATGGTGTGTGTATGTGTGTGTGTGTGTGTGTGTGTGTGTGTGTGTGTGTGCGCGTGTGTGTGTGTAAATAATAACCCTTTGGTTTTGTTTACTCTTGTCAGACAAGCTGATAATAGCTACCAGAGAGTTGTGCCTTCCTCAGCCCAGAACAGTGCAGGCCCAGTACCCAGGGTTCCTCATCCAGTCTCATAAGACGATATCCTCAGTAACAGTGGATAACCTTCTTCCAATGTGGACAGAACTTTCCCTCCCATGGTTTAAGAGGTTGAGTCTGATCACATTTCAGCTCATCTAGTACTTAGATCATTGTAGACCTGCTTCTGAGCTTTGACTCCATGTTTTTTGCTGCTGACATGGGTCTTGACTCCATCCATTTCTCCTGCCATACTTTGGATCCTTTGGTTTACATGTATCAATCACAACTGTTTTCAGGATGGCCATGTGTCTGGCCCCGGGGGGTGTGGGTTGCAAGACATGAAATGTTACAGATCTCAGGGATTGCTCTGAATTATGAATGACATTCCCAGAGGTGGGCACCCCTAGTAACCTCATTCCTCTGACCCTACACTGTGTTCACATGATGTTCCCATGAGGGCAGAGGATGGGTCAGTAGGGGTGGGTGGGATGGTATTTGGGGGCAGATATTTCCACTATCCTGGGAATAATGACATAGTCCCAACTAAGAGCCTCATTTATACAGTTGTATCTATTCCTCCCTGAGCCATCATTCCTAATGCAGTGTTCTAAGGACATGATCTCTGTGATACTTCCTACCATTGGTAATCATTGGTGACTGACAATCAAGCTCTAGCATGCCTATGCCAGCATATGGAGGAAGCCTTATATTAAACACACCCACCTGATGTGATAGGTAAGTCTTTACACATCTTCTTACAGTGGCATCCCCATAAACATAGAGGTGGGGTATGTGGACTGAAGACTGAGATGACTTCACAAGATGTCAGAATAGCAGCATTTCACAAGGGCAGGTGAATTCTTAAGTCAGCTTTCATCTTTAAAGTTTCTTTCCAATCTCAAAGGACATTGTGGAGATATTTAAGGATCACTTTATTGGTATTAGCCTCCTATAACAATAACCAGAGTGGGCAAATGTCTTTCTCATTTCAACGATTGATATTAGAGACACACTTTAAAAGCCCAAGAGAACAGACTCTGAAAGAGAATCAAAAGGCTGTGATACAAACCTCCTTATTGGGGTTGCACTGTGTATTTGGCATCTATTTCACTATCTTCTATTTCCTACATATAATGTAATGGTCATCCTTTTCCTGTTACCCAAGGGCAGCAATTTCCACTGTAGAGAACATATTTCTTACATATCCTTTAGTAATCATGGACAACTGAATGCGTTCCCCTTGTTATCAGCATAAGAATACCCTGAGCCTTTTTTTTTCTTTTCTTGTCTTTTTTTCTTTTTGGTAGAAATGCCAGACTCTCCTCTGCTTTGCAGGCAGGAAGCCTGTGGTCAAAGCCACGCTCAGCCACCTGGGATTGCACATCTCACATGACAACAGAAACAGAAGTTGTTTTTAAATGCCAAGGAGGAGCTACTTCTTGGTCTACGATCAGGCTGCCAGTCCTTTGGGGAAATGCAAGCCAGTGATCAATTTATTGGGGGGTGGGGACATAGACATAGGGAAGGAGTGTTTTCGAAAAAGAAATATACTGAGGGTGGGGCTACAGAGGTTAAGAGCACATACTGCTCTTTCAGATGACCTGGGTTCAGTTACCAGAATCCACATGGTGGTTCATAACCACCTCTAACTCCAGTTTCAGGCAGTCAACCACCCTCTTCTGGCCTCTGTGGGCACCAGGCATACACATGCTGCACAGATCTACATGTAGGTAAAACACCCATACACATAAAATTAAAAATAGTCTTTTTAAAAAGGAAACAAGACAAATCTATTTGAAACAAAGCAAGATTTGTTTACCATCTTCTTGCACCAGTCTTACTGAGATAGAATAAGGCTGTGGTAGCCAGACTTAGTGGCACTGACTGTAATCATAGCTACTTCTGGAATTAATACAAGAATACGCAAAATTCAAGGCCTGGACAATTAGTGAGACTTTATCTAGAAAGAAAGAGTAAATTGAGGCTCTGAGATATGCGTAGAGTGCTGGTCTAACATGTACAAAGTCATGGGTTTAATCTTTGGAACTACCAAAAAAGATTGACTACCTGACTCCAACGTGAGGATCCAAGCTACATATGATCAGAACTTCAAGTCTCAGGCAGAGTACCAAGAATTAGAAGCTGTGGTCCAGAGGCATGAGAGGATATTTACAGGGGACAAGGAGCTCCAGGCAAACCATGGAAGCACAGGACTTGAACAGACTGAACACTTAGAAAAGATTCCAGGAAAAGCTTTACCAAGTTCTGACTAATAACAAAAGAAATCCCTTACCTGGAAGCAGGGGGTTTTTCTAGTAAACTCAGAGAAGACTTTTGGGAAGCATTTGCTGAGAAATTAGGTGCCAGGCATTATGAAAGGCATGGAACATATGCACTCCACCCACCTATAAGACTAGGAAATATGCATGATTCCATTTTACAGACACAAGACTAGATTTAGAGAAGGTAAAGTGCCTTCCCAAAGTCATGGAGTTGATCAGAAAGGAAACTTAGGTTCTAGCTTAGAGTCGTCAGGCCTCCAGCATGGCTTAACTGACAAGTCCTGTCACTCAAGTCTACCTAGAAACTTACTAGAAGTGTTCAAGTTCCACTTTATCTCTACTGAGTCAGAATCTGCATTTTATCAAGGTTTCCCAGGGTTTCAGCACACATTCTGCCTTCCTGAAGATGGACCTCAAGCACTTTGGGGTCAAGACTCAGCATCCTAATCAGATGGCTGGTACATTACCAGTCAGTGTGGCTGGAAATCTCTAAAGAGGAACCCTGCCAGACAGAGGTAATGATGTTCTATTGTGATATGAAAACACAGACACAAAATAACACCTTATGTAAAAGAAAAAAGGATTACAGGCATCCAATCTATGATTGCTTGTGAATTTATTAGTGCTTTATTTACCTTTCAATATACTTTGTTTTACGGTCTTGGAAGGATGCAGGCTCTTATTAGTGAATTTCTCATATGACTTCTTAGAATATAGAGTTAAAAATCAAATATCCCAAGATCCAAATGATCGTCTAAACTAACAGATGCCTGAAGAATGTAGATGATTGACATTCTATTATAGTTCTAAGGCAATATGGTATGTGATGGCTAATCTTGGAAGCCAACTTGACACATCTGGAAAGAAGGAACCTCAATTAAAGGATTTCCTCCACCAGATTAACCCATGGGATGTGTCCTTGATTACTAATTATGTAGGAGGGCCTGGCCCACTGACTATACCATTCCTAGACCAGTAGCTCTGGGTTACCTAAGAAAGGTGACTGACAGTGGCAGGGGAGTCAATAAGTCTTATTTGCCATTCTCTGGTTTCTGTGTCAAGCTCCTGCCTTGAGTTCTTGCCTTGGATTCCCTGATAATGGACTGTCAACTGTGAGTAAAATAAATCCTCTCCTTCCTGAGTGTTTGGTCAGAGTGCTTAATCACTGCAATAGAAAGCAAAGTAGAACAGAGTACACCAGAAGTCAAAGTGGAGAAGAGAATGGTCCTGTAGGTTAGAGGTCAAGAATATGTTTTTGTTGTTTGAAAAAAAAACACACACACAAAACTAACAACAGAGCAGAACACCTCCTCAGGCATGGAGAGGGGCACCATAGGAAGGAAACAATTTAGGAAAAAAAGGCAACACTAGTGAGCATTTATTGGCAGCACCCGAAAAGTGGGATGCTGCAGTTGACAGGTGCTAGCACTAAAAAGATTTAACTATACCAGGTATTACTCTGATAGATTTTTCAGGGCACCTAGTATCCCTTTGCTCAGTAGCTATGCATTTGGAAGAGGGACTCTAGATGACATGCATGCATTCACTAGAAGTGAATTCTGACTATTGAAAATTAGCGGTAGAACCACTGTGGATTTGTAAACATTGGGAGAGCGACTAAATCACTTCATGATCCTCTCATGAAACTGATCCTCTAACAAAACTGATCCTCTCCACCATGAAAACTCTGATGCCTGTGACCTGGAAACTTTCCTACTTGACTGAAGCCCATACAGTGAGCAGCTGGTCTCTTTGCTTCATATATTACTAGAATGGCACCACCTTGTCTCTTTTCTGTCCCTGTCTAATAACTGATTAAATTACAAGTCCACATCTAGTTCCTACATCACCTTGGACTGAAGTAACCAGTACTTTAAGGCTCCAAGACCATCCTTCTCTTCCCCATGCAGCAAGTAGAAGTTAATACCATCTTTCTTTTCTAGGCTAAACAGAAGCACTTGTTTTGGTACCCAGTCTCCAGCTCTTTGTGTTGTCAGGGCTGCTCTGGATATCTATTTAGTTCTATCTGTAGTGGGTTGGTCTGATACTGCTTGTATTCTAATGCTAAACTCTGTACCCCAAGATCTGGTTGCTCCAAGATAAGCAGAACCTCACATACAACAGCTTTTGTAGAATTGACCTTGCCCCTTAAGTTATCCATGATTTGCTAATAAAGATGCCTGTAGCCTATAGTTGAGCAGAAGAGAGATAGGCAGGGCTTTGGTTCCCTGGCTTGGGCTCTGAGGTGGGAACATGTAGAGGAGTAGAGGAGGAAGAGGAGGAAGAGGAGAGAAGTGGCAATGGGGTAGGTGGATTATAAGTGCATGGCAATGAGGGCTGATAACTGCCCAGCGCTAGTGCTTTAAGGCTTATAAGTACATAGGTTTGGGGTCATTTATTTGAGAATTTAACGATTTAAGGTAAGGTAGAAACCCCCAAACAATATTTACTATAACATCACTCCTTTCTTGGATCAGAGTTTTCCTTCTAGACTTCAGAATCCAGCCTCTGAATCTCCTGCCAGGTCACTGGCCTCAGGTTTCCAAGGAATGATTTTCTAGATGGCCCCTTCCATCCCACATGGAATCATTTACCAGACATGCTCATGGTCTGTATATGTCTACCAATGGAGGGAGTCCTGTTACATTTTGTCTATTGCTGCTTCTACTTCCAGAGATGACAGTTTTTCCTGAATCACCACTGAGATGTCTATACCTGTGGACACTCATGAGCAGCTCCTTCTGCCCTGACAGCATCTTCAGCCCTGTGGGCATCTCCAATCAGCTTTTTTCATCTTATGAGCAGACTATCCATCCCTAAAGCCCACATTATTTAAATTATATTTTATTTTTAATTATATGTTTGTTAGAGGTGAGGGTACTTGAAAATGTGTACTTAAACACTGATGCCCACAGAGATCAGAAGCATTGGATCCCACTAGAGTTACAGGTGGCTGTGAATCACCTGATGTGGGTTCTGGGAACAGATCTTGAGTCCTCTACAAGAGTAGCATGCACACTCATAACTGCTGAGCCATCTTTCTTGCCTCTAAGTCTAACACTTTGTCTCACTAGAACTAACAATTCTCCAAATGGCATTTGCGTTCTTTTGAGGTAGAGGAATAGAAGGAAATGGCACAGTGAATGAAGGAGATTAATGGAAATTTCACAGGAGGAAGCTTGCCACGTCATGACAGCTTAGGCAAGAGACAGAGGAGAACCTCCCAGTAGAGGAAATGAGGTAACATTGGCAGAGACCAGCAATCACCCAGCTCAGCAGGAAGTGGAAAGAAGATTAGTATGTGGGGAGACAAGAGATGAAAAGTGGGGAGGGTGTGGTTGCCTGGAACAACAAGGCTCTCTGGGAGCACTCAGGCCTCAGCCCTAGGAGGAAGGTGCAATGGAGTCATGCTCCTCCGGCTCTTCTCTTGAGCTTCACCCACCAATATTTGTGTGCAGTTTGTCAGGAAAGAGCTAAACACCAAGGTTGGAATGTCAGGCCTCAAATCTACAGTGGAGTCTCTATCGAAGTCTGAAAACAAATCATCTATGCTGAGAGATTAATTTGCATGTCGTATACCTCCCATGTTTCACCCAGTACAATAATGTCAACAGGAAAGTTAAATTCTCCCAGATTACCACTTTGAATCATCTCTAATCCTTGCTTATGTTCAAAAGTGGAATTATGTTTAATCATATACCTATGCAGATGCATAGACACACAGACCAACACACATGTGAGTACACACAATTTGTCAAAAGAAAATTACAAATGCCTTGTGACCATAGCCTCAAAATATAATCATATTACTAGTATTTTGCCTATTAGATATTAATTCCAGTTAATGTAGTGATTAAGGAAGGAACTATAATATTCACTGGAATCATACTTCAGCCAGATATAAAGAGACAGGTTTGTTATTTTTAATAGGCTTTTCATAGATCATCTTCTAAACATAATGGAACAAAGAGCAGGTAAAAGTCAGTCTGTTCAGGACATCTTCACACATGATACCAAGATTAACAGCAGGCCTTGAACACTTGTTACGCTCAGTCTATATCTCATTAGTTCACTCAAAAAGTATGTGTATAACTGAGATAAAATGAACTGGGAAAGCCTTAAGTTAAGTGTCCAAGATGAAAGGAAAACAACATATATCCATTTTTGTTCTCTTGACACTATTTTATTACTAGAAGAAGTTTCTTTATTTGATCACATCCAATATGCCTCTGACATTTGTCTCATGTGAGTCTCTCTCTCTCTCTCTCTCTCTCTCTCTATATATATATATATATATATATATATATATATAATCACATAAGGATAGCACATGGAAGCAGATCTTTGATGAAGATAGAACTGAATAGTCTTATCAAGCTAGTGGCAAACAAAAACCATAAATAGAATAGACAAATTATATACCATGTGTATGGACCCCTGACATGCCAAGAATTCAAAGTTAGTTTAATATCTGAAAATCAATATTTGTGACGCATTACATCAAAATAACAAACAGTGAAAAACCATATGATCATATAAACACAGAGGGAAAAGTATCTGTCAAATACCCACTCCCTTGATGATGAAAATACATAAGTTGTTTGAATAAATGGGAATATTGTGAGCCTAATAAAAATCACCTATGAAAGCTTACAGGTAGGTCAGAGCCAGCCAAAGCTGTCCAATTTCAGCATTTCTCTTCTTTAACCTGCCTTTTCTTTTTTCTAGACTGATCTCAAACTCCTGAACTCAAAGGCTTTTCCTTCCTCATCCTCCCAAATAATAGTTATACAGTAATGTACCACCACATCTACTTCATTCTTGGCATTTCTATCTGAAAATTTACTGGAAACTCTAGTCAAAGCAAGTAGGCAAAAAATGGAAATTGAAGTTTTCATATTGAAAAGAACAAAGTAAAACTATCTCTACTTGTAGAGAACCCGTGTAAGTAAAATATTCTTTAAAATTGCACACTGAAAGTAAAATTAATAGTTAAGCAGAGAGTCTATGGGCTACCTCAGCAACAGAGGACTCCACTTAGCTTGAATTATGCACACCTCTATCTAACACCAATGCCCTTGGCAACATAAGCCCTTACACATACTGTGCACATACATCCCTTCCCTAACAAGAGGCTTAGCAACATAGGACCTCTCCTCGTCTAACTTCATGCTCACACACCCCATTCTGAGCAAGAAAAGAAGTTTCTCATCCATTCCCACTCACACACAAGTATTTAAAATCCCATTTTGTAAACCAGTTTCTTCTACTCAAACACAGTTCAGATATATACAGGTATGGGAGTAATGGAGTCAATCTGAACTAGACTATTTAAGGCAAACAGTGTCTTCTATGAGAACTTTTGGGGAAAATCCACTATTTGCCATTTTAACACATATGTATAATTTATTATGCATATTATTAAAATCAGATGCATTATAAGAAGGGATATATGCAGGGAGCAAAAGCTTACATAACTTTTCTATATGTGTATATTTTTACCTTGATTCATTGAATAAGACACAAAGAACCTTAAAAAACCTTGTCCAAACACCAATTGACAGTAACAAAACTAGTTAATTAGATTATAGGGCATAATATCAATATGAAAAATACATTTATTTATATCAGAAATAAAAAGTGTAAAAATGAGGACTGGGGACACAGATCACTGGGTAAGCATAAGGATTTCCAAATTCCCAGCATCCCCACACAAAAATGAGCATAATTGCATATACCTGTAATCTCAGCATTAGGTAAAAGAAATAGGTGTCTCTCTAAAGCTTAGTGCATCTAAATCGCATCTAAAATGAGATGACTGAGAGACTCCATTGCAAAGTAATAATGCTAATAATGATAGTGGGAAATACTCAACATGGTCCTGTGACCTCTGTGTATGTCTGTGCACAAAGGCACATGAACCTCCACACATACCCCAGTTTAAAAGTGAAACTAAAAAGTAATCCCATTTACAATTGTATTAAAACATAGAATGGTAATAAATTCAACTAAATAAATGTATGGTTTATATACTGAAATAAAAAAAAAGAAATGGTCTGCAAATATGGATTCTTGGACTCCTTCCTTTCCCATTTGTAACCCTTTGATCACCTTCAGTTGTCCTTACTGCTTAACCTAGACTTCAAGTGCTACATTGGACAGAGTGGACATATTTTACTTGATCCTGACTAGTGGAAATGTTTTGAGCTTCTCTCCATTTAACTTAATGTTAACTGGCTGTAAACTCCCTTTATTATGTTAATCTCTGTCTCTTGTAGGCCTTGTCTCTCCTATACTTTTATCGTGAGTAAATGTTGAGATTTACTATGTTTAAGTAGGGGCCTTGTATTCCTGATCTTTCCAAGACTTTTACCATGAAGGGATGTTGAATTTTTTCAAATGCTTTCTCAGCATCTAATGAGATGATCATGTGTATTTTTTTTTAGTTTGTTTATATAGTGGATTACGTTGATGGATTTCCGAATATTGAACCATCCCTGCGTTCCTGGGATAAAGCTTACTTGATCATGATGGATGATTGTTTTACTGTGTTCTTGGATTCAGTTTGCGAGAATTTTATTGAATATTTCTGCATTGATATTCATAAGGAAATTGGTCTGAAATTTTCTTTCTTTGTTGTGTCTTTGTGTGGTTTAGGTATGAGTGTAATTGTGGCTTCATAGAACAAATTGGGTAGTGTTCCTTCTGTTTCTATTTTGTGGAATAGTTTGAAGAGACAAACATAGTAAAAGCAATATACAGCAAGCCAGTAGCCAACATCAAACCAAATGGAGAGAAACTTGAAGCAATCCCACTAATATCAGGGCCTAGACAAGGCTGTCCACTCTCTCACTATCTATTCAATATAGTACTGGAAGTCCTAGCCAGAGCAATTAGACAACAAAAGGAAGTCAAAGGGATACAAATAGGAAAAGAAGTCAAAATATCACTATTTGCAGATGATATGATAGTATACTTAAGTGACCCTAAAGCATTCACCAGAGAACTCCTAAACCTGATAAACAACTTCAGCAAAGTGGCTGGATATAAAATCAACTCAAACAAATCAGTAGCCTTTCTCTACTTGAAGGATAAACAGGCTGAGAAAGAAATCAGGGAAATGACACCCTTCACAATAGTCACAAATAATATAAAATAACTCGGTGTGAATCTAATCAAGCAAGTGAAAGAATTGTATGACAAGAACTTCAAGTCTCGGAAGAAAGAAATTGAAGAAGATCTCAGTAGATGGAAAGTTCTCCCATGCTCATGGATGGGAATGAATAAAATAGTAAAAATGGCCAAAAGCAATCTATAGATTCAATGCAATCCCCATCAAAATTCCAACTCAATTCTTCATAGAGATAGAAAAAGCAATTTGAAAATTCATTTGGTATAACAAAAAACCCAGGATATTGAGAACTATTCTCAAAAATAAGAGAACTTCTGGGGGAATCACCATCCCTGACCTCAAGCTGTACTACAGAGCAATAGTGATTAAAAACTGCATGGAATTTGCACAAAGACAGGCAGGAAGATCAATGGAATAGAATTGAAGACACAGAGATGAACACACATACCTATGGTCACTTGATCTTTGACAAAGGAGCTAAAACCGTCCAGTGGAAAAAGGACAGCATTTTCAACGAATGGTGCTGGTTCAACTGGAGGTCAGCATATAGAAGAATCTAAATCCATTCTTATCTCTTTGTCACAAAGCTGAAGTCCAAGAGGGTCAAGGACCTCCACATAAAACCAGATACACTGAAACTAATAGGAGAGAAGGTGGGGAAGAACCTCGAATACCTGAGCACAGGGGAAAAGTTCCTGAACAGAACACCAAAAGCTTAGGCTCTAAGATCAAGAATTGACAAATGGGACCTTATAAAATTGCAAAGCTTCTGTAAGGCAAAGGACACTGTCAATAGGACAAAATGGCAACCAACAGATTGGGAAAAGAACTTTATGAATCCCACATCCGATAGAGGGCTAATGTCCAATATATACAAAGAACACAAGAAATTAGACTCCAGACAACCAAATAACCCTATTAAAAATGAGGTACAGAGCTAAACAAAGAATTCTCAACTGAGGAAACATGAATGGCCAAGGAGCACCTAAAGAAATGGTCAACATCCTTAGTCGTCAGGGAAATGCAAATCAAAACAACCCTGAGATTCTACCTCATACCAGTCAAAATAGCTAAGATCAAAAACTCAGGTAATAGTAGATGCTGGCGAGAATGTGGAGAAAGAGGAACACTCCTCCATTGTTGGTGTAATTGCAAGCTGGTACAACCACTCTGGAAATCAGTCTGGTGGTTCCTCAGAAAATTGGACATCACATTACCTGAGGACCCAGGTACCACTATACCACTCCTGGGCATATATACCCAGAAGATGCTCCAACATATATCAAGGACGTATGCTCCACTATGTTCATAGCAGCTTTATTTATAATAGCCAGAAGCTGGAAAGAACCCAGATGTCCTTCAACAGAAGAATGGATACAGAAATTGTGGTACATTTACACAATGGAGTATTACTTAGCTATTAAAAATAATGAATTCATGAAATTCTTAGGCAAATGGATGGAACTAGAAAATATCATCCTGAGTAAAGTAAACCAATCACAAAAGAACTCACATGGTATGCATTCACAGATAATTAGATATTAGCCCAAAAGCTCACGATACCCAAGATACAACTCATAGACCACATGAATCTCATGAAGAAAGAAGACCAAAGAGTGGGTGCTTCAGTCCTTCTTAGAAGGAGTAACAAAATACTCATGGGAGCAGATATGGAGACAAAGTGTGGGACAGAAACTGAAGTTTCCAGTTGTCTGGAAACTGTTCCACCTGGGTATCCATCCCATGTGTAGTCACCAAAGGTAGACGCTGACGTGGATGCCAGGAGTGCATGCTGACAAAAGCCTGATATAGCTGTCTCCTTAGAGGTCGGCCAGAGCCTGACATATACAGAGGTGGATGCTCACAGTTAACCATTGATCTGATCAAAGGGTTCCCAATGGAGGAGTTAGAGAGAAGACTGAAGGAGCTGAAAGAGTTTATGACCCCATGAGGAGAGCAACAATATCAACTAACCAGAGCTCCCAGGATCTAAACCACCAGCCTGGGAGCACATAGGGAGGAACCCATGGCTCCAGCTGTATATGTAGGGGAGGATGGCATTGTCGGGCATAGGTGGGAGAGGAGATCCTTCCCAGTGTGGGGGAATTCGAGGGTGGGGAGATGGAAGTGGGTGGGTGGGTGGGGACACATCCTCATAGAAGCAGAAGGAGGAGAATGGGATAGGAGGTTCCTGGGTGGGGGTTGGGGTGGAGGTGGGGAATAGGGAAATGAGATAACATCTGAAATATAAATAAAACATCCAACAACAACGAAAATTTTGGCATTTGTCAAAAGCTTTCTTGTATCTATGAGATGATCATTTTGGTTTTGCCTTTTAATCTGTTTATGTGCTGGGCATGTTTGCTGATCTACATATGTTGAACCATGTATCTCTAGAATGAAGTCAATTTGATCATAGTGGATGATCTTTTTGATGTTTTCGTAAATTCAGTTTTTGAGTACTTTATTGAGAATTTTTGCATCATGTTCATAAGGTCTACATTTTTTCATTTTTGTTGAGTCTCTGTTTTAGTATAGGGACTTTGTAAAAAGAATTTGGAAGTGTTCCCTCAGTTCCTATGTTGTGAAATGATTTGAAGATTATTGACATTAGTTATTCTTTGAAATTCTGGTAGACAAGACCAATAAGAACTATGCTACAGCTATGTGGAAGGACCCTCTTACCCTTAAAGGGAATGGCCCAGACCCAGTTCTCTTATGGGGCCGAGGATTGATATGCCTATTTGGTACCACAGAAGGCACAGCTAAATGTCTACCAAAAAGATTAATGAAATAAATAGATACCCCCCACAAAGCCAGGCCCAACCATAAATAAGATGAATAACAATTGACATCCAGGGAAGAGAAATCTCCCTGAGAATTCCCTTCTTTTTCCTTTCCAGGTAAAAATGAATCACCCGTGATGTCTGCTGTTAGAAGTTCTAATCCAGATGCTGACCTCCAACCTTACACTACTCAGACCTTTGACGGGCCATTGACAAGAATATCAAACAGCTAGAGACTGACATCACTAATCTGAAGAAATCCCTCGTTTCGCTATCTGAAGAGACCTCCAAAAATCGCAAAGGACTTTATTGGACTTGATTTACTCTTTTAAGATAGAAAAGGTTGTGTACAGCTCTTGACTGTGTACAGCCCTTAAAGAAGAATGTTGCCTTTACATAGACAAGACAAGGATGGTTAAAGACAGCATGAAAAAAGTCAGAGAAGGCCCTGAGAAAAGATAGAAAGAGAAAGAGAAAGATGAGTGCTGGTACAAGAATTGGTTTTCAGCCTCTCCATGGTTGTCAACCCTACTTCCTTCCATCTTGAGACCATTATTTGGGTTATTTTTGCTTATTTCTTCTGGTCCCTGGGCCTTAAATAGGCTGACTAACTTTGTGAAACAACAGAAAAATAATTTGTTAGCAAAACCTATTCAGATACATTATCATTAGTTAGCTATGGAGGACCACGAGACTCAAGATGAGGTTGTTACTCTATCCAGGGTGTTCCCAAAACCCATCCCCACCCAACCTAAAAGAGGGAACTTCCGCCCCTAGACCAAGCAGAAAGGGGCCACCCAGAACTCCCTCTGAATGATGATCTGAATTCTTGCTTAGGCTGCGAGGCTAAGCACTGCAAGGGAATATAAATAAAAGTTAAAAATATCTCTCTGGGTTCCCTGAGGGACAAGCCTGACTGCATAGGGGTTGTCAAAAGTATCCCCTCTCCAGGACTGGAGGTCAGGCTTCTATCCCCGCCTTCACAAGATTAGAATCGCCACAGCCCTTCTATACTTAGAGAAGGGAGGAGATGTCAGGGGCAGCCCTGCTTATACACTGAAGGCCTAAAATCAGCCATAGGGCTAAAATCAGCAATAGGCCTGTCATACATGTATACTAACACCAAGTCTTGGGTCTCTGTGGAAAAACATTGAAACAGATGGCTATAAGCTATTGTAAACAGGCAGTTTTTGTGGAAATTTACCAGCCTGAGTAGTCATAGACCTTGTAAATAGGTAGCCTTGGCAGATAATACCAACTTAGATAAGGATAAGTGAATCATAGTCAGAGTCATAGTGACCTGTCCCCTGAACCTCCACCCAGCTGAAACCCTGTTCTGAAAGATATCTGTATTCCCCCTGAACACACACGCTCCAGTGTCATCCCCTTCCCCACATCCTGCCTTTTTGTGTTTATAACCCCTGTGTGAATGAGTATAAATTACGATTTGAAAAAAATAAATAAAAAGAAAGCAAGAACAAGAAAGCAAGGAAGCAGCAAGAAAGCAGCAAGAAAGCAGCAAGAAAGCAAGAAAAGCAAGAAAGCAAGAAAATCAAGCAGGAAAGCAGGAAAGCAAGCAGGAAAGCAAGCAAGCAAGAAAGAAAGAAAGAAAGAACACAAGAAAGAAAGAAAGAAAGAAAGAAAGAAAGAAAGAAAGAAAGAAAGAAAGAAAGAAAGGAAGAAAGAAAGAAAGAAAGAAAGAAAGAAAGAAAGAAAGAAAGAAAGAAAGAAAGAGAAAAGAAAGAAAAAGAAATTCTGGTAGAATTCTATACTGAGTATACTAGGACCTTGGTTTTGTTTGTTTGTTTGTTTGTTTGTTTGTTTTGTTTTGTTGATGCATTATTCCACTAGAGATTATGGGTCTGTTGATTTCATCTTGATTTTAGTAGGTAATGTTTATAAAGAAATTTACATTTTTTTTAGGTTTTCCAGGTTTTTGAAATTCTGATTTTTAAAGTATGTCCTTATGAATACCTGAATTTCCTCTGTTTGTTGGGATGTCTCCCCTTTCATCTCTAATTTTATTAATGTAGTTATTTATTAATTATTTCTTCCCATACACTCTTTGTGAATGCTATTTCTTCTTGTTTTTCTAAAAATTTCAAGTATATCATTGTTATTAATGGGAGATTTGTCCAGTTTTTTTAATGTAGGTACTTAGTGCTATAAACTTGACTCTTGGCATTGTCTTCATTTTGTAAGCATATTTTATATTGTCATTTTCATTCAATTTTAAAAGAATTTTAACTTCCATGTTGAATTTTGTCTTAAATCAACTTTCATCCAGTTGTGAATTAGTCTATCAGTTTATATTTTTTCCATTTCTACTGTTGAAATCCATCCTCAAAAACATTGCAAGATATATTGTCAATGCTATTTGTTACCATCTATAACATGTTAAGATTCTGTTGCTGAAGACACTACTTAATTTTGTCATAGAATATAGAAAATTTGAGCTGGTATCCCACTAGAAGCTTTACCCTACTGACCAGTGTTCATAGTGCTAAAAGGCACTATGAATGCTACCAGAGTACAAAAGTAATCAATCTCACCCAGATAAGAACCTGTAACTAGCAACAACACCAGTATATCTTACAACCTACCTGCAAGATATATTGGCGGAATAGTGGCACAAATGTTATTGGAGAAATCTACTACCTTTTGATTGGATTTATGGCTCATTCCATGACATAGAACCCACACTTGACATTGTTAATGAAGGCCAAATCCCTAAGACTAGGTTAGTCATGTTCTCTAGGGGAAAACCTATTATTGTTCTGCTAAGTGAGCATAGAAATAAAACAATTCTTAATTGTTACACCCATAAGTCATGACATCATTCAACCCTTGTCAGAGAACTTCTTGGAATGGAAGTTAATTAACACAGATATATACAACTGGACAATATATATATATATATATATATATATATATATATATATATATATATATATCCACTCTACTAATAGCCTAGGAATTTATATGGAAGAGGAGAGAGGAGGAAGAAAGAATGTAAGAGCCAGATATGGTGGATGACTCCAAGGAAACAGTATCTTCCAGACACAGTGGGGCTTATATACACATAAACTCACAGAGAGTGTTACACTGTGTACAAGACAAGCACAAATTTAAGCCAGACAAATCCCAGCATAGAGAAGGGTAAGCAGGCACAAAGTCTCAGACCTAAAAGAAACTTTTTGCAATCAATACCTCCTTGGAAAAGGAAGATCAGTTTCCTCCAATGGAGTGACACTGGTTATATCAGCCACATTCTAGAGCAGGTCTCATGCTTAGGAGTAGTTGACCAATACAAAATGGACTCCATTTATTTTTTTATGTACTTTCTTTGTTTTGACTTGGTGAGGATTTTTGTTTGTTTGTTTGTTTGTTTGTTTGTTTGTTTTTAATCTTTTGGGTTTTTCTTTTTCCTTGGTTTGTTTTTTATGTGTATTGAGGAGATAAAGGACATTAAAGACTCCCCTTATCAAAGGGTGAGTAGGGAAGTAAAGACTGGGATCTGAGAGAACATAGGGGAGGGGAACATATGATAAAAAATACATTGTATGGCTAGCCAACATGACTCCAGCCTGGATCCACAGGCCCCAGATGGATACAGCACTCTGGAAATGCCCCCTGCTTCACCCAGTGCCACAGGACCTGGGCCGGCAGACTATGCTCAATGACACTTGCCTTGTGCTACCCAACACATTTGGGGCATAGCACTGTAAATGTCAATATTGCTTTTATTTCCTCTAATGAAGGGATGATATGAGAGGTATGCACAAGCAGTGTGAATACATGACTTGATCTGACTGACCCCAAAGTATTTCTAATTATTCCTATGCCTAGACCCAGAAGCTTCTAACCTCTGTACAATCTAATCTGTTACACACCCAGACCTTGAAGGTTTCAGCTTCTAGCCTCCATCTACTAACCTAAGCCTAAAATATTTCAGCCTCCAAGACTTACTGTTGAATAAACTCATTATTTCTATCTCTTTCTGAATTCTGGCTGGCTGGTTCAACTCACTTGTTCTGACTCAAACTCCTCTCCAAGCTGACTGATTCAAATTGGCTTCTCTTGGCTTCTGACTGAATTGCTCTGCTTGGAAAGACTGTCTTTGAATTTTATGAACTAAACTGCTCCAAATTGCACTGAACTGAACTGAGCTCAACTGAACTGGACCAAACAGAACTGAACTGAACTGAATTCAATTCAATTGAATTCTCTCTCCCTCACTCTTCAAGTAACCTCTGTTTCCTGTCTGTTCTCTTGAGAGTTGGGCATATCCTATCTCTGACTCATTCTGGCAAATCTTCTGCCCTCAATTAGACAGATTATGTGGGATTAAGTGTGTGTACTAAAGATGTGTTTATATTCAGCTGGATCATGTACTTGGACGTAATCCCTTGCCAGAGCTGTCATGTTGCTAAATTAACATTCCTCTACACAACACTCCTGAGACAACCCCAGATATCCAGAGGCCCCAGATGACACTAAGATGAGCAAGAAAGTTGGAAGAGAAAGAAAAGAAGAAAGTTGTATGCACAATAAAAAGAAGCAGAACTGGAGACTTGAGAGTAGTGAGCAACAGCCTGATGTAAGTAGACAGCAATGACACCTAAGGCCATGGTGAGGTCCTGGTCTATGCTATTGGAAAGGGTCTTGGTCCATGGTCCTGCAGCAGAAGCTACCAAAGGCTAGGCAGATAGCCCTGGTCTAGGCTGCACCTGGGGACATGATGATATCTGAGGGCTGTACAAAGTTGGGCATACTCCTTGCCTGGGCATTGTGAGAAAGCTGGCCCTGAAGGTGAGAGAGCAGGAGAGCAGTCCCTGCCCCTCACCAGGAGCAAGGGGGAACATGGGTGGACCATAACATAGGAGAGAGGTTAGAAGATAGCACATGATAGAGGAAAAGAGATGGAGACAGAGAAATAAATAATACTATGGATATTCTAAAAACTCATAAGAAAGCATACTATTTGTAAGATCACTTTAAAATATGGTGTGCGTGTGCGTGTGCGTGTGTGTGTGCCTGTGTGTGTGTTAGGTAAAATTATGTCATGTTGAATGATAATGTTTCGCTGGAACCCATAGGACATCTAACACCTCACATACACAAGCATGGAACACTTTCCTTCCATTTATTAGTCAAGAGAGTCTAAGATATTCCTTAAATAATATGGACTATTGCACTTGGATATAACTTTAAAATAATAACCTATCACTGGAGAGATCATATACTATGGAAACAGGATTTGGTGGAATAAAGTTTACATTGACATGGAAGCCACCTATCTGAGGGACAGCTCTTATAGTATCAAAGGTGTCTGTAATCTGCTGATGAAAAGGAAAGTGATCAATAGTCCTATACAGCTATAAGGCTTGTGAACTACAACAATGGCCTAATATCACCAACAGTGCAGTAATGACACATTATCTTATGGAAAACGAACAGCTGTCTAATCGTACTTAACACCTCTCAATAGAGAGGAACTCATGCCTGGTACTGTAAATACAGGCAAGAAGCCATATCTGGAGATGAGAGACCCTAGAGGAGAACCTGCAACTGCCATTTTCCTAAATTAACATAACTTCTAACTGCATCCTAAATATTTGTGTTATACTCATAAATGAGTATATTTCTCACCTCTTCTCAAAGAAGCTTTGTTGTACAGCAGATAGAGTCTACTACAAAGATCCTCAACTATTCAACATTCAGAGAATAACTGATTGCCTAAAATTGGTACATCTACAACATGACCTTTAAGACTCAAAGAACATCACAAAGAAAGAGATGAAAAATTGTAGGACCTAGACAACTGGGATGTTTGCTGTCAGTATCTTCTAGACATGACAAAAACTCAAAAAATCTTGTTGCCTTCACAAGACCTGCGCAATGACCACACCAGTCAACACACCATCCTAGATGGAAGAACGTTTCATAAGCCCTCATCTCTAGATGAAGAACTACAGGCAATCAATATCTGCTGAGGGAGGGAAAATAAGTTTCTCCCCCATTAGGTTATCCTGATAGATTATCCAATCCTACATGATATAAACACATGTACATATAGGCAACAGTATTTAGACTTTGAAAGTGTATGTGTACACAAATATATTTAGATATAATACATGTGTATTTATGTGACAATAATAATTATAGAAGAGGTATGAGTTTGAGAGGGAATGTGGGATTAAGTATAACAGATGTTGGAGAGAGGAAAAGGAGTGGTAGAAACAATGCAATGGGGCATACTCATCTATGACATTTTTGAAAAAATGAGGAATGGATTCAAAAAATGTGGTATATTTACACAATGGAGTATTACTCAGCTATTAAAAACAATGAATTCGAGAGGTTCCTAGGTAAATGGATGGAACTAGAAATTATCATCCTGAGTGAGGTAAGCCAATCACAAAAGAACACACATGGTATTCACTCACTGATTATTGGATATTAGCCCAGAACCTTGAAATGCCCAAGATGCAACTCACAGGCCACATGAAGCTCATAAAGAAGGAAGACCAAGCGGGGTGATTCGGTCCTTCTTAGAAGGAGCAACAAAATACTCAAGGGAGCAAATATGGAGACAAAGTGAGGGACAGAAACTGAAGGAGGGGCCATCTGAAGACCATTCCACCTGAGTATCCATCCCATGTGCAGTCACCAAAGGTAGATGCTGATGTGGAAGTCAGGAAGTGCATGCTGATAAGAGCCTGATATGGATGTCTCCTCAGAGGTCTTCAAGAGTCTGACATATTCAGAGGCAGATGCTCACAACTAGCCATTGAACTGATAATGGGGTTCTCAATGGAGGAGCTAGAGTGAAGACTGAAGGAGCTGAAAGGATTTGCTGCACCATGAGGAGAGCAACAATACCAACCAACCACAGCTCCCAGGGTCTAAACCATCAGCCTGGGAGCACTTAGGGAGGGATCCAGGGCTTCAGTTGAATATGTAAGAGTGGAGGGCCCTGCTGGGCATAGGTGAAAGAAGAGAACCTTGACCTCATGAAGGTTGGACGCTCCAGGGGGTGGGAATTTTGAGGGTGGGGAGGTGGGAGTGGGTGGGTAGATAGAGGTTACATCCACAGAGAAGAAGGAGGAGGGGTGAGGGGATGGGGGTTCCTGGGTAGGTTGGGGATGGGGTAAGGGGACAACATATGAAATGTAAATAAAACATCCAATAAAAAAAATTAATCAAATTTGTGTCAGCCTTCATTTACATAACATAACGATTTTGTAGCATGAAGTAGTCATGTATCATTTATCTTGTAGCTGAATGATAGTTCATTGAGTCTACATGTCATGGGGTTGTTGTAGTTGTTGTTGTTGTTGAGAGGGTGTTTTGCATCCCAAGCTAGCCAGGTACTTGAATAGATGTTTTCCAAAGTTGATATACAAATGGTCAACATCTCACAAAAAGGTGTTCAGCATCATTCACTAAATTGGTTCAAATAATAACTACCATGAGCTACCACTTAATTCACACCAAAGCAAGAGAGAAGAGAATGTACAAGTCATTGAGAGTATGGAGCCATCAAACACTACAGTAAAATGAAAAAAGGCATAGCTATTGTAGAAAATACTTTCACTGGTTCTTCAACAGTTTATTTGTTGGTTTGGTTTGGTTTGTGTTTTGAAACAGGATCGTTCTATGTACTTCAAGTTGGCCCTGCTTAAGACTCCTAATAAATTATAAGCATGTACCACTATGTAGCAACTTAGAGAATTATTATGACCCAATTGTTCCATTTGTAAGATAAAGAAAGCCATTAGAATTAAAAATAAGTGAGCAATTAAAACACATACAAATATTCTTACTCAATGTTCAGTGGCAGTAGCCCAAATATCTGCTAACAAACAAATGGGAAACAACATGACGGGGTTGGGAGTGTCCCTCAGTTGCCTAGCACATATGCAGTTTCTGAGTTTGAGCCCCAGCACCACATAAACCAAGAGTGGTGATGGTAGAAGACACAGGAGGATTAGAAGTTCAAACAGATGACATCTTGGGGCTATATATTAGGATCTAGGCTAGCCTGGGATGCAAAAGGCCCTGTCTCAAAAACAAAATCAACAAACCCATGGCATGTTCACTCAGTGAAATATCATTGTTACAAAATAAATGATATATGATTACTTCATGCTACAAAATTATTATCTTACATGAATGAAGCCTGACACAAAAGATCCTATATGATAACTCTACTAATCCATTTGTTTCAATTGCTTATGGTCCATTTTCATTCCATAGGAATTTTAGGCGGGCAGCTTTTCTATTTATATACCAACTATGCAAAGCCAGAGATGGGATCAATGATGCTGGCTGTCTAATGACTGTAAAGTTTTGCATCCTGATTACAGAACAGAAACTAAATGGTGGTCATGTTGAAGTGTATGTGGACTTAAGACCAGTAATGAGTGGAGATGATTAAAGGAGGAAAGGGTCCGACAGTGCAAACTGGGCACATTTAGCTAGCTGCTACGTGGGTGAACCAGATATTCCACCAACATCTCCTCAGTCACTCTCACTTGTTTCCATTCCACTGGATCTTGTGTCTGCTGGAAATAGAGCCCCTTCATCATTGTTTTTTTTTTTCCTGTACTTCAAGGTATTATTAATAATTTTTAAAAAACTGAATAATGCAGATCCATCATTCCCCATCATTTCAAGCAGTATAATACCAAACCAAACAAAATCCAATCTAGAGAAAAAGCCAAGATTTTCACCAGCCTAAAAGGCAAGGTATTCCTAAATGGAACACTGGTAAGCTATAGAAAAGAGAATACCCTCTAAAATCCAAATGTGCACAATTTCCTAACACCTGCATGTAATTATGAGGGCTCTGTGACAGCCTGGGCTCAGGGATAAAGCTCCTAGGCATGAAGTCGCCTCTTTCTCTGTAATCCCACACAGTATCACAGTAATAGCTGTAATAAGGGGCTTAGTTGCTTGTCACTTTGGCTCAAGCATCTTGGCACTTAATGTTTGCAAGGTATTGTTTCGAAAAGAACCCAAACACCTGCCCCAAAAGAAAAAGCTGTTATCTAATTGTTGAAAGATTACTTTACTTAATGTAAAACATGAAAATATTTAGGACAACATGGGTTTTAAAATTTGTTCAATCTAGATGTTGAATCATGGATATGCATCGTTGCCTACAAAAATGCGACATCAAATATTTAAGTAAGTAATGGATTAATTCATGATCCAGCACTAAGGAAGTGACAGGATGTTGCAATCAGAGCTCAGAATCTGAAGTCTAACACATCCAAGGTATGAATCCCAGACCAGCACCCTTTAAGGATGGGCTAGCCTTGAAGATGTTTTATCTTCCTAGGCTTCTCTTTGTCAAATGCTTACCTTTGGTGTCAATGTAATGAGTAAACTACATGTAGCAGATTGCCTACACATTGTGCTCACCCAGAAACACTTGATTATAAAAGTGCATGCTGGCCTTTAAGTCCTTTAAACGAATACTTGAAAACAGAAGAGAACTACTGCTTTAGCTCAATTTACAGAGACTTTCTCTGGAAAACAGATTTCTAAATAGTTTCATCAATATGCAAGCAAACAGGAGACTTGGCAGGGTGGCTTGGCTTGTAATCCTGGTATTCAAAAGGATGAGGCAGGAGGACTCTGGGTTTGAAGCTAGCTTAGGCTACATAGTAAGGCTCTGTTTCAACAACAACAGCAACAACAAAGTAAAAGAGGTTTGTTTTTTTTTTCCTATGATCCTAAGGATACATATTCAAAAAGGCTAGGATGGTGTTCAGAAATCCAGATTGGGTTGGATTTTGGAATTCTCAAAGAATTGGTATAGATCAGTGGTTCTCAATCTGGGGGATGAGATCCCTTTGGAAATTGAGCAACCCTTTCACAGGGGTCACCTGAGACCATCAGAAAACACAGCTATTTACATATGATTCATAACAGCAGCAAAATTACCATTATGGTATAGCAATGAAAATAATTTTATTAATGAGGATATGATATGTCATGTCCTCACAACATGAGGAACTGTATTAAAGGGTCACAGCATTAAGGAAGGTTTTGAGAACTACAAAGAAGCTGCATAATCAATAACACAGTACAAGTTGAGACTTGCAGGAACTACATACAGCAAATACAGGTCTTCAAGCTGTATACATAGGAAGGAAAGTACACATTGCAGTGGTCTCACTGATGGTAAAAATTATGAGGACTCACAGAGAAATTTAGCTCATGATGAACCCAGAGGTGAGAGCACTAAGCTGTGCTTACTATTTCAAGTCAAGTAAGATTCTATCTCTTACAAACAAGTCTACTACATTACTGTAGCCACACTGTAGCTTTGGGAGCTGAGGGACCCTCTGATCCGAGTTTTGTTTCACCCCCCCCCGTGCACTTTGGGGTCATTTCTCTTGAACCCCCATATTATTCCTACAGTACTAGGCTGAAACATAAACAATAAACAATATTGAGTAGATTTTGCCTATAAAAAATACAATTTGATGTGGTTTGCCTAGTTCTTAACATGTATGAATGGTTATGGAAGTGATACTATAAATTAGCTTCAAATATATGTTTGACTTCATTCACCTATTTTAGAAGATTTGCAGAAAGTTGGAAGTGAGAAATTTCCAGAAAATGCCCTAATTTTATGAGAGTAAAACACTGATGCTTTTTATGGTTTGGACATTCAATGTTCCCCAAAGGCTACATGCAAAAGGCTCAGTCAACAATTTGTGGTGCCAGCCAAACATTGGATAGAAGTCAGGGATGCTCATGAAAGAGTTGGGGGAAGGATTGATGGCCCTGAAGGGGATAGGAATTCCACAGGAAAACCAACAAAGTCAACTAACTTGAACTCCTGGGAGCTCTCAAGAGATTGAACCATCAATCAAAGAGCACACACAGGCTGGACGGAGCCCCTGGTACACACGTAGCAGATATGCAGCTTATTCTCCAAGTGGGTCTGGAATAACTGGAACAGGGGCTATCACTAAGGCTATTGCCTGACTGTGGAATCCGTTCCCCAACAGGACTGACTTGTATGGCCTTGGTGGGAGAGGATGAGCCTAACTCTGTATGAGACTTGATGCATCGGACTGGGGAGATACCCAGGAGGGCCCACCCCCTCAGAGAAGAAGGGCAGGGGAAGTGAGGAGGGACTCTGTGAGGGAGGACCAGGAAGGGGCAGTGTTTGGGATGTTAATTAATTCATTAAAAGAAACAATTTGTGGTGCTATTGGAAAGTGGTAGAGGTGGGGCCTAGGGAAAGTTGGGTCATTTGGAGCATGCTCATCAAAGAGATACTGGGCCTCCAATCTTTTTCTCTGATCTTTGCTTCCCACTGCCATGAGATGACTTCCTGTGTCATAACTCCCACTGTCAATGTGTAGATAATGGCACTATCACAGACCCAAAGCAACTGAAACTATAAGCCTAAAGCATCTCCCTCCTCCAGCACAACTTTCTCAAATATCGTTTCTCAAGGCCATGAAGTCCAATGGCAGACTCACACGATGCTTCAAAGTTAGAGCACTCCAAATGTGGACTCCCAACCCCCCACCACCACACACACACACTATTAATATACTCTTCACCCTAATGCTGGAAACACATACAATAATTTAACAACTTTTGAGTTATGTGGCTGTAATGGTTTCCTTCCCACATTCCAAAAAAGCGACAGACGGTTTGACTTAACAGTAACAAATGAGGAAGGAGGGACTCTCAGGAAGGCTTCCAACTCCACACCACAGCTCTTCCCATTGCACGACACACCACCAAGCATACTGACAGGCAGAAATCACAGGAATAGGTCCCAGGTCTGAAGAAAAGTAAGCATCTGGTGCTCTTGGTGGAGAGAGGCTGGTTTCTTTGCAAACTAGGGTGGGTGTGGAGAAGAAGGAGGAGGAGGAGGGGAGGGAGTCCCATCCCTTTATCAAGTGAGTGGTAAGTACCAAATATTTTTTTTATCTTGGACAAAGGTTTCTAACTCCAGGGGAATCTTTTTTCTTTTCTTTTCTTTTCTTTTCTTTTCTTTTCTTTTCTTTTCTTTTCTTTTCTTTTCTTTTTTTTTTTACTTATTCATTTTCCACCCTGCTTACTGGCCCCCTCCCAGTCACCTTCTGCCACAGTCCTTCTCCCCACCCCCTTCTCCTCTGAGCAGGTGAGGGCCTCAGTCCAAGGTATTCTCAACAACCGGTTAATTTATCTAAGTTGCTATTAATAGAAAGGAGCACCTTGCTTCGTTATTTGGTGCAGGGAACCAGGATTTGGGTTTCAGGGTGGCACTTCTTAGAATTAATTTCCTACTTTCAGTCAAAGGTTACCTTCCCCATTTTGTTCTTTTCATCATGCATGGTTGCACATGCTGACCTTTCTAAACCGGGGAGCCAGAAGGGGAAAGCCACAAACTTAAGCCCTGAACATCACTGTACATGGGTAAAAGTATACTTAGCATCAAAATCAACATGTATGTCCTGCCTTGCTATTCATCTGGGAGCATGCTCTCACTAAATGTAGAAAGAGGTTATCATCCTGAATACTGCAGGGTTTCTCGAGTCATTTTGCAGACATCTTTGACTTTCATGGAGGGTTTAGAGTTCATCATGTATTCACTCAGGACATGGGGGAAGGTTAGCCAGTGTAAGACCCAACACTGCAATTCTTTTTGACAATGATACAATGTTGATTATTTCTTCAACTTGTTTGTTTCAAGGGAGAAAATAATGATCACTACACACACACATACACACAACACACATACAACACACAACACACACATATACATATAATACACACATACACACAACACACATACAACATACAACACACATACATACATACAACACACAGTACACATACACACATGCATACAACACACACATATGCACACATACACACAACACAGACATACACACACACACACCTCGATAGCCTTCCTCACCCTTCTCTTATCCAATCAGGACCTAGACTTCATTGTTTTATGTGTTTTAGTTATTGGTAACTTCACCTTTGTGTATCTTGTTAAATCCTTAAAATCATATTAAAATTATTCTTTTTAGATGAAAAAGCAAAAAATAAAAAACCAAATGCCCCCCATTTAGCAGTGTCCCCCTCTCTCTAGAACTGCAGTAGCATCTTGGGGTTTAAAGGAAGCAAGTCCTGCTCGAAAATGTAAATATAGATCTCCCACTAGCTCCAGACAGAGACTTACTTTGTGGCTGCATTTTACATATTACCAAAGGCAGATGATCATTCAGCATTACTCAAGGTCTCAAATTACTCTGTTATACATCCAATCACTCATGGTCAAAATCAAAGCAAGACTTACAAGGAAGGAAATGTAGTCTATTTTCTTCATTCCTGGATGTCATCGATTATGAAACTATCATAGATTTAAAAACAATTGTAAAAGGGCCACTGAGGTGGCTCTAGTTAAAATGCAAGCCTGGCAACTTGAGTTCAATCCCCAGAACCCACAGTTAAAAAGGAGTGGCATTGAAAGTTGTCCTATGACCTTCACATGTACACTGTGACATGTGCTCACTCATACTCACACATATCATACATACAATGGTTGGCAGGCATTGTGTCACACAACTATAAGCTCAGAAATCAGGAGGCAGTGATAGGTTGATATCTGTGAGCTCAAAACCATTGCAAGTTCCAGGCCAGGACCGTGTGTGTGTGTGTGTGTGTGTGTGTGTGTGTGTGTGTGTGTGTATGTATGTGTGTGTGTACATATGTATATGTTATATATGTGTGTATCTCACATATACAGTACAATCCATGCAATAGTAATGCTGGTCATCTAAGGAAGCACGTGCCTTCACTTTGAGGAAACCAATTATTTGTTCTTTATCTCCAGGGTATGTTATTGGCTATATTATGTACACCTCAGCTTCTCCTTTCGGTAAGGTTGCCAAATATATGCTGAAGTCTGCAGTATGAACCAGGCACCCTGTGAGATGTTCATCTGTAAACAAGCACAAAAGTAAGAGTAATAGGAAAGAGAACATGCAATCTAAGAAAACCTAATAACCAAAACTATGTTTCCCTGATATAAAAACTGCAGTATATAGCCTAGCAGGAGTTGGTTTTATAGGGTTTAAGAGTCAGAAGTCACCAGCAGGGAAAAGATTTTCTACATAAAAGACTAGTCTTGGGGGAGAAACCAATCACCCAAGGATTGCCTTGTCTGATTGACAAGAGGGCACTTCATACTGAAAAATAGGAAGACTTCATTTGGATCCTAACAATGGAGAACCACAAAGAGAAAGAAACAAGTCATGTGGTAGGAAGGATATCAAAAGAAATATCACAGGGTTACTGTGAGTATGTCTTTGCTCAGAGAATTATCTATGAAATAGCAATCATCTGCTGGAACTGCCTTACTTAATGCTATCTTTCCTTACCTTAGCCTCTGGAAGTTCCTTAACACTTTTATACTAGAAGCATGTGAATCATCATCCTTGTCTCCATATGCTCATATATTCAGTCATTAACCCTTGCTAACCTAGTACCTACCTATCACACATCACTGAATGCATCTTCCAGTTCTACAGTGGAAAAGTCATGTGTTAAGTCATTATTTCTTGTTATTTCTTACTGGGGCTATTCTGATCATGTTCTAACATACTGTCCTTTCTCTAAAATCTTTATCTCTTTAAGAAACTCTCACTTCATGTGGATTATTGGCTGCACCGGTGAACCAGATGTTCAACAGAGCCTTGAAACAGCATTCTTCCACTAAAACAAAATCAAATATCTATTATGGTAAAAGGTGCTCCTAATCTTGACATGTCGTTGAACAAAAAGAACTCAGAAACCAAATTTACCTTGAAGTCAGTTGTCTCATGAAAGTTGAACCTGCAATTATAGTAAGCTACCACCAGCTGGGAGTGGTGCTAACCCAAGATCTGTCAATGGTTCTGATGAGGAAACCCAGGTTGTATAGCTGGGAAGAAATCCAGGAATAGCTGTTGGGAGATTTAACAGTATAGACAAATTAGTATTTGGAATATTTACAGGTTTTTAAAAGTTTCTTGTGGTGTTTCCCATATAGAAAATAACATACAGCCTTCATAAAAATTTGAAATAAAGCAACAAAAAATAAAGTAAAATTATTTGTAATACCATCTTCCAGAAACCTGTCATATAATACATTCTTTTATAATCTCTCTCTACTATAGATATATTTTTGTAATTAGAGTGTGAGTGTGTGTGTGTGTGTGTGTGTGTGTGTTTTATTAGTCAGAGTTCTCTAGAGAAACAAACTGATAGAATATATATATATATATCTGGCTTACAGGTTATTATCTGACTGTTTCAACAATGGTTATCTCCCAATAGAAAGTCCAAGAATACAATAGTTATTCAGTTATGAGGCTGGATATCTCACCTGCTCTTTGGTAGACATAGGAATCCAGAAGAAATAGGCTCTAATGTCAGTAAAGGGATGAACTTGCCATCGAGAGCAAGCAGGCAAAGAGCAAAAGCTTTCTTTTCTATGTTCTTTCTATAGGCTCCCCATAGGAAGTGCAGCCAGATTTAAGGACAATCTTTGCACTTCAAAAGATTCAGAGTTAGGGTGGATCTTCCAAATGATTCAACAACAAAAACAACAACAAAACTCTCACAGGTAGATCCATCCACTTGAGTTTTAGTTAATTCCAGATATAATCAAGTTGACAACCAAGAATAACCTTCATGTATACATGTACAGTATTTGAGGTTAATTGATTCTAGAACTTCCTTTAGGGTCTCAAAACCAACATTCATGTGCCTTACATAATGCAGCATACATACTGTTTGCATATGATCAGTTCTTGGATGAACTAAGTCAGCTGTAGATAATTTAAAATACTTTAAACAAGTTTTGTACTTCACTTCCTGGGCATGGATTCAGCATAGTAAGGGGCATATGACAAGTTCAAATCTTGACTTTTAGATTTTTCTTGATTGTTTAACCTAGATAGAATTGATCCACAGTTGTTTTAATGTGACAAAGTAGTACCTGAAGGTGTATAAAGGGATGGCTATGCTTATAATCATCATTCTACTCCAGAATTTAACACAGTATTTAGCAATTATAAGTTAACAAAAATATTTAGTTTAAAAGTTAATAATGGAATTATTATTTAAATAAAAGACAGAGTTTTTGTTTTTTCTTTAAAAAAACAAAAAGGAAGAGAGAAACTGGGGAAATGACTCAGTAGTTAAGAGCATTTGCTGCTCTTGCAGAGGACCAGGGTTTGGTTCCCAGCACCCACATCAGTCTGGTCACAGCCACCTATAACTCTATTTCCAGAATATTTAGCATTCTTTTCTGGCCTCTGTGGCTACCAAGCATACATACAATACAAATGCATATATGTAGGGATACACATACATAGTGCAAGTACACATATGTAGGAATTCACACACACAAAATTGTAGAAATAATTAAATAGATTTTTAAAAAGAAATAGAAATTTTGGTCAAGGCTAAAAACTGGTCAACAAAATGGCTGTGTCCTTTTGATGTCACACCTTGGGTATTACCTTATAAGCTTTTACATCCACTGTCCTTTCTAAAACAAAGTAAGATCAAGAAACAGTATGTACCTATGGGTTCAGGGGTGTTTCCATAGGTTTTTGAAGCTATGAATTCAGTGTTATCATTCCTATATGAGAATCAAACACTCACTCTTAAGTCTTGAGACAAAATGGCCTCCTTCTACCAACAACAACTAGACCATAGGGTATGACCTGGGGCAGAAGCCCATTCCAGCCACCTGTCCCATCCTTTGTAATCTCAGGAAGATCAGGTAACTAAGAAAGATGGTTTTGGAGTTGAGATCTTCACCTTCCAATGGCTACTCTGTATTTTTCTGAATTTAAAAATATACTGGGTCAAAGCAGAAACATTAGCATCTCCTTGGAGAAAAATAAGTTTCCAGTAGATATTCCTGTGCTTTCTTCATCATATGCCATCTTCTCGAGGAAAGGTAAACCCTTTATCTAGTGTTTCAATTACATTGCTGTTGCTGTAATAAACTAAAAAATCAACATAAGAAAGAGAGAGCTTAATTCGGCTTATAGTTCAAAAATATAGTTCAGCACGGTAGAAAAATCCTGACAGGAGGAACGTGAGGATCTCCTTGTGTCTCATCCGCTGGCCAAGAACTTTGAAAATTTGTGCTCAGTGACTTTTCTTCCTTCCTTTCTTTCTTTCTCTCTTTCTTTTCTTTTCATTTTTCTTTTCTTTTATTTTTTGCTTTTCTTTTCTCTGCAGTTCAAGGCCTAAGAGCCTTGAATCATGATACTCACGATACTTACTGAAATTATAGAGTAGGCTTCCTACCTTAGTTAACATAAAACAAGCCCATACAGGCATGCCTAGAGGCTAACTTAATCTAAATAATTCCTGGAACATGTACCTGGAGGTCTGACTCCTCTCTAGCTGACAATTAACTAACCCTCACAAACATTTCTTTCTGACCAATAAGAACATCCTAAAGAGTTTGGAGAGATGTTTGACACATTCTAATTTATAGGGCAATTTGCATATCCAAATAAGTATTGGATCACCAAAGATACACTTCTGACCATTCACTGTTAATATTAGAGAAAGTCCTGTGTATCTGGCCAAATGAGCATCTATTTAATGCTTCTAAAAGTCTTTGTAATTTCAAAACCTATACTTCATTAAGTTAGAAAATCTAAGAGAAATGAGTAAGTTTCTGGATTCATCCAAATCACCAAAGTTAAACTAAGAAAATATGAACAATGTAAACAGACAAATAACAAATAAAGAGATCAAAATAGTAATAAAAGGCTGCACACACACACACACACACACACACACACAAACAAACCAATAAACAAAACTCCACAGCCCTAGTTGGATTCACAGTATAAATCTACCAGACGTTTAAAGATCTACAACTAGTATTTTCTAAATTACTTTTAAAAGTAGAAAAATGAGCACTTCAAACTCATACAAAGCCAGTATTTAATATAAAAACAGAGACACAACAAAAATTATACCAATAGACTAATATCCCTCATGAACATAGATACAAAAATCCTCAATAAAACACTTGTAACACTACAATCCAGTTGAATTTATTTTGGAGATAGACACATAGTCAATAAATATAATAATTTATATAAATGGACTTAAAAACAAAATTTATGCCCAGGTATAAGACTTCAGACTTTGACTCATTGAAGCACCTGTCCATGGCCAAGAAAAACAAGTCCACTATTGTTTTCATCTAAAGTTAAATGGTGGTTAAATGCCTTTTCTCTGCCTATCAAGAAGGCATGTGAGAAGGGCATGTTCAGTTTTAGCTGCTTCAATAAGTATCAAAGGGCGTGAAATCAGATTGTGGGTTCATTGCTCTGGAGACCAACCTTAGAAGCTACAGAAAAGAGCCCAGTAGATCTCCAAAGGCTATTGTGAGCCCATCAAGAGATTCTAATGGACTGAGATTTTGACATTTTAAAATCCTTTCCAGATACAAATCAAGGACTTCTTTCTCTCCCTACATTTGAAGTTGTGATCTTTTCTATAAGACCCCTGCAACAGTACCTCAAAACTACTATAAATGATATCACCAAATTCAGCCTGAAGAAGCCATATTATTCATCTCCCACTCCCATAATGACAGTTAAGGTTACTCCTTCAGAAATAGGGGAATGATGAGAACAGGAGGTAGAAACTAGCTAGGCAATTTATGGTGAAAAGACACCAAGGGAAAAACCAATTTCTTTCTTGACTAAAGCCAAGAAATGTCCATGAGACTCTTGGCACCTTCATCCTTGTCAGAGGCGGAAGATGCCAAAAGTGTTTGGAAAGCTGATTTCTGATCTGGTTCCTAAATGCTTTTTCAGGAAGCAGCATGTTAAAGTAGTTAAAGTAGCCTTTTAGGAGAAAATGCCTCCTCCTTGGCAAGAGAATAGATTCTCTAGCTTGGGTACAGACCTGCATTCCAATGGTGCAAGGTCCACCTCCTGGCCTAGGAACCCATGTAGGAACATTGGTTCATCTTAAAATAGATGAAATAATTAATTCCTGTACTAGGGATCTAACCCAGGATTATTGAGTCAACTATTACTAAACAGGTACTTCCTTCCTATTGCAGTTTCTTACTCCAAGATAAGACACACAAAGAGAGTCAGCATTTCACTGAGTTTGACAAAAAAGAGTATTTGAAAAAAAAGAGGAGGGATTTGTAACAAATAAATAAATATGAGACTTTTCTATCAAATATTATAAAACTTGTGCTTAGAACAAGGAATTTCAATTCTTCTATGCCCCACCACACACCTTATAAGACTTTTATGTAAATGTTTAACCCCCACCCATACCTATTAAAACCTTTGTTTACACAAAGATTCACTACTGTATTCCAGGAATCTGATCATCTGGAGCAGTGACTTCTTTCTACTTGAAGCAGTGACCCTTTTCACTTCCTTCATTTCCTGTGTGCCAGTTCTTTTCAAACTGGCCAATTAAATTAGGACTGTGAGTTCAGACTCCACCCAATGGGGCAAAGACACAGTAACCACTTAGAACATAAACCAAATGCACTTCCTGTCTCTGTGTGTTCGCTCTTCCAAGAACATCCTCTTGATCAAGAGTAAAGTTTGACTTGTCTAGATTTTTTCTAATTGTATAACTCTATCAATAGAAGGCCTTTGATAAAATCTAACATAACTTTATGGTAAACATCCTAGAGAGACAAGGGCTGGAGGGAACAAACTTCAACATAAAAATGACTTCTTATGCCAAACCCGCAGTCAACATCATCCTAAATGGAATCAAATTTAAAGCAATTCTATTAAAATCAAGACTAGGACAAGCCTATCCACTATCCCTACATTTATTCAATGTAGTAAAGGAAAAATTTTAAGGTGTCTCTGTTTAGATTTCTATTGCTTTGTTGAAACACTATGACTAAACACACCTTGAAAAGGAAAGAATTTATTTGCCTTACATATCCTGGCTCACAGTTCATTGGTGGAAATTAAAGAAGGAACTCAAGCAAGGCAAGTATCTGAGGCAGAGGCAACGGAGGAGTGCTGCTTGCATGCTTACCCCCTGTTGCTTGCTCAGCCTGCTTGCTTATAGCACCCAGGGTGACCAGTCCATACAGGAGTGGTCAGTGATATGGACCCTCCCATACCAATCACTGATTAAGAAAATGTACCACAGCTTTGTCCACAAGGACATTTTCTTAATTGAGATTTCCTCTTCTAAAATGACTCTAGCTTGTGTCAACTTAATATGAAAGTAGCCAGAACACAAGACATTTCCAACACTCAGCCAACACTGGCGAAAACCATAAGATCATTCTATTTATTTTCTTCTATTTTTTTAACATGTCCATATGCTATTGGTGACTCATTTGTATGTGTATCTTGAAATGTATATACTAAAAAATTTTAGTGGCTGTATTTCCGTTTTTTCATTATTTACTTATTCACTTTACATTCCAGTTGTAGCCCCCTCCCTCCTCTTCCCCCAGTCTTACCCTCACAAATCTTCACCCCCCATTACCCCCTCCTTCTCCTGAGAGAAGAAGAAGCCTCCTTTGGGTACTACCACCCTGAGACATCTAGTCACAACAGGACAAAGCACAATAGATACTTTCATAGAAGTAAAAAAAAAAAACTTGAAAAACAGAGAAACATCTTCCATGTTTTTGATATTAGGAAATGGAACAATGAAGAAGTACCTATCTTTTTTTTTATAACATAACCATAATTTATTAAAAGGAAACAGAAGAAATTAAATTCTAAGAAATTTAACTTCAAGCCACTTTCCAAATAACTTTCACAAATGTGTTTTAAAAGACTATTATAAAGCAGAATGGGGTATAATAAGTAAAAAATAAGGGAAAGAAAGTATGATCAAAAATATTAGGAAAAGAAACATGTAATACTTCTGAAATAATTTTAAAGATTTATTTTCATTTTTATGTATATATTTGTGCTTGCATATGGATATATACATGTGAGTGAGTGTGGATGCCTGAGGAGCCCAGAGGTATTAGATCTCTTGCTGGAGTTACAACTGGCTGCTGGCAGACATGGGCGCTGGCAAATGGACATGGGTCCTCTACAAGAACAGCAAGTGCACTTAACCATTGAACCCTCTTTGAAACCCCTAAAAATGTTTTCTTAAGTATTGAAATTTGAAGAATAATACTAAAAAAGAAATAGCTACATCTTCTGAATAATGATTATGTAATCATTAAATCTGAAGAAATGATTGAAATTTCACAGGAAGAAATGACATGCAAAGGTCATTGCACTCTTAAATGGGCAGCTGCTATGATAACCTGGTCAAGACCTGCACAAGATCAATCCAGTTACCATCTCAGCATGTATGGGAAGGGGCCCACAAGCTGGGGGTGGGGGTGTCATTTTTCATCCAGTTAACATCCTGGCATGGATGGAGGAGGGGCTCAGAACTGGAGAGGGGGGGTGTTGTCATTTTTCATCCAGTCAGCATCCTGACGTGGATGGGGAAGGGACTCACATGCTGGAGGGAGGGTGTACATTTTTCTCTGAAGATGTGGCCACTGGCAACTTGCCATGCTCTGGTAGAGGGCACTACATCTATGCTCATACAAGAAGCACTAACTGGACCCTGTGGCTTATTTTAAAAAGAAGAGGAGGATGGTGGCAGGGCCCAGGAGAAATGGAAGAGGGTATTGGGTAGATATAATTAAGATACATTGCCTATATGTATGAAATTGCCAAAAATAAAAAATATATTCCAAATATTCGAAAACAGAAGATATATTTGATATAACTATAAATACTAGAAGACACAAAAAGATTGTAGTTGTCTAATAATTATTCATATTCTATGAGTAAAAAAAATAGGAGACTATCTTAAATAGAAAAGGTTGAAAATATTCTAGAATTCATAATATAACACATCTTTTAAGATGCATGTACCTCAGAGAATTTCAAAATTTCAAAGTAATTGAAATAATCCATAATTCCACACAAAATGTTGGGTTTCATAAAACAAAAGAGAGGGTAGCAGTCTTGGTGTCTGACTTTACAAGAGCAATTTTGGGAACCAGGAGAGGAACAAAGTTATTAAGGTACAATCGAAAAGAATATCAATTGAAAAACAACTGATGTTTAATGAAACTCTAAAAAATAAGAACAAATGTGAAACTTTTCCTAAATAAAATGTATTCACATATACTTATAAATTAATTTTTATAGAATAAGAAATATGAAAGCCACTAAGCACTAGTTAGCAAGTATATCAGTATATATGAAAAGTATGAATATTCATTGACATTATAATATTATTTAATTTTGGTTTTGAATAAAGAAGAATTCATTTAAAGTGTTCAATCAGAAGCAAAAGTCTATTCATCTCAGATATTTTCATTATTTAGGAAGAGAATATATTAGCAAACTATATATGTTCATTGTTCCTTTTAAATAATACACATGCTCACTGAAAAAGCACAAATACCATATATGCTTTCAAAAAATAATTGGAAGAGGAAGACATTTTAGTTAGTGGAATTCTTAGGTCATTTGAGGGATCCTCCTGAGAGAAAATTGTGGGAGTCTGCCTTCTTCAATCTCTGTAATTCGGAGCTGCATACATCTACTGTTGACATACAACACACTCACAAGAGGGTCAAAACAATGTGTCATCCTGATCATAGCCTGGAACCTCCAAAACCATAAGCCAAAAACATTGTTTTCCTTGTATAGTAGTTATCACAGGTAGTTTGTTACAGTATTAGAAAGATGACTAATACAAACATGGCAGCAGCTATATTAAAAGAAAATTAGATAAATTATATGAATAAAAGATAAAATATGGATTAAATTTTAAAATATTAATGAGAGCACAGAGACTCGGCATATGTTACAAGATTGATCACCAGGGAAATTTTAAAATCCAAAACCATTTAGCTCATAGGCTTGGAAGATATATACCATTAAGTCTGATATAAATACAAAGAAAGGAAAATACATTAATCATCACTCTAGTGCAAAAGCTTCAATACAGCTCTATTATTGATAGATTAGACCAAATTACTCATTAAAATTTAGACCTGAGTAAACTAATTTAACTACCAACTTGATATAAGTATGTTAAATATTGTGCCAGTCAATAAGATTGGAAATTCTTTTCAGACACAGAAAATTTTTACAAAAAGTACTGTAGTCAGTGAGTGCTTAGCCATAGATGTGTCAGTATATCAACATCCCATCCTCAAATGATGGGATCTCAGAAGCCAGGGCAGAAAGCATGTAAGAGACAGAAGGTGGGGGGGAAAGAACTGTGAAACACTGGACATGGCATTGCTTATGTACAGATCAGCTCACAGCATCTATGGATCAAGATCAAACCAGAAAAGGTTCAAGCATGGATGGGAGGGGGGAGGAGTTCCTGAAACCCCAGCCCAAGTTGAAAAGCTATTGACAGTTGGTGGCTGCTGAGGGAGGGATTTGAGGAGGTTACCTGTGCAACAGTGGATGGTCTCATAGCCACACACACGGGCAGTGCTAGTTGGACACAGTGGGCTATTAGAAACTGTAACAATCCCAAGGAGCATGTAGTCAAGACAGAAATGAGTTGGTGAATTCTGGAGAGAGTTGGAAGGAAGTAGGTAGATAAGATTAAAATACATTGTATATGTCTATGAAACTCTCAAAGAATAAATATTATTTTTAAAGTATTATAATTATTAAAATAAATCTGTGGGCACTATGGACATAAGAAAATCTTAATAAATGCTGGCATAAGTGCAATATTTAATATGATATATGCAGACTATGTTTGGGTCACACTTTCAAACAGCTATTCTTTTAAAGAATAATTTAGGATGTTTTTGCAAACTTTAAACATTATTGACAATGCTATATAACAAGATACAGATACACTAGTCTCATTTTGATATCTCTATCAAAAAACCTTTAAATGAACAAACAGAGGGATATCTCAGTTGAAAAGTTTCTTGCTGTACAGGCATAAGAACCTGACTTTGGATACTCTCACACAAAAAACTGGGTGCAGTGGCATGCAGTCTCAACACTGGGGAGCTAGAGGCAGGAAGATCCATAGGAATTCTCTGGCCACTCTAACTGAAGTGGTGAGTTCCAAGTTTAACTTTACAGTCCTGTCTCAATAATAAGGTGGAAGTCAACTGAGAAAGATGCCAGGCATTGACCTCTGACTTAAACACTCCTACACACACACACACACACACAAACACAGAGAGAGAGAGAAAGAGAGGGGGAGGCAGGGAGAGAGAGAGGCAGGGAGAGGAGAAGAAGGAGGGAGAGGAGGAGGAGGAGAAGAAGTGTGTGAGAGAGAGAGAGAGGGAGGGAGGGAGGGGGCACGAAGTTCACTCTGAATAAACAAATGAAGGACTTAACAAATACTGATGATGAAATGAATGCTATGTATATTTTCGACATCTTTTAAAACTGGGAAAAACCCCACATTGTATCATTTAAGATAAAACTTCATAAGATATTTATAAAGTAAAAACCCTAACAAGTAAAATAACTATTCTATTTTAATTCTAGAAACACAAAACTAAACAAGAAAATAGAACAGAAGGATAAATTTTTTAAAAATAGAAATTAATGAAGTAGATTATTAACATGCGATAGACATGGACAAAAAAGTAACAAATTTATTCTAAATCTCTTGAAATTAGAAACTTCAAATGAAATTCTTTGTGTTAGAAAGAGGAAATACACAGAGGGAACTTTTGAAAAGGAAAATAAATTTAAACTGAATTTGCTTCAAAGACTACCAAGAAAGAAAGTACAACTCGATGGTAGGGTTCAGCAGGTGGCGAGCCAATCTCTAGAAAACACAAAAACTAAATGACTCAAGAATTACCCCCAAAATTCAAACATTCATTACATTAACTGAATTATTAGGTTAAAAATTTCTTTCAAAAGAAGGTATCTGTATTGGCTGGTTTTATGTCAACTTGACATAAGCTAGAGTCATCAGAGAGGAAAGAGGAGGAACAGCTTCCATGAGATCCAGCTGTGAGGCATTTTCTCAATTAGTGATCAGCTGGGGACTGCCTAACCTACTGTGGGAGATGCTATTTCTGGGCTGGTGGTCCTGGATTCTATAAGAAGGCAGAGTGACTAAGCCAAGGAGAGAAAGCAAGTAAGTAGAACCCCTCCACAGCCTGTGCATCAACTCCCGCTTCTGGGTTCCAGCCCTGCTTGAGTTCCTCTTCTGACTTCCTCCAAAGATGGACTATGATCTGGAAGTGTAAACCAAATAAACCCTTTCCTCCTCAGCCTGCATTTTGGTCATGTGTCTGCGCTTTAATAACCACCTCATTAAAGGATAATTTTGAGCTTACACAAATTTTTGGAGCAGAGAAAATAATACTATTCAATTCAGTTGATATAGAAAGCTAACTTTTCCCCAAATACCAAAACAAGACAAAGGTGAAAAACTGTTGAGGGATGGTTTTGCCCACTGTGTATTCAGATGCTGATTTCTATTAACTCTGGTTGCCAGTCCAGACATTGGTGTGGTCTAGTATCTCCGGTCTCGATGTTATGTAAAAATTGTTTTCCATCACCTCTCATTGGTTAACAAAGAGCTGATTCAGCCAATAACTGGGCAAAGGAGAGAGAGAAGGCAGGACTTTTGATCTCAGTCATAGGGTCCCAAGGAGAAAAGAGAGACAGAGAGATAGGAAAGAAAAAGAAGGTATAAAGAGATCCTGTGGAGGGTCCAGCAGTAGCAGCCATGAGGACACATGGAACAGAGCAAACCTGACCAAGTCTCACATTACAGGTAAAGGACCATGTAGCTGGGAAGTAGCCAAGCTAGCGTAGTAGGGTTACAATAGATGAGTATTTATCCGGTTATAGGGCTTGTAGCCCTTTAATAAATGTACTACGTCTCTGTATCATTTATTTGGGAGCTAAAACAAGCTAGAGCCGGAATAGAAACAACTTGAGGTTATTTGGGAGCAAAATGGGTGAAGCAAACTCCCTAAATTACTTTTACAAAAACCAAAACGTATAATTTACTCTCAGTCATCTCATAAAGAAGGGAGAAAGGAGGGAGAGAGGGAGAGAGCAGAAAGGAATAGCAAGGGGTCTAACTGTTAATATTCTGTCTAAACTCCACCTCCACAGTTATCTGGCAACAGCCAGGTATACTCCTCCCCACAGTTACCTGGCAACAGCCAGGTGGGCCTGCCCACTATGAAAGGGGCTGCTTGCCTCCTCCTCTCTCTCTTGCTCTCTTGCTCTCTTGCTCTCTTGCTCTCTTGCCTCTAGCTTCTCTCTGTCCCCTCCTCCCTCCCCTCTTCCCTTCCCCCTCTTACCACGTGGTCACGGCTGGCCTCCACTTCTCTCCTCTCTCTCTCTCTTCCTCTGCCATCTTCTTCTATTTCTCTCCCCCCACATTTGCCCTATTTCCTGTATAATGTTCCCCCCTGGAACCGTTTGGTCTGGTGTTGTCTGTTCTAAGCCGCACACAAACGTCTAACATTGGTGCATTGGGCCGAGACCCAATACTTCAGAAACCATGACCAGCTGCGCAGCTGCTGCTGTGACCATGCAGGACTGAAGCCACATGGCCTGCCACTACCACCGCCAACCCCACAACCACTGTCACTGCCACCACTACACCATGTGGACTCCATCCGCTGCTACCTGCCATCACCGACAGTGTGAATTTCCACCATTGTTGCAGGCAAATTCCATCTGCCACTGCGAGGCTCACAAAACTTCTACCATGTGAGCTCTGCTGCTGCGGCCCCCACGTGGTGCTCTGCCACATGGGCTAGACAGCCAGACGGGCCTACACAGACCTCATGGTTTCACCTTTCCTGATACCAGACTCCATAAGCCCACAGATACACACCAGCATATTGATTGGTAAGGAGCTTCCAATTGGCCGGAGGGACCCTGAATGCCCAGATAGGGCCTGGCCAGCCTTCCCTGAGCTGAAGGGTCGGCATTTTTCTGCCCCAGTCCATATGACTGGCCTCTAGCTGACCTACAACTTAGGACATTGGCTGTTTGGGTGACTCCCCTCCTTGAAAGCTGCTCACAGCCCCACCCCCCACCCCGGCTCTTCCAGCAGCCAGAAATCCTGGTACCAGATTGAACTGCTTTCTGGTGATCTCTGGGAGTTCGCCACAGCCAAGGCCCCTAGATATTCTCGTGACAACCTGATATCTAGGCTGTTTGCCTGATTCGTTGCAGACTTTTCTTTTGGCACACCGATATGAATAGCTCAGTAACAGCCCCAGCCCCCATCCCGCCATCACCCAATGGGTACTACATTGTCTTCAACTGTACCCATAGACACCCCATTGGGTTGTCTCCTCAAAAACCTCAAATCTCTAAAATTAATGCCTGATTTGAGGCCTTCCAAATTGACACACCTCTGCAATAAGGTCTGGATTCGGCACCCTCTAGATAATGGTTTAAAATGGCCACTTAACGGCACACTAGACCTAATCATTTTAAAGGGTCTTCACACATACTGCCAGCAGTCTGGTAAATGGAAAGAGGTTCCTTATATCCAAACATTCATCTACCTTCACTCTAATACCTCTATGTGTTCTACTTGTTCCCCCATTCCCCACTGGTCAGAGTAACCATCCACATGGTCCCAAGAAATATTTCTTGAGCTCGGAGCTAACCCTGTGCTTCCCTGACCCTCATTCTAGGACTCCCACTCCTTTTCCATCATTTGTGGCCAGCTACACCCACTAGTTCAGCCTGTTTGCCTGAAAAGCAGAGGGTCCTGGACCTTGCTTGCTCCCTTTCTCCCTTTGCCTCCTCTGTCATTTGCGGCCAACTGGACCCATTTAGTTCAGCTGGCTTGCCTGAAAAGCAGCGGGTTCGGCACCCTGCTTGCTCCCTTCCACTCTGTGGTTATTAGCTCTGCTCTGGGTCTTCTCCTTGTATCCTGCCAGGGACCCTCTCTGAGACTTGCTTCCCCACATGCACAACCACCCGCGCAAAGGTCTTGGCTGCCCACGCACACGAGGGAGGCTCTCTCTCTCCCTCTCTGCTCAGGACCTGTAAAGTGAGTGCTAGCAGTGCCTTCCACTACAAAAACAGTTTACATGAGCGTTGCTGTGATATGGGACATGCTTACTTTTCCTTGCCCACTGCAAGATCTACCAGAGACACTGGGCAGTGATTTCCAGCTGCTAGTAGGAAGTCCCGCCTTGCCACCACTGCTGACCTGACACCAGCATAGGTATGCCCTCAGCTTCAGGCCCATAGCACAACCCCGGGTCATGACCTGTGGCCCACAGCCCCAAGCCACCAGCCTTATGATCATAAGCCACTGTTGCCAGCTTTCTTGTTCTGGTCCTAGCCAAATGTTTCTTTGCTAATACAAAAATGTGCTTTTCTCTACCTACACAACATGCCAAAGTTACTCTTTCCTATCCTGTCTTAATAGATTTTTACTACTGCTATTAAATTCTATTCAGTTGCAACCAATCCTTGTGGCTCTCAATCTTGTCAGAAGTCTGCTAATAGTATATTTAAGTTTATGGCCGACAGAATTCCCAAAGCCTCTAACAGTTGACCCAAGATGGTTTCAGAAGACTTGGACACCAGACCCTTAGAAGATACAGCCTAGATTGTATGTGATGATATAGTCACTAACAAACGCAGTGGGCTAAACTGGATGCTCTGAGTCAAATGACTTAGCTAAGTCAAACCAAGGTAGGTCATTTCTCATGTCACATGTATCCATTCCACAAAAAAAGCCCTGCATCTTTTGTGCTTGGAAGCCAAACTGACTCCACACAAGAGAATATGGAGACCACAGGAACTGTTAGCCAGTGAACTATGTCATTTTTTAAAATAATATATAAGTGGTAATTATTGTTTACTCTCCAGACTTCTGACTACATTGACAGCTAAGCTTCCACAGATATTATCTGTTACCTCATAACCTAAACTCAGTTGCCATCAATTAAATGCTTCATATTTCCTCTTCTTGTTACACCACTGTCCTAATATTATCTAAGTTCCTATAAACTTGCCTAACTCTAATAAAGTCACTATATGATCCAACAAAGGCTCATCTTAAAGGCTGCTCCTGTTGTTAACTCATGCTGTTATCTGTTTTGTAAACTTATAAGCTACAGGAAACCCACTCAGATCTACCTCTCATGGACCAAATAGATGCCATCCGTATCTTGTCAAGTCCAGGCACATCAAAAGCAGCTCCAAAGAAGCAACCTCCAGATGCTCCATCTCCTGTCACACACACAGCTGCTTCTACTGGACCTGTTACTTCTGACCTATCCACAGATGTCTCCACAGACCCTGGACAGCAGGAAACAGTCAACTCTCCTAAGACCAAACAAACATCCCCCATACCCATACTAGGTTCCCCCTAAAGACACGTCACCCCCAGTGCCAGCAGGAAGTAGCCAGATATCATGATGACCCTATTCCTGCTTTGCTGTCACCTCTTTCTAGTTTTTCTTTTTTAATTAAACCGAAGTGGGGGAATGTTAGTATTCTGTCTAAACTCCACCTCCACAGTTATCTGACAACAGCCAGGTATGCTCCTCCCCACAGTTACCTGGCAACAGCCAGGTAGGCCTGCCCACTATAAAGGGGGCTACTTGCCCCCTCCTCTCTCTCTTATTTTCTTGCTCTCTTGTTCTCTTTCCTCTAGCTTCTCTCTGTCCTCTCTCCCCTCCCCCTTTCCCTTCCCCCTCTCTCCACATGGCCATAGCCGGCCTCCTTTACTCCTCTCCCTCTTCCTCTCCCTCTGCCTCTCCCTCTCCCTCTCCCTCTCCCTCT
>NW_021604569.1:16984348-17038121 GCF_004785775.1 Grammomys surdaster | reverse complement strand
GAATAAACTCTATTCTATGCTATACCAGTGTGTGACTGGTCCCTCAGGGGGAAGAGATGCCTCGGCATGGCTGGTTGAGACATCCCCTTCCCCCATACCTCTCCACACACCCACAGAACATACTCTTCATCTCTTTATCTTTTTATAAACACATCACTAACAATGTGTAAAATAGTATTTTGTGAAGACATAAAAGTTGAGCCTTTCAAATTTTTGGCTTAGCATCAAAACTCAAATAAAAACACTAATATATAAATGAACAGATAAGAAAAAGTAAAGTTTTAGAATTTAATAGTCTTGAAAACTTTGCTGAGAACAATAGCAAATTACGAAAATTTAAACTGATAGCAGTAAGGGTAAAAACTCTAAAATAAAATGGTATGGCCAGGCAGTGGTGGTGCACGCCTTTAATCCCAGCACTTGGGAGGCAGAGGCAGGTGGATTTCTGAGTTCGAGGCCAGCCTGGTCTACAGAGTGAGTTCCAAGACAGCCAGGGCTATACAGAGAAACCCTGTCTCAAAAAAAAAAAAAAAAACAAAAGAAAGAAAGAAAGAAAGAAAGAAAGAAAGAAAGAAAGAAGGAAGGAAGGAAGGAAGGAAAGAAAGAAAGAAAGAAAGGAGGAAAGAAAGAAAGAAAATGGTATAACAGTGGGCTTCTTAAAATTAGTAACATTTAAAATGAATAACAGTGGATGATTTTTTAGTCTCACATTGCCCTTCATTGTTACATCTGAGTTGGTGTTCAAACATACAAGACCAGAGAAGAAAATCCAAAAAGTGCTCTTCATGAATAGAGTAAACCACTGTTAAATTTGCAGATAATATAATGATCTTTGGAGGATGTAAAACAACTGATGAGTTATTAGAACTAATAATTAAGTTTTAAGAGAAATTTGAATGTAAAATAGATATGGGAAAGTCTGGTTACTTTATATGCCATCCAAAAATATATGTCTTTCTGTAGAAATATTATGTTGGTAACATGCCATTTAAAACAAAAAGAAAATCTAAAAATGATGATGATGATGATAACATGAGATTCAAGTCAAAGAAAATCTAGGAACAAAGAACACATGATGATTGTGTGAGAAGACAACCTTGAAGTTTAGAGTAAACTGTGAATGCACAAGTCAGCTATAAAAAAAAAAGAAAGAAAGGAAAAAAAAAAACAGAAAGGGCTTTCCTAAAGATTCCAGAGATGTACCTCATTGAGGAAGCAATGAACCAATTGATCTTACAGGTAAGGTATTCCGCAGTTCTGAAAGAGGTATCTTAAGAGCTAGTGACAACTGATGGCTTCTTGAGGAGGGAAGCTTCAGGGATGCAATCCAATGGGTTTCCCCTGTTCCAGTAAGTGGTCCTATTCCTATGCCCATTGAGGCAGCACTAAGTGCAGTCAGCAAGTTTAAAAAGAGTACTTGAGATAGGGAAGGGAAAGTTGTGGGACAGATATAGGAGGAGTGGGGTGGGGGGAGTTAAGGTAGATTTGACCAAACTACATTATAGGCATTATCACATCCTCAAAGCTGGGGAGAGCCTTTGGGGCTGCTTGGCAAGAATCTAACATGGGCCAAGGACAAGGAAATGGGCTGCTTGGCGGGAATATGAGATTAGCCAAGGACAAGGAAGTAGGCTTCAGGCAGGAATCTGACATTAGGCTAGAACAAAGGAGTAATTTCAGGTAGGAATCTAAATTTTAGGCTGTAACAAAGAAGTAATCTCAGGCAGGAACCTAGATATTAGGCTAGAACAAAGAAGTAATTTCAGACAGGAATCTAAATTTTAGGCTAGAACAAGAAGTAAGCCTCAGACATGAAAATGACCTTGGGCTAGGACAGGGAAGTAGGCTCAGATACTTTGGTCATCCTTAGAAACAGTGATCACGGGAATGTTTACGTAATTGTGTTTAATCCCTTGCTGTTCTTTGACTATTTGTGTTTATTGTGTTGCTTGTTCCTTGACTATTTGCATCTATTGACTTGCTAGACCTTCCATCTAGAACTGATCTCTAATACATGCATGTAATCAAAATGATATAAAAGCATAAAGGAGGAGGGGAGATGGAATAGGGGGTTCTAGGGAGGGGAAATGGGGAAAGGAGATGACATCTGTATTGTAAATAAATAAAATATCCAATAAAAAATGAAATTCTCAAAGGAAAACAAGACAATATCAGTGCATATATCACTAGGATCTGGAGAACTGGCTTATCTGTTAACGACCAGGCTCACATCAGTAGCATTTTTCCTAAAACATGGAAAACATTTTCAACTTGTCAACACCAGTAGAGAAGTGAGGAAATTGTTTCAATGGGCTCTTGCTACAAGAGAAAATAAGGAAACATAACCAATCTCATTTATAATCAGAAGAATTCCAATCGAAATTATAGCAGCATTTAATATTTTATTATCAGATGGTCAACACATTTGAAGACTGGTTAAGTCAATTGTCAAGGTCAACTTTGGGGATATAGTCGTACTTTCTGTCCCTCACTTGCATAGTGATCTGGTTTAATGGGACTTGCCTGGATCATAGGAAACAATTCTAGCAGGAGCATGTGGAAACCAAGTGATCTTCAGCCAGAGTCCCAAAGGGCAAGATAAAATAGTCACATTATATTTTCAATTTCCTCATTCAATGGTCATGAAATGTATGCAATGTAAGAAATGACATTGACCAGATTCAACCAAATACTGAAAAAGGACAGGAACACACAGCTTCCTGCCACCTATTTTTGCAGCCAGGGTGAAAAAATGTACATTAGATAGCTATAGAATAAATATGGTCAGTAATATAATTTTATACCATTTATGATTATAAGTGACATCTGTATTTATCAAATACTTTATTATAATCCTGAAGTCTTGAAAATATTTGTAAAACATTATTGTATAGAGCTGGAGCGACAGCTCAGTGGCTAAGAGAAGGGGTTGCTCTTCCAGAGGTCCTGAGTTTGATTCGCAGCACCCACATGTGGCTCACAACCATCCATAAATCCAGTTCCAAGGGATCCAGTGTCTTCTGACCTATGCAGGTGCCAGTCATGTGTATGGTACAAATACATACAAGCAGGCAAAACACATGGACATGAAATAGTAAAATAAAAAATCTTTTAAAAAAATTATAACATATGGTTGTGGGGAATATTTAAAAACAAAGCCCAGGGCTGTTTTTTTCTTTTGGTTTCTGTTGTGTCTTATCTTTACATTGTCTGTGCAGCAGTGATGTGGGTGAAAGCTGTACAGATGGAGGTAATGGTGTGTTGTAGTTTTCTCAACAAGATTCAAAGATTCTTCATACTTCATGTTATTAAACATCCATGTCTTTTGTTCAAAGCTACCCCAATTCCATGGATGTTTACAAAGTTACTCCAGTTTCTAAACCAATTTGAGTAAAGTGATGAATTTACAACTATTTAGCCAGTAGAGGAATATTAATATTTCAGAATCCATCTCTGATTGTTGGGAAGATTGCAAGGTGTTGTGGTCAACTCTTCCCACATTCTGAGAGGAGTGTGGCCTGCCATTTTCTCGCAACATCATTCTACATGATTTCTTGTCTTGGACAAGCAGTGTAGATATGAGTTCTTCTTTGGAAGCTGACACCATTGGATCTTTTACTGAATCGGATTGTCATTGCCCCAGGTTTGCTATCTAGAAACCACTTCTAAGTAAGATCCACCAGGCAGGCATGCTGTGAAGATTATGCAAGGCAGATAACATCTCTACAACGGCCAGGCTGTTCTTGGATAGAAAAGCCCTTGGTGTGTTCCTTCTCAGCCTGTCCCCACTCCTGCCTGTTATATTTGCTATCAGGAGACCAGAGCGAACCCCAAAGGTATCCACAAAACAGGTTCTGGGAGTCTCCCATGGAGTCCATTCACAGATCATCCCATCTGTAGCTACTCTCCAGTCTGCCCACGTATGCTCCTACTTCTTTCTCTTGCTCTGCCCCTCTAGCTAGTCTGCTGTTAATACCCAACCCCAGCTCCATTCCCTGGGCTCTGATGCATATCTTTGCACTCTGGCACTGGTACTAACTGGTAAGGTCACGATACTCTCCCAAATGCCAAAGTCACAATTAGAAACCAGAGTCATGCTTTCCCTGATTCCTACCATATTCTCCCAAACAGGCTTTCATGTTCTCAGCCTGCCCGGTGATATGCTGTGTTAATATATATTCATATTTATACACTTGAGGTTTTCTTATCTGCATGGCATAAAATGTTCAATATTTATTAAGATGTGAACTTTTCTAAAATAAATCTCCTATAATAACAGCTCCAAGGGATCTAACACCTCTTCTGGTGTCTGTGAGCATACAAGCATACATGTATTGCTATACCTACACGTGTGTACACTCATACAGATAAACTCCTACAGATAAGTAAATAAATATACGAAAAGAAAGGGGGTATTAGTTGTTCTCTCATAAAATGACATGTGGGGTGATAGACATTTTACTTAGTTCAGCTGCATTACTACACAATTTATGTTCATCTAAACATCAGTTGTATGCAATCAATAACACAATTTTTATTTGTCAATTAAAATTAAAGTAACTTCAAACCTTAAAAAATACTTCCAGAATGTCCATTTCTTTTTCTCTCATTTTTCATTTCTCATTAACTTGTCCTTTCTGAATTAGTGACTTTTCACATTACTAAGACAGAATACTCCACAAAGAGAACAAAATGAAGGGAAAGCTCGTTTGAGCCTGTGGTGAGAGGGTGGAAAAGGAATGACAGCAAGAGCATCACAGTCAGAAGGCAGAGAGGTAGATGCTAGGTCTCCATCCTGCTAAAGCCTTTTCTCCTTTGATTGCAGTCCATGGTGGCTACATGCAGTATATACTCCAGATAAATCTTCCTCCATCTTCTCTGGACATGCCTCAAAGACTCACCCAAAGGATTATATCCTAGACAACTCTAAATCCAGTTAAACTGAAAATGAATATAAATTGTTCTTGCTGACTTTCAAGTGCATTTTTCAGTGTACACAAAGAGGTTATAATCTCTAGTTTGCTACGTAATCTCTTTAGTGTGTCTCTACTCTCTTTATTATTTCTTCTGTTAAGATGCAGGGGATCTTTTCTAAAATATAGTATCAATATAGTTTGCTATGTAATCTCTCTCTTTACTGTGTCTCTACTCTCTCCATTATGTCTTCATTACATTAAGATGCAGGAATCTTTTCTAAGATATAGTATCAATGTGTACCTCTTTCTGTAAAATCCTAACACATCAAACATACAGATCACAGGGTTCATCATAACAACTTTGGTCTAGTTTTACTTCCTGATATGTCTTCTGTATCTTGTAAGAACCTTACACTTCTTTTTTTCTTCCTCTCTTTCTTTCTTTCTTTCCTTCTTTCTTTCTTCTCTCTTTCTTTCTTCCTCCTTTCTTTCTTTCTTTCTTTCTTTCTTTCTTCTCTCTTTCCTTCTTCCTTCCTTCCTTTCTTTCTCTCTCTCTCTCTTTCTTTCTTTCTTTCTTTCTTTCTTTCTTTCTTTCTTCCTTTCTCTCTTTTATTTTTAAATTATTTTATTTATTTACATTTCAAATATTGTCCTCCTTCCCAGTCCTCCCACCTAGAGTTCTTCATTCCACTCCCCTTCATCTTAGCCTCTGAGAGGATGCTCCCCATCCACCCCTTACCCTCACCCCTCCACCTTACCCCCACCTCACCCTGTCCCCCAGTTTCCCCCTTCCCTAGGGCATCAAGTATCTACAGGATCAGGCATATCCTTTCCCACAGAGACCAGACAAGGCAGTCCTCTGCTAAATGTATGCTGGGCCCCATGGACTAGCCATGTATACTCTTTGGTTGGTGACATAGACTCTGGGAGCTCTAAGGGGTCTGGGTTAGTTGACACTGTTGGTCTTCCTATGGGGTTTCAGTCCCTTTCAGGTCCTTTAGTCCTTCCCCTAACTCTTCCATAGGGGACCCTGACCTCAGTCCAATGGATGGCTGTAAATATCTGGATCAGTCACAGTCAGGTAGAGCTTCTAGAGTCAGGTAGGCTGGTAGAGCCTCTCAGAGAATAACCATGCTAGACTACTGTCTGCAAACACAACATGGCATCTATAAGAGTATCAGGATTTGGTGCTTGACCATAGAATGGATTAAAAGTTGGACCAGTCACTCGATAGCCTTTCCTTCAGTCTCTGCTCCAGTTTTGTCCCTGATTTTTTTTTAGACAGGAACAATTATGGGTTAAAAATTTTGAACGTAGTTTGGTTGGCCCCATCCCTCCACTGGGAACCCTATCTCTTCAGATTCTATCTCCCCACTGTTGGACATTTTGTCTAAGGTCATCCCCATTGAGTTCTGGGAGCCACTCACATCCCAGGTCTCTGGGATGTTCTACAGGCTCTCCCTATCTACTACCCCCCACAGCTGCATATCTCTATACATTCTCCTGGCCCTGTGGGCTTCTCTCCTGTCTCCCCCAATACCTGATCCTGGCCCCTTTCCCCCCTCCACATTCTCTCTCCCACTCAGGTCCCTCCCTCTCTCTGCCAACCATGATTATTTTCTTCCCCTTCTAAGTGGGATTGAACCATCCTCACTTGGGCCTTCCTACTTGTTAAGCTTCTTCTGGTCTGTGAATTGTATCATGGGCATTCTGTACTTTTTGGCTAATATCCACTATCAGTGAGTACATACCATGCATGTTCTGTTGGGTTTGGATTATCTCACTCAAGATATTTTCTTGTTCCATCCACTTGCCTGCAAAATTCATGATGCCCTCATTTTTAATAGCTGAATAGTATTTCATTATGTAAATGAACCACATTTTTTGACTCCATTTTTCAGTTGAGGGATATCAGGTTGCTTCCATTTTCTGCCTACTACGAATAAGGCTACTGTGAACATAGTGCAGTGTGTGTCATTGTGGCATGGTGGGGCATCTTTTGGGTATAAGCCCAGGAGTGTATAGCTGGGTCTTTTGGTAGAACCATTTCCAAATTTCTCATAAAGCACCAGATTGATTTTCAGAGTAGTTATACCAGTTTACAATCCCACTTGCAATGGAGGAGTGTTCCTCTTTCTCCACATCTTCATCAGCATCTGCTGTCACCTGAGTTTTTGATCTTAGAGATAGATTGATGTAATGTGGAATCTCAGGGTCATTTTGATTTGCATTTCTCTGATGACTAAGGATGTTGAACTTAAGTGCTTCTCAGCCATTCGAGATTCCTCTGTTGAAAATTCTCTGTTTAGCTTTGCACCCAGAGCTAATTGGGTTATTTGTTAGTTTGTTTCTATTTTTTTTTTAAAGTCTAACTTCTTGGATTCCTTATATATTTTGGATATTAGCCCTCTATTAGATATAGGGTTAGTGAAACTCTTCTCCCAGTCTGTAGGTTGCCATTTTGTCCTATTGACAGTGTACTTTTCCTTACAGAAGGTTTTCAGTTTCATGAGGTCCCATTTATCAACTGTTCATCTTAGAGCCTGAGCCATTGATATTTTGTTTAGGAAATTTTTCCCTTGTGCCAATATGTTCAAGGCTGTTTCCCACTTTCTCTTCTATTAGACTAAATGTATCTGGTTTTCTGTTGAGGTTCTTGATCCACTTGGACTTGAGCTTTGTGCAGGGTAATAAATATGGATCAATTTGCATTCTTCTATATGCAGACTGCCAGTTAGACCATCATAATTTCTGTTAGTTTCACTGTGTCTCTATTTTCTGTTTCTACGACCTGTCCACTGGTGAAAGTGGGGTGTTGAAGTCCCCTGCTATTATTGTGTGAGGATTAATGTGTTTTTTGAGTTTCAGTAAAATTTCTTTAACAATTGTGTATGCCCTTGCATTTGGGGTATAGATGTTCAGAATTTAGCTTCATCTTGGTGGATTTTTCCTCTGAGTATAAGGTGTCTTTTCCCATCTCTTTTGATTACTTTTGGTTGGAAATCTAATTTATTATATGTTAGAATGGTGATTCCAGCTTGTTTTTTGGAACCATTTGCTTGGAAAGCTTTTTTCTAGCCTTTTACTCTGAGGTTGTGTCTGTCTTTGTTGCTGAGGTGTGTTTCTTGTATGCAGCAAAATAATGAATCCTATTTGTGTATCCAATCCAATCTGTTAGCCTGTCTCTTTTTATTGGGAAATTGAGTCCATTGATATTGAGGGATATTAAAGACCCATGATTATTCTATTGTATTTGTTGCTGGAGGTAGTATCATGTATGTGATTCTCTTATTTGGGGTTTGTTGTGAGATAATTAATTTCTTATGTTTTCTTGGGTGTAGTTACCCTCCATTGGAGTTTTCCTTCTAGTATCCTCTGTTGTGCTAGATTAGTAGAAAGATATTATTTAAATTTGCTTTTGTTATGGAATATCTTGGTTTCTTCATCTATGGTGACTGAGAGTTTTGCTGGGCATAATAGTCTGGGCTAGCATTTGTGTTCTCTAAAATTCTGGATGTCATCTGTCTAGGGTCTTCTGGCTTTTAGAGTCTCTGTTGAGAAATCTAGTATAATTCTGATACGTCTACCTTAATATGTTACTTGGCCTTTTTCCTTACAGCTTTTATGATTTTATCACCATAGCCATGGCAGTACTGCTGACTGTCCTTTGAACCTGTACAACCCTAAGCTAAACAAACTAATTTCCTATGGAAATATTCTACCTTGGGTATTTAATTCAATTAAACCCCACTTTACTGAAACATCTACATGCTTTGTTTTTACGAGAACTATCTTTTGAAAGTGTAATAAATTTACAGAAATATTTCCAGGAATTTTAGTCCTCCTTGCTATTGAATAATTTGAGTTTATATTATTAACCTAATGTCCCATGGATCATAAATTAGAATATACTAAACCCATATAAAAGCCCACCAAAACTGAAAATTAATGAGTGAATTTTAATCATGCAATCCTATTTAAATAGGATAGAATGGTCAAACACAAAAATATGCCTTATAGCAAAAGAATCACACATTATTTTGTGGTAGAATTTCTGTTCTATCATTTTCTATATAAAAAGCACTCAATTTTTTTATTTTCAAGCCCTGGACATGTTTGAAGACTATGGATCACCAATCTGAGAAATTTCTCACAATTTTGGTTTGCCTTCTACTTTAGCTAGCTTTCTGTTGTTGCTATGACCAAATATGTGGCAAGAAACCACTTACAGCAGGAAGACTTTAATTTTAGAGTTCAATCGGATTTAGTCCACCATGGCAGTGAAGGCATGGCAGCAAAACCTTGATGCATCTGAACAGCTTTTGTCTACTGTCAGGAAGCATATAAAAGTAGAATTAGGCTATCAAACTTCAAGACCCACGCTCAGTGATTCATTTTCTTCAGCAAGCCTCTAATCCTAAAGTATTTACAGCCTTTGGAAACAGTGGCATGAGCTAGGGACCAAGTTCATAAATTCATGAGTCTATGTGGGTGGTAAGGGCAATCCACATTCAAACTACATCTTGCTCCTGTCCCCGATAGCATCATGAAAAATACCTTATAATAAGCAACTTAAGGAAGTGTGGTCTTACAGTTTGAGGCCATATTGCCCTTCATGGCAAAGATGGCATAGCATCAGGAGTGTGAGGTGGCTGTTCACACTGCACCCACATCCAGGGAGCAGAGACTGGGCAGGAAGTGGAGACAGGCTATCAAACCTCATGGCCCACCTTTTACTTCCTTCAAGGTTTCCACAACCTTACAAAATAGCATCTCTAGCTGAGGGCAAAATATTCAATATACAAACACACAAACCTATGGGAACATTTCAGAGAAATCCTCAGCACCTGGTAGTTTCTCTCTTCAACATCTATGTCCTTGGTAAATCTCATCAGATAGAATTTAATTTGATTTCATCCATTACTAGTGATGTTGATATCAGTTGGGCTTGTACTAGACTTCTCCATTATTAGCCTTTCTTATTACTTTTTAATTTAGTATCATTATGATTAAACAAGATTTTTATCAGCAGTTACTTTGGAATTATATAAACATTCCAAGAGTGGGCAAAATTATAATCTATTCACTAACTTCTTATTCCTGTTGTGAATATATAAACTCATGAATTTCTGTGTCATTCAATGGATTGTGGTTTACTGTTCTCATCTACTCTGATGCTCAGGATCTTTTGTGTCATTAAATATATTCAAAGTTACCAACTTCATTGTTTCCCAATTCAACAAATTTTCCACGCTTGTGTCACGTTTTATTTGACCAAGCCCCAGATTAGCAATTGCTCCAAGGAGCCTCACTTCCTTTCCATAGGGAAAGATGTTCCACATCCAAGAAATGGAGCTCACTATGCTGCTGGACACTGAGGTTTGATTTTTCTATGGCTTAGTGGGGACAGAACTGGGACATATCTGTATATATTGTATTGTATACTCATGCACATGAGTAATTGACATCTGCACAGTACATGTGCAATGTACAACCACACTATTACCAGAATTATAGGTTTACTTACTCTGTTCTCTGTTCATATTACTAGGGCCACTTCACCTCCTCATCTTCATCCATAAGAAGAACCTGACTCCCATTATTTTTATATTTTCTTGATTGGCAAAAGATATCTCCAATCATTTCTGCATACCACCTCCTTTTTGGGTACCTCTCTGGGTCCCAGCTTAGCTACTCCATATCAAATTACAGGGCACAAATGAAGCTCTTATTAGAAGATGAAGAGAGAGTAAAGAACTCTTCTTAACATTTCCTGCTTCCTCTAACCACCTGCTCAACAAAGAGATCTGCCTACATTAACTCTCCATGCAGAATCTCAAGGCATATTCATCAGCTTTGTGCAGAGTTTTTAGTTAATTTCTGTGAGTTAATTCAACCAGAGTGACAGCTGATAAAGGCTGAATTTTTTTCTTTTATTCTATTTTGTATTTTGGATACATCTTATTTTTATAAAAAAGGATTCTAAAGACTTGTTCTCTTGAACAGATATTCAACTTTATGACATTATTTTCTTTCAGTTAGAAAAATAAAATGAAGTGGAAACTTAAGGGTTCTTTGGAAAGTCAGTTGTGTTGGATGGTGTTTTGCTGGGGCAAACACGTGAAGGAGTATTTTCCTCAATGGACACAAGTGGGACAATGTTTTACTAAAGCAGACATGTGAAGGAACATCTCACTGAAGCAGACACAGGTGAAAGGATTTTCTCTAAAGCAAGAACGTGAAAAGACACATGACTAAGGATTCTTCCCTACAAAGATGCATGTAATTGTCCACATTGCATAGTTGAGCTCCATTTGTTAGGATTCCACAGAGAAACACACCCAAAAACTTCTGGTGGTATGCTGATGGCTTCTTGCTGCTTCCTCAGACTCCAGCTAATTGGCAGAATGATGTCAACTGAGACTGAATCACATGCTGAGGCAAGACCTGTGGAGGACAAGTGATGTTTGGAGAAGAATAAATAGGACTCAACAGACTTTGAGAGGGGCTTGCCTGTAGAGCTAGTTATACACTGCTTGTTGGTTTCTCATCTTGGCTGATCATTACTTCTCTGAGAGAGGCACAACTAAGAACTCCTGGCATTCCTGGTTATCTGAGTCCCTCCTGCTGGCTCATGCTGATTCAGGTGAGGCCTGGTCGTTTTGCTAGATCATGCCACTGCTGCTGATTCATGTTTGCTATCCCAACACTACTGAACTGGACTGATGGTATATTCATGAAGTGTTCGTGAGTGGATCGAGCTGCCACTGCTGACCTGTAAATTGAACTGCTAATTTCCTGACAATGCAGATAGGATTTGCTCCAAAGAACCTTTCTAAACAGGTCCATTTCCCCTCATATCTTTCTTTTCTACTACCTCTAGTTGGTGGTGGACTAGAAGGGAGGGTAAAGTATTTAAGAACTATCATTAAAAGTAGGCTTTGAAAAAAATTAAAGCTACAGTAATGTTTCTCTTTAATCTGAAAATGTGACAAATCATAGTGGTTAATGCTCCAATGTTAAACAAAACATGGCTTCCCAGAGTGAATCAAAGTGAGCACGAAGCCCTGTGCTGTGTTTAGTTGATTAATATTTCAGTTAAGAGTTTTATACCCCTGCTCATAAGAAAGTTTTAGCTATTTGCTTTACTTTAATATTTGTAGTTGACCTCAACTAGGGATCCAGTTCCTCTATTTTATTTTTCAAGAGTAAAAGAAAAAAATCCAGCCTATTATCATCCACACAATCTAGTCTACTGGTAAAGCTTTCTTCTGAGCTTTTTATTTGACTAATGAGAAACTTTTATTTCCAGCATCATTTCAGCTTGATTTTTCTTAAGTATTTCTCTTCTTTTAATTCTATCTTCATACTCTGAATTTTATATTTCATTCAGATGTATGTGGATTTTTGGCCATATTCATTTATTCATTGTATTCTCTGAATATGTTTATAATCATTTATTTAAGTTTTTTGCTCTTACTGTGGGACAGTAGTATATATTGGAATAGATTTTTTCTTCATTTTACTTCTTCTGCTTTGGGACTTGTATGTCTGAAATTCATTTATTGGTTAAATATATATTTGTTTGTTTGTTTGTTTATAAAAGTCACCTTTTTTTAGTGTAAGTTAGTCCCAGCTCTTTTCCCTCAGTGGGATGCTGTGATTTTTCCTATTCTTGGAGCTGTCCTTTATAGCAGCTTGCACAAGAATAGGAGAAATTGATATGCCTTACTGGCGGGGCTGGCTCCAGGCACTTTACCATATAATACCATACCAATAGGAGAAAATCAGTCAAATTAAGCCCATCTTTGTGTGCAGATAGAATTCTGAGTTATGGAGCCCTGCCCTCTCTTATAATTTGTCCTAGTTTATTTGTTTTTGTTGGTTGAGTATTTTTCAACTTGACAAAAAAGAATAAAACACAATTGAAGAAAACACCTCCATAAGATTGTCCTGAAAGGAAGCTATAAGGAGCAAGCCATTAAATAGTTTTCATTCATAGCCTCTGCTTTGGGAACTGCCTCCAGGTTCCTGCCTTGAGTCCCTGATCTGACTTCCTTCAGTGATGATCTGTGATATGGAAGTGTAAGATAAAATAAACTCTTTCCTTCCCAAGTTGCTTCTCGTCATAGTATATTATCACAGCAATAAAATGCAAAAGCACAACTTGAGGAATGTACTCTACCACTCAGAGTTTTTTATCCCCAGCTTGATCGCTGTCTTAGTTAGGGTTTTACTGCTGTGAACAGATGCCATGACCAAGGCAACTCTAATGATAACATTTAATTGGGGCTGCCTTACAGGTTCAGAGGTTCAATCTATTATCATCAAGGCAGAAACAAAGTAGCACTCAGGCAGGCATGTTGCAGGATGAGCTGAGAGTTCTACATCTTCATCTGAAGGCTGCTAGCAGAATACTAACTTCCAGGCAGCTAGGATTAGGGTCTTAAAGTCTACTTCCACAGTGACACACCTACTCCAACAAGGCTATACCTCCAAATAGTGCCACTCTGTGGGCCAAGCATATTCAAACAATGATACTCCCCATTAGGAAAATTTGAGATACTAATGTCACATGGTACCTGGAATTTCCTAAATCATGTATACCCAAACTATGCCTCACCTCTGGGATGCAGTACTGATCACACTCTGCTGCTTGGTGTTTGAGGCTCTATAGGCCTGTGAGCACTGAGACCTTGTGTTATCCCATGCTACATGGCACCTAGAGCTGAGCAGGTCTGTACACCTCATGTTACTGTACATGTGCAGATACTACATGGTAACTGCACTGCCACTATCCAATATGCACCCAAAGCCTATCTTACCTTGGGCTACAAGGGTGTATGTCATGTAATTGGTTTCTTAAATAATTTTAAGAACTATAGTATTTATTTTCATTGTAACCACTTTTATTCAGCTGATAATTTCAGTTTTTTATTTTGAATATTTTTAATTTACTTTTATGTTCAGATTTAAATCTACCATTTTGTCATCTATTCCCATTTGCTGTTCCAGCTCTGTTCTTAGTTGTAGCAGGATATTTTTCCCAAAAGTTGGGAGGAGCTAAGGTGGGAGGAGTAAGGAGAGGAAGAGGAGGAGTAAGGGAGGAAGAGGAGGAGGAAGAGGAGGAGTGAGGCGGGGGAGAGACAGATGTAGGAAGATGGAGAACCATGTTTGGACCGAAAGCAGTCCTGGGTAACAACTTATATCTAGGTTAGTTAATTGGTTAACACGTCTAATTACGTGAGCATCTTGTTAATTGAGCATTACCAAATATATAAAGCCTTTGGTTAATCATAAGCATTAGAGTCTCATTTTCTACTGGGACTGTGTAGATGGCGGGATGGTCTGGGCTCAGCTCAACCTTGTGGTGACAGCATAGAAGATTAGCAGAGCCATCTCCAATGATGGTGCCTCATGGGTGCCAGGGCCGGTGTTTCTGGCTGGCTGTTTCTAGCTGTGGCACATGCATGGCCTTTGGCTGCTTCCAGCTGCAGAGCGCTTGGCTTCAGGCCACGGTGCACGGCAGCCTGAGCTAAGCAGAGCCGCTGGCCCATAGATGGTCGGCCTGCGCAGTCCCATTTATTAAATATCAAACTCATCGCTTAGTGCCCCCATTCTTTTCTTATTTGCCCTGTATGAATTTTTGAAATATTCCACTTTTCTATTACTTGATAATTATAACCTATTTTTTCTTATCAGTTACCTTTCATATTGTAGCACTTTCCTTTGTTTTTTTTTCCACTGTTGTGAATTAAACATAGGGCTTCATGAATAATAGGTAAGTGTCTATCACTAAACTACATCCTCAGCTGTCTTTTTACTTTTTATTTTTGAAATAGAGTCTCACAAAGTTTACCTTAATCTACATCGGTAGCCAAAGTTGGCCATAGACTTGTGATACCACTTCTTCCCCTCTCATGTCTCTGGGATTCTTGGCCTTCTATAGCTTTTTTCTTCTAGCTTCTTCTAGGCCTTCCTCTAGATCTTTTCCTTATTATTCTTAACATTACTTAATAAGCATATTGAATTTTTGGCACTATTTTTTGGTTTCTTATATGGGAAAGTCTTTTTAATGAAACTTTTATAATTTGTAGATAATTGAACACTCATTTGTAATCATAAGAACTAATAGAGATCACATATTACCTCTTTTGGGTTTTGCTCATGATGGTATCCTACAAAATCATAGCATCAGAGTCATCGCTGTGCTGTGGGCATTGATGTAATCCATCGTGCTGGCTAGTTTTATATCAACCTGACACAAGCTAGAAGCATCAGAGAGGAGAGAACCCCAATTGAGAAAATTCTTCCAAAAGATTGGGCTGTAGGCAAGTCTGTAAAGCATTTTCATAGTTAGTGATCGATGTTGGAGGACCCAGCCCATTGTGGATGGGGCCATCCCTGCTCTTGCAGTCTTGGGTTCTATAAAGAAAAGTAAGTTGAACAAGCCATGGGAAGCAATCTTGTAAGTAGCACTCCTCTATTGCCTCTGTACCAGCTCCAGGTTCCTGCCTTGTTTGAGTTCCTGTTCCGACTTCCTGCAATGATGAACAGTGATGTGGAAGTGTAAGCCATATAAACTCTTTCTTTAGTCATGGTGCTTTACCATAACAATAGTAACCATAACTAAGACATCTATCAGGCTTCTGTATGTGTGGATTCCTATGTGCTGTCTATCAATTTTATGACTTGCAGGTTTCGGCATATGCCACATAAGTAAGATGCATTGCAACCATGACATCCTTTGATAACTCCTTTTACCCTGTACTGTTGAGCAGCAACAACCCCTTCCTAGTGCCTCATCACCAGTCTCCTGTTGTTTAACTTTTCATCCTATATTTATCGTTTTTAAGTATGCTTTTTATTAGTTCCTTTTTTGTGGCATTAAGCATTAGAACATACACAAGTAGCTTATTACACTGTCTATTGCCAACAAGTCTATCACCTGAATATATTGGTATTTTAGTATTTTCTGTCAGGATACATGATGCTGGCTCAACATAACTCTTCCCAAGCTTTTTTAATTTGAAAAACTTTAACATATGCTTACATTATTCAGACACGATTCCTGAATAACATCTATTTCTTGTTGTAACTATCAAATATTTGATAGGATTGGGATTCTGTGAAGAAAACTATTCCAACAGATCTTTTCATTTGAAAACTGCATAGTACTGGTTGTAACCATTAACAAATAAAATCACCATCTTGAAAATATATAATATAGTAATTTTGTATACTCTTTCTGAGGCTATGTATACATATGATATATTATCTATATTGTTGCCTATTCTGTCTGTTGCTTCATATGTAACTTTAAAAATTGATAGTAGTTTTAACTAGTTTATGAATTATTTTTACTGTTCTAGACTGTGGAAATGTACAGGTGTCGTGAAAGTGACATGTGAACCTTGAAACCTATTGTGCACCCAAAGAAGCCATCATAGATGACTCCTGGGACTTGCCACTATCACAGTATGCTTTCTCTTTGAGACAGGCACAGACTCAGAGTCCGCCATCATACTTCCTTCTAAGCAGATCAAAATTCACAGAAGAATTCAATATAAAAATTGGTTTCTCTCTCTTATAATGGTAATTACTTAGATGAGTTATTAAGGTATTTTACTTTCCAGTGTCAGAAATAAAATGAACATCTACATTCAGTTCTAAGCTAATTTTAAGTAACTGAATTTTCACTGTTAGTCTTTTAATACCTGTTTGTTTTAGAAATTATGTATCATTAAGTTTCTCAGACAGTCTTCTAAGGTATGCTTGTCCTGCCAAGTGCCTCATGTGCTGGGATACTTCTTATTCTTGACTGCTTGCTTTGCACTTATTTCTTGGTCGACTGAAACAAAATTGCACTATCACTAATAGTTTAGGTGAGCAACATGATCTTCTTAGGTGAGTGATATCACCTTCTTCTGTGATTGACATCACCTTCTATGAGTGACTCTCGGAAATGATGCCTCATTGTTAACAGATGGCCAGCAGATCACAATCTAGCTATATTTTGCACTGCACGTTTATTTCTAGTATTTTCTCCCATGTTCTATTTCAGGGCACAATTGTGAAGTATTAGTAGTTATACTTTTGTGAATAACCAATTTATTTATATTTCCCTTTCAGTGTTGTTAATATTGTCATAGTTATAAAAATGTGTGAAAATTCTACGCTGTATTTTTTGAATTTTTAATTTTTTTCTAGACTTTAATACACTCCTGTATTAGATATGTTCATCTATTTCATGTTATAACTATCAAATATTTGAGACTTGGGATTCTATGCAGAAAAAGATCAATTCACTGTTTCAGGGGTTCAAGGGGACAGTACCAACTTCAACTTGGCTCTAGACATCTACCAGAAAGCACAGGATCTAAGAGCAATAAATAAACTGCAGGAGAGGGAAGGAAGACAGGATATATAGTAAAGAATTTTATAAATTTATTCAGTGTGTGTGTGTGTGTGTGTGTGTGTGTGTGTGTGTGTGTAGCACAACACATGTGATTAGAGGACAATTTGAAGGATTTTTTTTTCCTTCTACTATAGGTTTCTGATCTCGGGTTATCAGGCTTAGTGTCAAGTACTCTTACCTACTTATCTACCTCCTAGCCTCAATTTTTTTTATGGACATAAAACTTTATCCTTCCTTCCTTTCTCTCTCTCTCTCTCTCTCTCTCTCTCTCTCTCTCTCTCTCTCTTTCTTTCTTTCTTTCTTTCTTTCTTTCTTATCAATTTACTTATTTATTCACTTTACATCCCAGTCACTGCCCCACTTGCCTCCTGTCTTTTCAGTCCCAACCTCACAAGTCCCTGCCCCCATTCCCCCTGCCCTTTTTCCTCAGAGAAGGGTAAGCCCCCGCCCCTTGGATACCACCTGGCCCTGAGACATCCAGTCTCAGAAAGACAAAGTACATCCTCTCTCACTAAGGCCGAACCAGACAGTCCAGTGAGGGTTAACTTAGCTAAGTTCCTTCTACAGAAGGAGATCCAACGGCAGTCCACAGAGTCAGAGACAGCCCCTTCTCCAATTTCTAGGGGATCTACATGAAGACCAAGCTGCACATCTGCTACAAATGTGTAGGGGGCCTAAGTCCAGCCCTTGTGTGCTTTTTCCTTGGTGGTTCAGTCACTGGGAGCTCCAATAGTCCCAGGTTAGTTGACTCTCTAGGAAGCTCCAATAGTCCCAGGTTAGTTGACTCTCTAGGTCTTTTTGTAGTGTCCTTGACCCCTCTAGCTCCCTCAATCTTATCTCCAACTCCCCAAGCTCTGCCTAATGTTTGGCTGTGGGTCTCTGCATCTGTTTCCATCCACTGCTGGACTGAGTCTCTCAGGAAACAGCTGTGCTAGACTCCTGTCTGTGAGCTTAGCTGAGTATCATTAATAGTATCAAGAGTTGGCTCTCTCCTATGAGATGGGTCTCAATTTGGGCTAGTCATTATTTGGCCATTTCCTCAGTCTCTACTCCATCTTTCTCCCTGTGCATCTATCTTATAGGCGGGACAAATTTTGGGTGGAAGGCTTTGTGGATAGGTGCCCCCTTTGATGTGCCCCCTTTCTCCACTGGAAGTTCAACCTGGCTAAAGGAGATGGCCTGATCAGTCCCCATATCCCCCACTGCTAGGAGTCTCAGCTAAGGTCACCCCCAAAGACTCGCAGGAGCCTCCCTCATCCCAAGTTTCTGACCAGTGCCAGAGATCCCCCCATTTCCAGTCTTTCCCAATCTTTTCCTGCCCCCTCTTCCCACACCTGATCCCTATCCTCATTCTCTTCTTCACCCCCTCTCCTACTCATTTCCATCACCCAGCCAACTCTAATGTTGACTTTATTTTCCCTCTGATTGAGATTCATGCATTCCTCTCTTGGGCCTTCCTTATTATTTAATTTCTTTGAATCTGTGGATTGTAACATGGTTTTTCTGCACTTTATGGCTAATGTCCACTTATAATTGAACACATACTATGTATGTCTTTCTGGGTCTGGGTTATGTCAGTCAGGGTATTTTCTAATCCCATCCATTTGCCTGCAAATTTTATGATGTCTTTGTTTTTAACAGCTGAGTAGTATTCCACTGTGTAGATGTACCACATTTTCTTTATTCTTCAGTTGAAGAACATCTAGCTTATTTCCAGTTTCTAGCTATTATGAATAAAGCTTCTATGAACACAGTTGAGCACATCTTTATGGTATATTGGTAAATCTTTTGGCTATATGCCCATGAGTGGTATTGCTTGTTGTTGGGGTAGACCTATTCCCAATTTTCTGAGAAACCACTAAATTGATTTCCAAAGTTGTACAAGTTTGCACTCCCACCAACAATGGAGGAGTGTCCCCCTTGCTCCACATTCTCACCAGCATGAACTGTCACTTGAGTTTTTTTTTTATCTTAGCCATTCGGGCAGGTGTAAAATGGAATCTCAGAGTCATTTTGATTTGCATTTCCCTGATGACTGAGACATTGAACATTTCTTTAAGTGCTTCTCGGTCATTTGAGATTTCTCTGTCAAGCATCCTCTGTTTAGCTCTGTAGGCTTGTTGTATCTAATTTCTTGAGTTCTTTGTGTATTTTGGATATTAAGCCTCTGTCAAATGTAGCGTTGGTGAAGATCTTTTCCCATTTGTAGGCTGCCATTTTGTCCTATTGGCAGTGTTCTTAACCTTGAAAAAAAAGCAGGAGCTTTTCAGTTTCATGAGGTCTCATTTATTAATTGTTTATCTTAATGCCTAAGCTATTGGTGTTCTGCTGAAGAATTTGTTTCCTGTGCCAATATGTTCAAGATAGTTCCCTACCCATTTTTTCTCTTCTATTAGATTTAGTGAGCCACTAAACTTTAAATCACCTTCACCTTCTATGTATCATAAAATATTATTAGCACTGTGCTGCATTGGCTCATGAACTATAATTTGTTCCATGATGTATATATACATCACAGAGTCAAAAATGGAAACAAACTGTAAGCATTAAACCCCAACAAGGAAGATACTGCATGGTTTCAGTTCTTCATTTCCTGACACATGAGTTAACACATGAGATAACATAATTGTGATCACCCTGTAGAAGCTTAGAATGGAACGGGAAAAGCAGCCACTTTGTCAGGAGGGAACATGTAAAGATCTGGAAGTAAATCCCAGATGGAAAGAACTCAAGGTGGAATTGGGCATGTTAAAATTCTACCCATAGAGGTACCTAATCCTCACAGAGCCCTCCATTTCAGTAGTACTAAAGCAATTCGGTGAAATTAAGTAGCATGCCAAGATCCCAGAAATATTAACTGACCAAGACGTATAGAAGTTTGTGTCTCCAAGTTCAATGTTCTCATGAAGTAAATGAGCATGATGGCACTCTGCTGCCACAGCTGCTGATCTTAATGTTAGCCATAGAAAAGTACAGTCACCTCTCAGGTGCTCTGAGTCTCAATTCTGGCACTTCCTATGAGCTGTGACTATATAACATATACAGGTGCATACACAGAGGAGGGTGTTGGATCCCCTGGAGCTGAAGGTGTGTGTGATTGTAAGCCATGTGATACGGGTGCTAAAAACTGAACTCCAGTCCTCTTAACCACTGAGCCATCTCTCTGGCTCCCTGCAGGAGCCTTAATTTTCTCTGAAAGGGAGGAGAATCGTGACACTGCTGTTGATTTTGCAGATAGGAGCAGGAGAGTGTGAATGTTTGAATGAGTTCAAAGCATTTTACACCTTGGTGGGTAGGTGGGAGCTGGAGAGATGGCTCAGCAGTTAACACACATGCGCTCAATCATGAGGCCCGGAGTTCAGACCCCAGCACTGATGTCAGTTATAAACACCTGTAACTCCAGCTCCAAGGAATCCAGCTCTCTCTTCTGGCTTCCAAGGACACATGTGACACCCGCTTACACAGATACATACACACATGCATATGCACATACACATAAACGCAATAAAAATAAATAAATCTAAGAGAGGCAGGCAATTGAACACAGGGCCTAAATGCTTAATTGAGCTATGTCCCAGTCTCAGAGTTTGGAATTTATATTTTCTTAATTGGCTCTGACCTTACTTTTTCCATTCTGAGAAATGGGCATGCATCTAATGTTTGAATCAGTCATAGGGCTTTCAAACCCTGTGGAACTTTGTGCGTGCCTGGATGCAGCTCTTGTAACTATGCCACCTCGGTGTGGGAGAGATCTGTATCTGTGGGTATTCAAATAACTAGAACACCCTGTTCTGGGCAAAGACAAACTTTCACTGATTGGATTTTGATCCCTCTACACCCACACGTAACACAGTGACTCCTGCAAGACAGTAGTTGTTCCTGGAACTAAATGGGAAGTTAGAGTCCTGACTATCTTCCCTTAAATCATAACAATATTGGTGATACTTGTTTCTGATCATTTAGGGAAAGAGTTGTCTGACTTTCCTTGCTTTGGAACCCAATGAACCTCAGAATAGTTCATCATTTCAGTTAACATCTGTATAAGCGTCAGGAAAGCCAAATGTTTCCTGGAATCTTACAGCTTTCTATACCTATTTAGGTAGGTACTTGATTTCCAAAACTTCCTAACTTTAGTGGAACCAACAATTCTTTCGGGATAGGGAGGGAGGAAGTACACAGAAGAAAGGTGACTGTGGTGTATGGCTTGGCAAGTGGAGAGAGCCGAACGGAAGTGTTTATGGACAGTGTCACCTTTCCACTCCTTGACAAAGCCTGCCTCCCAAACAGCATCACACCCTAGGTCCCAGCAGTAGTGGATTAAATGTGTTTAGAGGACCTTGCTGGATCTGGTGCTTTGGGCTTCTTTGGAAGTGAGTAGTTAAGTACAGCTGCAAGCTCAGATCTTTTGCTCTGTTTTCAAATGCCACATCAGATCATGTACACAGAGACTCTATTTCACACACTTCCTTTAGGGATTGGAAGACCAAATCCTACCCCTCTCTACTCACTTTCCACCTGGGAGACATGTTCTGGTGATGAGATATAATACTAGTTATCTCTATTAGCACAGCACATGGTGAGGGTCTGAAGGACTGTCAGCAAGTCTCTGTTCTGCGCCATCGTTTGGAGACTATACCCCAAGTTGGCACTGATAGGTAGGAGATGAACATGAAGAAAAGTGGGGCTATGGTTTTCTGTGGAATAGATAAGCATGAAAATAGATCCCTAAAGCCTGTTGGACAAAATTTTTTTTCAGTCAATTAACTGATTTTTTCTTCTAGATATTTCCAAGAATAATGGTAATTATTCCTGGATGAAATTCAGTGACTCAAAAGCAAGTCAGGAGTCAGAGATAAAGTCCTCCTTGCCTGGAGTGGGTGATTCGGTGAGTTATCACTGAGTATCATTCTTATTTAGTAGCTTCAAACAGCTCAGTACTGGACAAATGGAAACTATACTTACCTTCCAACATGGTGTGGCAGAATGCTCTCTGGCTGAATGAGCTTGGTATTGACTTGCAAATCTCAGCATAGCAAGCCTGATCTTTTTCAACCTGAAAACTGAATAGGAAACATCATTTTACCATTAAATTCTGCATCATAATCTTCATCTTTCTCGCCTCCTTGTTTTAAACACCTGTGAAATTAGAAGCTATCTCTAGTTTATCAGCCTGGTTTGTAGGACACAGGACATAACATGAATGGTACAGGGCTTAGTTCTGAGCAAAGAGGGGGAACAAAATCATGATACTATGTTGTGTTTGCTGAGGGTTAAAGCCCTGTGAACCAGGAATGTCCCCAGAATAAACCCTTACCTCTTTTTTATATATACCTCTTTAGGCAGGCCTTAGCATCTTGCCTTCTGCATAACAGTACTTAAGTAAATGCCTTTCAAGTGAAAGAAATCCAAAAATGTGAATATGTATTGAATATATATCTGATGTGGAACTGAAAGCAAACACATATAAGTCAAGTTTACTAGAGGTTCTTTGAGGATAAAATGTAATTGAGAAGAAAGTATAGATATAAAGCTCCACAGCACTGAGTAAACTCAAGTGCTATACAGCACATGGGTATTTAATGCAGAAGAATGGGTAACAAAGTTATCACAGAGGAGTTGGCAAGCCCTTGAGGAGTCAGAGACTACAACTGGCCTTACAGTAAAGAATGGAAGATGTGGCGAAGGGAACTGACATGTTGCCCTGTGTTCGCTACATATCTAACCTCACCTTTTCCAGTGTACTCTAACACAGAGGGGGCAAACACACAACATTGTGAATAACACAGTCAGAACTGGAATCAAAAATTGACTCCCCAAAGAATATGTTTCTATTCTCCATGGGGATCCCTCCTTCCTGAAAATGTGAGGGAGGCAGAAAATGAAGAGAGAATATTGTGAAGAATGACCAACACTGAAGATGAATTGCTGGTTGAAATAGAAGTTAAAATGTTGAGATGAAGTTGTTTGCCCAGGAAAGCAGTGCTAGAAACATGGCCAGCCCAAGGCAACTTCCAGAATGAGCTGTGCAGTAGGAACTATGCCCTGTACTTAGAAAGAGGAACTTTTAAAGGAAGTTAAAGGTGAAGCAATATTCTAGGAGAATTAGACAGGCTCTGATGTAGGAGAATAGGGAGGGGGCAGGTAAGGGAAAGCCACTGGGAGAGCTCAGGGGAACAATGCTTAGGCCCTGGCTACCAAAGCTAGTTTAGTTAAACAAGCAATCTTTTATTCAATACTTATTCTCAAGCAGCTCTTAAGAAATTTATCAAGTATCTAGATGGTTATGATCATTTTTCTCTGGTACCTACACTCTAGGGGGGAGGGAGGGACAATTAAAGAAATAATATCAAAGTTGCAGTTGACCAATATAATTCACATGAAAGAATTATTGGGAATCCATGGGCCAAGAAGGTCAGACGGAGTGGCAGATGACAATTGTGGGCTGAATGGAATTCAGTGACATTTATTAATGAATGAATAGCAAGTATTGGCCATTTGAGGTGCAGGCCAATGAGTGCTGGTAGTCCAGAAGCAGTGATGTACAGCAGGAGGAGCTCCACTGGAGAGATGCTACAAAGAGGAGCCTGTGAGACTACAGGAAGTAGAAAAAAGGCAGGAGAAACTCTACAGATGGCTTCTCCACTGGACCTGGTCAACCTTTGGACATGAGAAGTAAGAGAAATGTTCGGATAATTCTAAATTTGCCAACCTCTAGGAATAATAGGAAGTGAGTCGGGGGGGGGGTGGTTGGGAAAGTGCAGCTGAGTGTGTTCGAGTGTATGTGTATGAGTGTGTTTGAGGGTGTGTGTGTGAGTGTGTATGGATGGGTGTGTGAGAATATGTGTGTGTGTAGGTGGGGGAGGTTTGTTGAAGGCAAAGGACACTATGGTAGCTCATGACTCATTCATGGCTTGAAACCTGTTTAAGAGCAAAACAATTTCCTTTCTCTCATACCTTATGGAATTTCCACAGCTGGAATTGCTGACTATACCACAGAACTGATTTGCTAAGCTGAGAAAGGCTATCTGGTTGTCTTAGGAAAGGTAGTCACCCCACCTCTACCTACAGTGTGTAAGTGGGAAGCCAGCAGAAACAACCAAGGAGCCCATAGCTGACATCATTTATATTTAGTTGCCAATAATTCTCCTAACTCAAAAATCACTTCCATTTGGCTCACAATTTAAAAACCAGGAATATTAATGATAAAGTGAAATATAAACAGAGACAGGGAAGATGTGAGGGAAGGTAAGTTTGTTGAGGATTTCTGGGATAGACACGGTATAGAGAAACACAGAACTGCCTTAATTCTTTTGGCTCTAAGCTAGAAAGACTTGTCTAAGTCACGGCAAAGAAGGGACATCTACAGATTATACTAGTCACATGATCTAGGAAGACTGAATCTGAAACTTCTGAGGAAAAATAAGCTTCTCTCTCATGTGCTTTAGAATGGTGCAAAGAAAATGTTATCATTGACATCCCTCCTTATTTTGTTCTGTGGTTCTAAGGATTGAGCGTAGGGCCTTACACATGCTAAACAAGAGACCTAGCACTGGACTACATCTCCAGACTTATTTTTGCCTATTGTGTTAAGACATACTCTTACTGCATTCCTCGAAGTGGCCTTGATCCCAATCTGTAGCCCTAGACAACCTTGAATTTTTCCATCCCCCTGCCTCATCCTGCAGGTACCTGGCATTATAATCCTTCTCACCAGGCTTGACCATATGTTATTTTTCCTTCAATAATCCTTGATTAGAAAAGAAATCAACTAGACAAATCTGACTCTACTATCCTTGATGGTAAGGAGAAGAAATGTACATTTGGTGTGGTGAACATGCCGATTAAACCTATTTGATCAGTACAAATGTGTGCATGTATCAAAATATCACATAACACCCAAAAAGAAAGGACAATTTTTTATGTCAGAAAAAAAAAGCAAACAAACAAAAACCAAACAGAATAAAAAGCATTATGGGGCCTTTTAGGAGCAAAGAATTGGGTTCAAGTGTGAGCATTTAGTTATTCAGATCATCTTAAAGAGACAATCATTCCAAGCTCTGGTCTCCCAGGCTGCTTGTGCCTCAAAAGATGACCAATTTCATCACTCTAACCAGGATCCTAACTGCCCCTAGAGAGACAGATTGAGGACCCGAGGACAGCAAAGGGCAGGTCATTTGGTTGTACAGCTACCGTAGGGCTAGACTTATGCTGGGCTACAGGTTTCCTGTGGGAAGACAAAGTGGGCAGCTGGGGCCTACACTTCCTTACTGGCTCCTTCCACCTGCTTGGAGGGTGTTTACCAGTGGCCTTTCTGCACTCCACTGCCACCCACACATGTGACTCTCTGGCAAGCCTTTGTCACATTGTGCTCGTCTTCCTAGACACAAATTTGCCTTTCATGCTGATTTCCTGGTGTTTCTCTATTTAAATAAGTGATTCTGACCAGGCAGGTATCACTTTGTGCCTTGAAATCCAGAATGCCCATTGCCTTCCAAAGCCTCCACTTTCTTCCCCCTCTCTCCAATGAGGCCTCTTCCCCACACACTGTCTTAACCCCTCAGTTCTCATCATCTTGTTGTGTCCTATTTAAATCTTGTAATGGAAAAAGGAAATCAGAAGCTAGTAATCACAACAAGCTTTCCTTGAATACACACACACACACACACACACACACACACACACACACACCATCATCTGGATCATCCACAACCTGAGCTGCCACAACCCTGACACATACATTTCCGGACCATTAGGAATTAAGGGCTGCATTTACATAACATTAAAGTCACTGTCTACAGGCACAAAGTGAATAGCTTCAGATCTCTGCCCCAGAAACTGGTCTGTGGGCTTCTGCACTTTTGGCCATGTGGCCTTATTAAATGTCTACTACTTGTCTGGCTGATAGCTAGCTGGTTGGCTCCTTCACTAACTGCATGGGAGCAGCAGGGCAGGCCAGGCTGCAAGAACCAAACTGCCAGAATCAGAATAAAGGGAGTTAGGTGGGGCCTGTCCTATCTCATCTCCCCAGCATGCCTTGCAGCTACAGGAAGCCACCCACCAGTATTTCAGAAACCACAGGCTCCTGCGGTTCTGAGAGCCCCTGTCCTATGTGTCCTTAAAACATGCACACCATTTAATGTCTCATTAGTCACCTTCTTTTACATGACTCAACTGTAACCAGGAAAGAGCGCTCTTTACCCTGACCCAAGGACAGTTTGGTCTCCTGTTCTCCCATTCAGTCGTGAGCAAATGTTTCAATAGAGCACATTCCCAGGGATGTGTGCTAGAATTTTATGCCCTATGGTGTGCAGGAAATGACCCATGTCTTGTCATGGACATAGACCCTGGAAGAAGAGCTATACCAGCAGTATCTGTCCTCCATCTCTAGTGCTGAGCAGAGTTTAGTCATTAGAGGGACACAGCCTATGCTTGTCAGTTTGAGGTTAGAAAGGCTCTGGTTTCCCTCAGCCACCTGGTTGTCGAACAAGAATAATAATAAGATTCCAGACCAGAGGCATTCAGCTGGGCCAGCAGCAGATCTACAGCTGCCACCTTGTGAAGTACTTGTGGTTCCTCACTGACCATATCCAAGTGTTGGGAGCCGACTCTGAACAGAAAGCGACTATCATCTTTGCAGCCATCTTGAGCCATATACCCTAACAAGAGACTTGTTTTCAACAGTCTACAACAGCTGAGCACACTCTGATAATTATCTTGATATATCCATGATTTCTTTTCAATCAAGGCCAGGCAGTGATGGCACACACCTTTAATCCCAACACTTGAGAGACTCAAGGCGAGACTCAAGGAGAGATTAAAGGCGAGACTCAAGGCAAGACTTGAGGAGAGATATAAAAGGAGAGACTTGAGGAGAGAACAGAGCAGACTCTGTCTTGTCTCCACAGCAGACTCTGTCTCATCTCCGGAGCAGACTCTGTCTCGTCTCCAGAGCAGACTCCCTGTCTTGTCTCCATTCTTCGAGTCTCCGTCCCCACTCTCTCTCTTGCTAGGCCCTGACTCGTGGACCGGAGCAGCAGAATGGGCCGTTACGCCCAAGCTGCCTAATCACAGGCCTCAGAGGCTGGAGTCATGGCAGCTGCAATTCCAGAACACTCCATTTTCTCTGACCAGTCACCTCTCTCAAGAAAGCCCTATGGTATCTGTGCTCATAAATTCTCCAGCAGTTGGTGCTATCCAGGTGGTACAGATGAGAAATCCAAGTGCCCACCTACCATAACTCACAAAGATGAGACACATGAGGCTTTGTGTGTTGATAAACTCAAGACACTGCACCTTGCCTTTCCTGTAGTTATCCACTAAGTCTGACAACGTGGCAAGATTTCTGAACCTCCAGTCTGCAGCGGGGTCCATTATGTCCTAAGGTAACAATCCTGAAATCATTTTGCCTTAAGTTTCTGTTTTGTCAGGGAAGTCCAATGTCAGGGAGCAATGAAGCTTCCTTTGAGCCCATACTTGAGCACCTCTTCTGGCTGAGTTTTCCTTCAGCACCCTACCTAGCAGCAAGGGAAGCCAGGACATGGGAATGACTTGGACCTATATAGTGAAGGGGAAGAGTTGAGTCAATCTCTCTCTCTCTCTCTCTCTCTGTGTGTGTGTGTGTGTGTGTGTGTGTGTGTGTCCTCTCTCTCCTCCCCCCTCTGTGTGTGTGTGTGTGTGTGCACGCACACACACGCGGGCCCACACACATGCCCATTATATCCTCTGTATAGTCTCCTGGTCAACCGATACAGCATTTAGTAGCCCAATAAAATGCTGTGAGGGGAAGAAGGAACCTTAAGCAAAAGAGGAGAAATGTGTTTCCTACATGTTTTTTGAAGGAAGAGATACACTTTTTCCACTGGCCCATGAAAGTTATGTGCCAGGCAGATGTGGCCAAGTAAACCATGAACCCCAGGTTATGATATCATTGATGGAATAATGGCTCTTAAAGCTTTGGGTGCAGTGGTATGTTTAAGAATAGTTCATTACAAGGAACAGGAAATAAGGAGCAAAGGTAAAACACAAGTTGCGTGCAGCACTGAAACCCCACCTCCCACCTGTCACCTTTGTGACTTGTGTGGCTTGCCAAATCCAGACCCTTGACCAGCAAGTCATTCAGGCTATCTCATATTTAAAAAACAGGATTAAAAATATTGTTGAATATTTTGAGTCACATTCTCAACGCCTGTGTCTAAAATAAGGCCCCAATTTTGCATCTGCAATTATTTATGCCTGGAAATAAGGAAGTGAAATTCCCACCTACTGGAAGGACAGTTAACAGGGCCACTCAGCCAGGCAAGTGTGGCTTAGAGCAGTGTAAACTGCATTGCACGTGCAGGGGACATGCAGGAGCCTGAGCAGGCAGCTGCACAAGCATTGCTACCCAAAGCAAGACAGGGATCAGCCTGTGACCGTCCCTAGAAATTTGAGAACAAACAGACACAAGCTTCAGAGACCTATAGAGGTTAGGAGTGAATCTTCAAGGGCTGGCCTGTGTGGGGCGGTGGCCCATGGTGGACAGAGCTCCCACAGCCTATTAGGATAACGTCTTCTTCCCTATCAGATCTTTCCTGTAAGTCTCAGGGCTTAAGTAGATTCTAAGTAACTTGCTGTATTTCCCCTTTTAATACGTGGGCATGCTTGGTTTTCTATACAGGACATTGCTAGGCAGCATCCACCTCTGTAAATGCTTCTTGCACAAACCTCCTGTGAGCTGAACTGAGCTGAGCCTAGTACTAACTCTACTGTCAAATATATCAGTGCCCCACAGGCTGATACCCACTGGGGCTCATGCTACCCTGGCTACAGTAATGGATGAGAGTATAGGGTTCCCAAAAGAAGCCAAGAACATTTCATGGAAGACAGGTTTCACTTTAGGCTGCAGTTTCAAGAAAAACATTCTCCCTCCTCTGGTGGCAGGACACTAGCACCAGAAATATGGACTAGAAAGCTAAACCTGTCTCAAAGCCTGAGCTTTTTCTGGTCCAATCTTCTTGCAAGTCCAGACCAGGCTTACAAAGCTGGGCAGCTTCATGTAGACCCTGCTTGCTCTCTGGAACGACTGGTCACCTGCTACAACTGGGCATCTAGAATCTCTTGGGCTGTGGGTTCTTTGTACTCCGCTGATCATTGTAAATATGCTTTAGAAAATATCGTTTTACAAATTTAAGTCTTACCTGTTATTTTAAGAAGGAAGTTTGCGCCACTAAATTTGGACTCTGTGGTTTGTTTTTGTCTTTTGTTTTTTGTTTTTTTTTAAAGACCAAATCCAAATTGTTTAATTCAGACTTATTCCTATTAATTTTAAAAGAATAAAGAGACCAGAAAGCATCATTTTTACAAACCATTGCACTAATATCACTGTCTGCTTATGAAGCTACACAGCCAGTTAATGAATTCTGTAGGCTCCCTTCTCTCCTCTGTCAGTCTCTGTAGTAATTTACTCCTCACACGATGGTCCACAGTAATACCTTCTGATAACTGTCAAGAAGCGTTCTTCTTTGGGAGCAAATGTTTCTCTGTTGTTTTAAATGCTTCTGTTTTCCCAGTGCTGGTTAATTTTGTTTCTGTCATTTAGAACTTTGATTTTAGTCAGCATTATTAATAATTTATTCTTTAACTTAATGGGACTGCAGAGGGGATGAGACAGGTCTGGCTCAAGCAGTGTGAGTTCCCTGTTATGGTCAGCTATGGGAATCTTGTGTGTGTTGCCAAATGCACTGCAGAGTAATAAATGTGTAACGAGCTGGGCTGTCTGTGCATGTGCTAAAAATGAACATAGAATTAAGTAAAGGAAGTATTGCCACTGTTCAGCCTCTGCTATTAAAAAGCCCAATCTGAAAACCATTGCAGGCTGCAGAATTGACTCCCAGGAGTATACCTCATATGCAAACTGCCCACAGCCACACTTGGAAGCCTTGAATTATCTTAAAAGTGCTTGCTTCTGAAATAAATTCATAGGAAGAGGTCCTGAACTGTGTTCCAACATGTGTACCATCTTTACGTTCCATTCATCTGGTGAGACATAGTCTAAACAGTAAGTACCGTCAGTGGGCGTGAATGGGTTAAACAGCAAAACCTCAAGGTCTGCAGCTGCTGGAGGTGGGAGTCAACACAGTCAATGTGGAATGGAGAACCACCTTCACAGTGGGTAGACTGTGCCCTGGTAAGAACCCTGTTTCTCCTCACTAAATCCAGTGGAGACAATGCCTTCAAACAGAAGAGAGGAAGTCATGGCCAAGTCTGAAGAAAGCTGCCAGAATATTCTAGCAAAGCTACACTGGAAGAAAAACAGTTCCCTTGAATTCAGAAACAACCAAAGCTATATAGATACAGGAGTTTGACCCTGCTAAATACAACTGCATGTAGTAACAGACACTGGGATTCCATTTAAGTTGGGATGAAACTTTGCACAAGAGAAGAATATCCCTTGTGATGCAGAAAAGCTGGACAGGAGCCAGAGCACTCCAACAACAAAGGAAACCCTAGTAATCAAGACACTGACCAAAAAAAGAAAATCAAAACATTCCGCGTCATCTCTTCAGCTGCACACTTTGTATGCAATACCAGGGCTCCAACCAAAGAAGCAAAAGATGGCATCAGACATAGACTGCAGATCCACTAGTTATTTTCATGTGTGTAATCAAAAGTCACTTGGGCTTTTGTTATCAGTTGTAATGCAAATCTGGCAGACCACAACAAGAGTGCAGCCTAGATGGACCACATATTGGGATGCTTCATGACAACTGATCATGCTCATGGTTGTACCAAGCTTTTTTCTAGTCTTATAACAAGGATCAGAAAAACCAGGAAAGCAGCATTGCCTATACAGTCTCCCTGAGTATCACTGTCTGCACTATGTACTATCTACATACATACGTTGTAGGATTTCCAATTTTTAATGGAGATGGAAATAATGAGTGGTGATTTAAATTATTTGCTACTCGGGTATATTTCAGTGATTTTTCTTGTGTCCAATACAACTCCTCCACTTAATTAGGAACCAAAGGGCCATTACACCAAGCCTTCTCTTTTGTCTGTGACTGTGAAGTTGCTGTGGAATAATTCCTATGTGGTGCTATGGTTCATGGCATACTTACACTGCAGCGAATGGGAAGATTTGACAGTCTCTTGTTATCCCTTTTGCTACAAAACAGGAGTACTCCTGCAGCCACAAACTATTGCACACTGAAGAAGAGCAGCCCCCTAAAGTGAAGGGCCATAGAAAGATGGTTCCATAGGCTCTCCCTACCCACAAGTAGCCTCATGGGAGTTTCCTAGTCTCCAGCTCAGAATTGCATACTATTTGGGATAGGGACCAAGACTTTTCTTATTCATCCAGTAACCATTTATTTGTGGGACTGCGTAAGGGTATCCTGGGTCATGGTTGAGCAGGTGCTTAGAACCCCGAGATTCTCTGTGGAATTCTGCATGAGAACCGGCAGGAGTTCGGTCCCTCCGATCATCTAGGATCCTGAAAAGCAGTCACATAGATCTCCATAGAGTCACATAGGCCAGGCTATAGGCCTCAGGCCCTAGGGATTTACATACTAATGAAGTATGTAAATTCATTACATACAGAGAGCAGAGCAAATTAAACATTCCTCCCCCAGATCCTCCCCCAATCCTCCCCCTTTCTCCCTCCCCATATAACTCGGGACTGCCCTGAGTTTTTTTGGGGGGTACGCCTAGATCCATCTATTATCCGCCATGACAATAAACCTTTTTGGAACCAAGGACTTCCTCGTGTTACTGGGGCCTGCCACCGCCAAGGCCTCCAGGCCGCTGGAACCAGAGGATCTTCTTCCCTGATGTGGGACCCACCATGGTGGCCTTTTTAAAATTTTCCCCACATTTATTAAAGACCTGTTGTGGAGTCAACACATGTGCACATACATACACAGCCTTAGAATCCTGTCCTTGAAAACACACCACATAAGGAATCCTGAAAGTCACATAAAGGATTGTGGCCTCCCCAAGAGACTTTTGAAAACTTACTCTTGCCATGTCAAGAAGTTTAAAAACATTAACCTCTGAAGTCAGAGAAAACACAAGAATAGTTATGCAGGATTAACAGAATAAATTCTTAGAGAATACCACATTCAGTTGACAATGTGATATAAGCCAGGTGCCATTCCAGTACCTTTACATGCACACTGTACCATCACAATCCCACTGACTTAGATCTGAGTGCCATGCATGCATTTAAATACCTTATAAATTCTAGATCATTTAGTGTTCTCCACAATCATATGGAAAGATACTACCATCACTATCATTTTACATATGAGAAAACTAAAATTCAGAGCGGCTAAATAATCTGTCCGGGAAGTAGAGCAATAGGAAGGATCCCAATCCAAACATGATACCATGTCCTTAACCCCATCCCTTCTTCTCCTAGGAACAGAAGCAGCAAAACTTTGTCAGTAGAGCAAGAATTGGTAGGGCCTGCCTAGTAAGCACCTTTCCTATTAACAGTCTTCTGAGAGGCAATGGTACTGCCTTCTGCTGGCCTGAGAGGGCAAAGGGAGAGAGGTTGTAGAAGGCGAGACAGTAAGTATGTCAGGTCTTAATTATCTGAATTCACAAATAACCAGCATTAGAGGCATCAACTTTATCCATCTTTACAGAGGAAGTGTTTTTGAAGAAAGTGTTAAGAGAATTCAGAGATGCATCAATAACTACCCATATTGTATCTAGTTCACAGTTGGTTTACAGAAAATAGTAAGCATTTGGGCAGCCTGGGTTGTGCCTTCATGGAGACAGGACCAGGCAACATTCATCCTGTGAGTGACCCAGGAACATCCACAGGCACAAGGAAGATATTAACAGGTTTTGATGAAAATGCAGACACAGGGGCTGTCTTGGCCACAGTAATGTGACCAGATAGCTCCTGGAGTTCCCCCTGGCTTAGCCTGTGTCCCATCAATCATTCCAATTATCCTAATGATGATCATTTGAAAAAAACAGGTGACCTGTTCTGCATATACAGGAACTAATGCTCTGGAGGGAAAGTTTCTTTGCTTTATTTATAACCTATGAAGCAAGAAATTGATATAGTAGATGCATCAAATGTGCGTTTCCTCCATTCCTGCAAGTTGCAGAAATAACAACTATCCAGAAAGTAGTGGTGTTGTTAGAAAGGCCTGCATCTATGTGTCAATGGCCAGGTTGACATTTTCAGGAAGTGACCATGAGGCTTTTGTGCATCTCCAGAATGTCTAAATGGGACACGACTGTTCTAAACAGAAGGAAACCATTATCCACATATTGCTGCAGTCCAGAGAGTGACAAACTGTGACAAATGTCACTATGTGGCAGTTATCAATCAATGTGCACACAAAGCAGATTTAATAGTCAATATAGAGGAATATGCAAGTGAAATGCCTGGTAGATGGAGGAAGAAAGAGAAAGGGAAGGTAAGTCGGAGGTGATGCGTTCCTCTAATCTGATCATACGATGGCTCAATTACTCTCTTTACACTTCATTTCCTCCCTCACTGAATTTATACAGCTCATGAATGGGTCCACAGGCTCTGGAGTTCTGTTATCGGCCTCCATATCTGTGAAGCCCACATCACTGCCACACCTCCCTTGGCTCTCTTTAGTGGTCGGACTGATTGATCTCATTAATTGGTAAGAGCTATTTATTTCTTCTTTAATAAATACTTCTTAATTCAATTAATCTCCTTGTTCAAGCATGTGCTAAATTTAGACATGGTGTTTCAGCTGCACAGGCATCATGAGGCAGGAAGATTTTTATAACAGCAAATTCATTCTTTCCAGAACATTAGCCCAGAGTTTTTAATAAGCCAGCAATCGGGTTTGCACACCACTATGACAATGTCTACTTCTCTGCCCCAATTTATTCTCTTACACAGATATCCACTCTAACTAATTCATGTGCTTAAATATATCAGCTTTAAATTGGGAATTTAGAAGTCTTCTTGTTGGAAAGCAGTAAAGCAGTGTACTCTAATTCCAGGCATGCCTGATAGAGATCTTATTCCTAAACTGTCATTAAATTGCTTGAATACTGTACTCCTGGTTTCTGTGATCCATTACCTACTACGTCTGTATCTAAATGGTGAGGTTGGCCACCTTGGCAATAACATATTTTTTAAAATTGAGTTATCTCTCATAAAAGAATTCATTTATGACCTGTTTAAAATTGAATAAATTATTTATTAGTCAGTAAATTGAATAATCAACAAACATTGATTAAATATCAGAAAAGTGATAGTAGTCATATGCCTGAGAGTCACTGGTGTCTTACCCTGACTTGATGGCACAGAAGATTGCAAAGGTACAACCTTTCTTCCTTCCTTCCTTCCTTCCTTCCTTCCTTCCTTCCTTCCTTCCTTCCTTCCTTCTTTCCTTCCTTCCTTCCTTCCTTCCTTCCTTCCTTCCCTCCTTTTTTCCTTCCTTCCTTCTGTCCTTCCTTCTTCTCTCCTTTCCTTCCTTCCTTTTCTTTCTCATCCCTCTGTATATCCAACTCCTTAGTCTTGTATTTTGTAGTTGTCCTCATCATTAATTTGTGAATTTTATAGGGAGAAAAATTATAATACCCAATTTGTATAAAAGGGAATTTCAAATAAGGGGGAAATGGATTAGAGTAAGGAACAAAAAGTGAACTTAGCCAAACTGAAGGTTTTGTTACTAAGGCAGACAAGTCTTCAGTGTGACGTTTCAGAATAGGGGGTCAGCCTCAGAGACCCACTCCTCTTCTTTTTGCCCCCTGCCTTCCCTTGCATTGTCCCCACAGGAAAAGAGGCTCCTCTCTCTCTTGCACACATGAGGGTAGGTACCTGCTTCCTGAGCCAGTCTTTGGACTTAACATCTAATCCTTCCATGGAGTGACAGCAAAACAGGTTGTCCTTATTTTTCATAAATAAGGACACTTCCTTTCTTTAAAAAAAATTAAGATGAACCTTAAAATTATTTAACATGAAACAATAACTTAATCTTATATCAACAGGAAAATGATTAGGTTAAAAATGATGTATACATATTGGGAATTTTTTATCTAAACAATAATATGTTTCAAGCTACAAATGTTTGAAATTGAAAACCTGTCAATAATACTATATTTTCTCAAATATTGAATAAATACTATAATATAAACAACTCACAGAATATAACATCCAGTCTTTCAATAGCTGTGACTCACTACCTTAGAAAAACTGTCACTGTCTCATCCTTTCCATCTCTGCTCAGATTTAATCATTGTCCTGGATCTGAGGTCGCTGCCCTATGCTTTCTTAGAAAAATGGTTTTCTATTTTCCAGGAACTGGTAAATAATATATTTTGAAGGATTTTTATGTCTTTTGATCCCACAAGAAAGAATAACAATTTTTATATTCTTTTGTAGTTTGCTTCTTCCATTGAAGAATTAATTGGTGCATTCATCTACACTGCCATGTAGCACATAGTTAGCCCCCTTTACCGGCTTTGTGGCATCCCATTGTAAGCACACATCACACTTTATAAAATACTCACTTCCCCATGGACCTCCTGGCTTCTTAAAGCCTTTGTTATTACAAAGAGTATTCCTATGAATAGTCTTGAATATTCTAATTTTTACCATTCTGGTGATAGGATAATGTGGTTTTAATTTAGCATTTCCCTAGTCATTGCGATTGGGGATCTTTTCTTGTCTATAAGCCGTGTTCCTCTCTTATGGGTACCTCTTCAAGACTTTTGCTTATTTTGCTATTTGCTTTATTATTAATTTAAATAATCTTACTTCCAGTATATATTTTCTTCTAAAACAAAAATTTAATAGTTTAAAATTTTACCTTTAGTGATTTGATTGTGAAGGAAATGATTGAAGAGAGGATTCATTTTCATTCCTTTCTTTATGTGGATAATGAGTTAGTTTCCAATTATAACAAAGGGGTTTTTTTTCCTTTTTTCTCAGTTATAATTCTAGCTCAGTTGTGAACTAAATTTTCACATGTATATAAGTTGGCTTTGGGCACCTTCTTTCCTGTTCCACTGGTCAGTCTCTTTGCTTAGCTATTCTTAACCCTTGGAGCCATTTCACAAAACAATAAAAAAAAATCATCTTGTAAAGCTATGGTTTAAAAAAAAAAAAGTGAAGCTTTGTTTGGGATTAAGTTGCATTCTCCAGATCAGTTTTTAAACTGCCATCTTTAAACCAGCCCTGAGGTCTATCCATGAACATAGTGTATCTTTCCATTGCAATAGACACTGGTAGGCTTATTTATTCTTCTTTCTGGGCCTGTACATGTTTTCATGTTTCTCCACTGTGAAGTTATTTCTTAGTTTAAATGCTTGGAACTACTGTATTTCCCTGACACTTTTGGCCCTCATTGTTTTCTCACAATCTTCTTCACCTTAGTCTTCTTTGTTGGTAAGGATGTGACCATCTCTGCCCACCTGTCTGCTGTTTTAGTCTTTATTTAGCTGTCATATGTTTTTCAGCTCTGGTCTTGATTTCTTGGAAGTTGTTTATGCTAGAAATCCAGTTCAGTCTCAATCAGAGAGATTAATCTATTGAAGCTGATCTCAGCTCATGATACTCTCTGATGTATCTCCAGCACCTGATCTCATGTTTTCTATTTGTGCTTTTGATTTTTCTTTTTTTTCCCATTCTTTTCTTGCCTTCTTTTGGATTCAGTGTTTTCTTTGCTCCTGAATTCAGATACACACCACACACACACACACACACACACATGTGCACACATAAACACACACCTTATTCCTGTTGTTTCACTGGCTTACCTATGTGCAATTAAGGCACAAATCTAATAAACACCCTTAGGTTTTTCTCTAGTTGACATTTTCACAACTAATGTTAGCACAGCCCAGCCCAGCTCTCCAGGGTCTTTCGTTGCCAACTTTGGATGGAACCAGCTGCTCACCCACAGACTTTGGTGAGGTCAGACAAAGCATGCGGAGCAGCCTGTTGCATTTGGCCCCATCTTTACCAGAAGAAAATGAAGAGAGAATATTCTGCCTGAGCGTTTTTGACCCTGACTAAATCAGTTTTATGGAGGCTCTGCATATGGCAATCAAAACCTGTGTCTATTTTATATGCTAGGTTCTCAGACTAGACTTCTGGTTGGAAGAATATTTTAAAGTTCTTTTCAGAGAGAGGAACTCTAAACACTCTATGAGAGGAAGTGACTGAGGTCACCCAGGAGTCAGTTGGCAGAACCAGAAATAGACCCCAGGTCTCACTCTCAGTTTAGACAAAGCAGAATGTTCTGAGAGAGAAGAGGAGAAAGGGAGCTCAAAATTATTTTTCTCTTCCACTCAAATTCCTCTGTTAACTATACAGTGACTTGGGATAGGTTCGAAATTCAAGACTAGCAAAACGACAGTTGGGCTTCCCACAGCTATAAGCCCATCTTATGATTTCCACTCTGCTGAGACTCTTGTCTCTTGGGTTCTCCTTGCCCTATGTGCTGATGGTAGGAAATGCTGTGTGGGAGATGTCATTTCTTCAACACTTTGTGAGTCTGAAGTGGGCAACCTCCTCCCCAGATAACAGCAGCAGGTATAGACTGGAAGAGGGTCTAATGCAGTCTCAAGACCACTTCTGGAACTGCGGTGAGAACACACAGTGTAAAACCCACTTCTCACTCAGCTGCAAAGTCCACAAAGTTAGAGCCTCAAAGCACAAAGAAAGGGTATATGCTGTGCCCACAGCTCTTGGGAGAAATGATGAACATTTCCCTGTTTCTTTCAGCATTGTCACAGGTTTCGCCCCTGGTGAAGCTGCTTAAGGCTCTACATAGAGTCCTCCTAAAAGAGGCCAGGGCCCCTCCATGTGAAGGAGGCGAATAGGTACAGGCTAAATGCAGTTCTTTTTGATGGGCTCCCTTTCCCAGAAATAAGAGGTTCTAGAGAAAACACAAATGGAATCTAAATCTGGTAAGATTTGCAGAACCTCAAGGTTTCGCTGGGTCAGGAACAGGGTAAAAATAGTCTCTCAGGATGAATCCTGGCCAGGGAAATAGAGACAAGGGGAGGACAGGGAAATGCGATGTACATTTCACTTTTTCCAACTTCCTGGTTGATTTCAGCCTTTCTCTCTGAGTCACTCACTCCCCAATAGCTGCCCAGAGGAGCTCCCTGGAGTGTAGGGACCCTGGAGATGATTCGGGCGAGGGCACTTCTCAAATCATAAAAGGTATAGTAAAAGTAGATCTTGGAAGTGGACAATATGTCCACAGGGCTGGCCAGGCTGTGGTGCAGGAATCCACGCCTTCCCTTCTATACAACTATGAGGTACACAATTTGCGGCAGCAAAGAAGAGCCACCAAAGGTCCCCTCACATTTGGCATGTTTCCACCTGTCCATCAAGAAACTAAATGCTCAACTTTATTTTTGAAAATCTCCATGATGGCCCAAAGAAAGTCAAGAACAGGTCGCTTGTAGAAAGAATGACTCAATTTAAAGTTCTACTTTGAAATCCCCATTTGGTGCCTCACATCAACCAAACTTTTGTTTTCTAATAGGGAATGAGAGGCATCCTGTGGTGCTGAAGCTAAGGAAGTACTCAGTGCCTTTTCAGACTTTCAAACTAGGGTCACTGGTCCAGGCACCTCAGTTTCTCTTCCATCTCCATCCCTGTCCCTGATCAGGAGGAGGAAGAGGAGAGACTAGACACCACATTCTTAACTTCTGCTAGGATTATGCCTCAGTGGGAGGGAAAGTTCTGAGTAATCCATCCTGACCTTCCAATGGTGTGGTCCACGTAGCCTACATCCTGTCAGTGAGCAAACAACTGGATCATGGCTTAGATCACAAGTGGACCCTTTGATCTCACACGGTAGCAACTGTGCATTAGATCACTAGTGGGTCCACAGTTCCCTTCACAGGTTTTCTACTAGTAAACCCATGCCCAATATGTATGGCTGACCACAGTAAGTACAAGTCAGCCAGGACAGCCAACCACCATCTGCCACTTATAGGAAGGAAATCTAAAGGCCTTGAAAGCATGCACTCCCTATCAGCTTTCTGAGGATGAAATGCTGGGTGCACAGGTGACAGGCAAGATGTCAAGTTATAATGATGTCCAGATTTCAATATCTTAATCATAAATTAGTTTTTAAAGAAATTTCCCACTTCCTTGAGGCTTTCAGTACAAACATTACATAATATTATCACCTGAATGGCATCAATTCATGCCTTATCTGTCTTAATCACTAAACATTGGGGTTCCTAAGTGACGGTATTATAGCTTAGCATTTCCTATACATAGAGCCTGGCATATAATAATAAAACAATTGGCATTTCATGTATGAATAAAGGATAGGAGGTGGGAAATATTTAGGAATGAATGTTAAAAGGAAAATGATGAAGGGAGGGAAGGAAGAGGGGGAAAGAAAGGTGCTTAGCGGCAGACACAGTGCTCCTAATCAGAAGTACTGGTGTGCATCTATGCCGTGACACTGTCCATGAAGATGTGCAACCTCCTAGACCAAACAAAGCAACAACAGGAAGCTGTCGTCTGGCTTCTCTCAAGGCCAAATGTTCCAAGTATCATGGTAGTTTCTGCAGTCTTTGCTCCCTCTTTGGGGACCCTTTATCCACTCACACATCAGCCACCTCTGACATTGTCCATTTGCTCCTGTTAGATGCAGTGCATTGTACTGTGACTATTTCTTCAGCATTAACCCAGTACTTCCTAACATTTATAGGGACAAGATAGGGCAGGTGATTGGATTTGTTATAGACCTATCCTGACACTTCTAAAAGTAATATTTAGCTCACCTCAGGGAAATGCACCCTCCCTGTGTCTCTATGCAAACACTGAGGAATTGACAAAGTTGGTTTCAGGAGCTCAGAGACCTAGATTGATTATTAGGGTCTACTCGTGTCTGCTCAAGATTTTCGTTGCATTTTTTGAAAGTTTTCATCCTTAAATTGGAAAATGTCTAGCTTAGGGAATTTCCAGGTACCAATAACCAGATTAATAGGAAGACAATTTCTGTCAGAATCAGACCTCAAAGTACTCACTTTTTATTTCTATGGAAATATTGTTGTTAGCCTTCTAGAAAGAAGCTCAATAGCAGAGTGATATGGAGATCTTCCTCCTATCTCCTATCTCTCTCTCTCTCTCTCTCTCTCTCTCTCTCTCTCTCTCTCTCTCTCTGACTCTCTCTGTCTCCCTCCCTCCCTCCCTTCCTCCCCCCTCCCTCCCCCTCCCTCTCTCTCTCTCTCTCACACACACACACACACAATGGAAGAAAAATACAGGAATACTAACACTCCTTGAGAAGTATACCTCTCTTAATGGTAGACACAAGTCAGTAGCTAGCTTTCTTTCTCAATCCTCAGGGGAAGGAGGATTATAACAATATAACAGTGTGTGCTGTGTAGTCTCTCAGCGAGCCTTGATTTCCCACAGTTGATGACCTGGACATTACTGTTCCACCTACAGTTTCTTTCTTTTTCCCATCCCCCTTCCAACTCCACATCAGTGCTGTGGATATCCTTCAGAGAAACCAGAAGCTCTCAAATCCTCTTAAGGGTTTGGGGTGATGGTAAATATTGATTATTAATGATTAGATCTCTGGATACATCTTTATGGTAAAGGGTTACCAGAGAGGACTACCTATGCAAGAAGGCCTGTTCTGAGTGTGACCAGTACCACCCCAAAACCTTGGAGCTGACTTGGGATAAAAGACAAAAAGCCTATCAAAATATGTGCATCTTGACCCTTGAATTAATTTATCTCTTCAGTTTCAATACATTTTCTATAATCATTGTGTGATGTGTATTTTATTTCTCTTCAAAACATGAATCAGTTATCATACAATAGTTTCCAATATAATCATGACCTAATTTGAGTTGTTAAATTTGTATTTGTATGAAGAAAATTAATTAAGTTATCTCAAGTACACTTTTAACTTGCATAAAGTTAATAAAGTTTTAATGAGGGGCAGGAGAGGTGGCTCAGAGATTAAGTTTTATTGGGAGCATTTTTACTAGAACTATTAATTCCAGGTGCCTATATAACTGAGTAGAAGAACTCCTGATAAGCCACTTTTTCTGGGTATGTTTGTGGGGTAAGGGGCATTCTGGGATAGATTAGCACTTGAGTTCTAGACTCAAACTCTCTCAATGTGATGGGAGAGTCTAAAGGAAAAAGAGGAGGAAGAAGGACAAATTTTCTCTCTTGCCCTGATTTGGAACATCTATCTTCTCTTGCCATCAGACTTCGGTACTCCTGTTTTGGGGAGGTCTTTTTGTTTGGACTGAAAACACTCCATCCACTTTCTTGGGCCTTCAACTTGCTGAGTATAGACACAAGACTTTTTAGTCTCCATAATCTCCAGAGCCAATTGGCCTTGTGAATCTCTTGACATGTATATACACTTGTCTACTTCATTCTGTTTCTCCAAAGAGCTTCGATGGAATTACTGATAAGTGATAACATAGTGCAGCCAAGGAACATTAAAAAAAAAAAAAACATCAGGAGAGGATAGGATAAATCACTCAAGAGCTCATTACCCACAAGTAATGTTTGTGTGTTAGTGAGATGTCAGATATAGGTATGAATTATTGCCAAATCCCTAAAACTCTCTTACATCTTATATATTCATTCAATTAAAGAACATACATCATTTATTTTGAAATCCTCACGATATTCACTTTTACATATATATCAAATACTATCCTATCTATAGTGAACATTTAAGGATTTTTGCATATTTTTTTCTGGGAACTTTATTCTAAGGAAGAATATTACCCAGTCACTTACTTATCTCTGACTTTCTATGCTGACTGATACTGGTGGGTAAAGCTGACAGCCCACTGAAGTCCCCTGTAAATGCTATTACCAAACTCCAGTCTCTACCTTCAGTGACCATCTTTAATATGTGACAGTCATAGCTCATAATTTTTTTCATCTCTTAATGTTTTCTTTGTATTCAGTTCAGTATTATATTTCCTCTTAAATTGTGTTATATCTTCAATATTACTATCTTTTCATTAATTTTAAGAGATTTTTGTATATTAGGAAATGTAGTATTCTTTCATGTTTATTGAAAATATAACCTCAAAATAATATTTATGTTTAAATAATATCTGCTTTCTCCTTATTGCAGAAAGCTTCTAATTGATGCATAAAAGTAGAGATAATTATATCATAAAACCATACATAGAAATATCCTATCATCAAAAATTACAAAGATTTTAGCAACTTGGCTTTTGTCTGTGAAGTCTTCTTTACTGTGGTTGTAAGCAAGCTCATTTTACCTACAATCCATCATGTATACATATATACATATATACATATATACATATGTACCCATAACTATAAGGATACTGTGACAACTATATTCATACCCTTTCTCAACTTATTCACCTTTAATACCAAGAAACTACCACCTACTCCTTTAAAGCCCTTTGTATAACATCTGTCTCTTCCAAATTCCTTGCTAATCTTTGCCCTAGAGAATGTTATCTGAGACTTCATTTACTTTTCATAGGTTTTCTGAGACACATTTTCACAATATTCATTATCAAAATCTATTATCACAAAGCTTGTATCCCTTCATTTAGCTGTTTTCCACAAAGTCTAGCATTAGGTGATGAAAGGTTTCGAACCTGAAGTCAGTCATGATTCTAACCTTCACTGCTTTCCTAGGAGCTCTGTGTTTCCAATTTAAATGACAGTGCACACTGAAATCACAAGCTCTTCCTGCTAATTTTCCATGCTGTGGGCATTTACATAGGCATTTGGGGAAGTTATGGGTTTTCCCCAAAGCATTTCCCACTTACCACAACAACCCAACTCACAGCCAACCTCAGGATTTCCCCCAGATCAATACACTTATTTGAGTGCAGTATTAGCTCATCCTCATTAAATCTTCCTTTGCCTATGCAGCAAGCAGCTTTCCCAGAATGCTGCCTTTACCAACTGTCTGTCTTCTTTCACTCAGGAGGGCTTTCCCAGGAAAATCATGCCTCAAACAAGACATGTCCAGTTGTCTGTGATGACTCTGCACAGACAGAGGTCAGGTAGGTCTTCATGTATTTTACAGATGCTTCAAGTTAGGAGAATCTGTCTTCCTTAGGATCACTCACACAGTATTGAACTTAAGCTGTATTCTTACAACACCATGATCACACTATCTGACAGAAATAACATACGAAGGAAAATATTTCTTTTCGCTCATGACTTCAGAGGGTTTTCGCCTATCATAGCAAAGAAGGCATAGTGGGACAGTTCAGTTCACATGGCCAGAACACGTAAATGGGCTGTTCACATCACAGCAGCCAAGGAACAGGAGTAGGGACAGGCTGGAACCAAAGACCCAGCCCTTAAACTTTTAAAGGTTCATCCGTAGTGACTTACGCTCGCCATCTGTATCCCACTTCCTAAAGCTGGCATATCAACCCAGAATAGCACCATCATCTGGGAAAATAAGCATCCAAATGAGCCTGGAGGGGGAGGGCATTTCACAATTAAACCATAGCAGTGTTTATTCATGATCAGTTCATAAATGACAGACTTAGTGATTGTAACTATGTATTTTGAGAGTACAACGTATTTTGACTAATTGGGCATAGCTACCTCTCAGAGCTTAGAGCCTTCTGGAGTGGCATAATATAAAAAATAATAGTGTGGGGGGTGGGGAGTACACTAAGAGATAACATGGCAAACACTAGCAAGCTGTTCACAGAAGCTCTTTCCAGTTCCATACCATCTTCATGGAAATAGATTGCCTAGGTCAAAACTAACCCATGGATTGTCAGTTGAACAAATTAATAGACAATATCCTATAATTAATACACAATATCCTTCATAGAGACATCCCAGCTTAGAGAGGTGAACTGAATGGTTTGGTCAAGATTGAAAAGAAAATCATCACCAAAAGCACCTCTCCTGACTCTTCCATCTACCAAATCAAGCCAGAACATCTGTGGTTAGTAGTACACTATAGCACCAGACCTTTTGCCCAAGCATGGCAGGCCAGAATTGCCTCTTGAAGGAATCTCTTTATGTAGCAAAGCCTAAAATCAACTCAGAGATGTTGACTACAATTATTACACTAATTTCCAAAAACTTCAATTATAACTTGTTCAACATGTGGTCATATAGGCTACAGTTCTACACCAGGGACACCAACAAGGCATGGCCCTTTTGAAAGCTAACATCTACTGAAACAAAATTCAAATGAGAGCATAAGGCTCAGGCGAACAATAGATTTTAGAGGAGAATAGACTCTAGCCCTGATGTCCTCAGAAGGTCCTCAAACAAAGTATCGGTCACATCCCACCCTTGACCTGTCTCAGCCCATTAAAAACTTGATCTTTTGTCTGCGAAGAGACAACAGGATTGAGTCTTTATATGAAGAAATAAATAGTAAGTAGTTTTCCAGGTTTTCTGCAGCTATGTCTCATATTTGACAATCTTACGCTTCCCGACTTGACAGTCTGCTTTCACTAATCCATATGCATATAAGGTGTATATTACCCCCATGTCTACGAGATTCTCACTTAGCCAACGACATCTGTCTTTGAACTGTCATGAAATGCTAGAATGATTCTTTTTCTTTTGTGGTGTCAATTCCTCTTTCTGTCATTATTAACCTTGTTAAATACCCTCTTCCCTCCCCTTCTGAAAGGCATGAACTGAGTGCTAAGTTTCAAACATACCCCCTTAACACATCCAGATTGGGGGGGGAAGCATATCTAGCTATCTACTTAATCAAACATCTACTTTCCCTCCATCAACGGGGAGTAGGCCCTTTTGTACGGTTAACAAATTCAAGCAATTTAGCAACTGGGTTAAAGTCTATGTAAAGTACTTCAACAACATGGGAAATGAAGACACTGGTCTTCTGTCTGAGAATTGGTTAATGGAAGGCATGAAGTCTCAAAACGCGCACAACAGTGGGTTCTTACAGTGCTGCCTAATGCACTGCTGGGAAAACCTTGAGAAGTTTCCCATCACGGGGGGGAGGGGGCGGGTTGACAGTCTTTGCCTTTGCTGTCAGTTCCACTGTGGGAGGCTCCTAAATTTATTATATCTAGGAAAGGATTCAAGCACACTCCTATCTCACCAGAAGCAGAGAAGCAAGGCGTGCAGTGTATCCTTCAATGAGAACCGTTGTCTCCTACTATGATTATACAGAGGCCAATTTAGGCAAGCACATAGGCAGTGACCATTGAGCTCTTCTCTGTGGACATTGACCAAGGAGAAGCTGAGGAGCAACTCGGTCTCATCTGCCTTTGTACATCAGTCAGTTTAACTTAACAAAAATGCGTATATACATACCACACACAAACACACAGAGGCACACACATACACAGGCATATACATATATACATACATGCATATACATAAATATTCAGATTAAAAAGCAGAATTGTGACAGTGGAGTGGTAACATTTCCCACTGGCCTGAGTCTCCCCATCCAGCGCCAGTTTTTAATGAGTAAGCAAAATGCTTACTATTACCTGTTAGCCAATCATCTGTGAAACATTAGTTTGGGGTCATAAAGAGGTAAGTGTATTCCTCCATTGAAGAAAAAAAACACCTGTCATCGCTTGGGAGGCTACTAAACCTCAGTTTCCTCATCCACAAAGTAAGACTAGTGATGCATTTCAACTTCCTGGGGAGGAGACTCGGGCGTGCTTTTTGCTGATTAGCTCAAAAGCCCTGCAAGTATCAATCTCTGAGTGCTATGTAGGCTGCTGTATTCTACCTTAGGCGCCGGGAGCTTTCACTGACATCAACAGGAGCTCCAGGAATGGAGAAGAAATATGTAGCAGGAGAGATGGTCCAGAACGTTTCCATGACGATTATGAAGTACACTGCAGTGCTAGAGGGCGGCAGCTAAGTGTGTGATTATCGACCGCTACATTTGGATTTGCTGTGAGAACTGCTGCATCAAGTAGTCCACTCAGATGACATCAATCATTAGGTGCAATGCTGTGTCTTATGAGCTTAATGGCATTGGAATCTAAGGGGCCAAAAAAGCTGCCCTCTGAGGTGAGCAATGGGCTCTCCAAAGGCTGGAGCACTGCTGGAAAGTTGGAACTGCCTTTCGCTTAGCTGACAGCAGTCTAATAAAAAGATAGGCAAAACAGTATGTAGGTTCTAAGCATCACACAACCATAACCACATCTTTGCTCCTCAGCCTCACCAATGGAACCAAATTCCCAGTTCTGCCCCACAGTTATTCACTTGGCTTGCCATCGTTTCATGGCCACAGAAAACATCCCTAACTGTAGTCAACTCTCTTTTGAATATTTACATGTCTCTTTCAAATTGTGGCAAAATATGGGATCTTCATTCTGCAAATCTCTTTTCAATAGTAGCCTTTGCTGTACCCCTATAAATTAGAACTATTCCTTCTCCTAGACTTCAGGGTCATTTGTTACAACTTGAAACACTGTGCCTGGCAGAAAATGTTTATAAGATATAATCATAGAAAATAAGGGATATTCAAATGAGAAGTCAACCCTTCAGCTTAATTGCAAAACAGTGTGTAAGCTCAAGAAAATTGTGAATTTGAGCTCTGAAGTGGAAACAAAGTTGCTACTATCTGAGAAGCATATCATAGAAAATGAGTTATTTTTCTTCATTAGAACAACATATCTGCAAGTAATAGGAATATTATGGGTATGTATTAATGGACCACATTACCACTGGGCTGTGTGTAGCCACAGAATACACGATATTTGTTAAAAAATAAATAAATAAATAAAAACTTTTAAATCATCATACTCAAACAAAGAAGACTTTACTCTTAGCCTAACTGTATGTAGTAAAATCTATAGTCATCCCTACAGAAATAAAAACTTATCAGTCCTTTTATAATACTTCCCTAATACAACTAGAACATAGGTAAGAAAAGTCATTATGATACCAAAGATTGTACTTAAAAACAATTCTTTGTTTCCTCTCTTTAAAACAGACAGGAAATGAACATGATACTGCACAGGTAAGAACAGGATGAAAAAAATGACTTTTCTATGGTCCCAAGATAGAAAGAAATTTGGAATATTCTTTGCTGAAACCTTTCCCTCTAGGAGAATTAAATAAGTCAAGAAGAACTATTCCAACCAACCTAAACTTGGAGACCAGAGAGAACAGGAGGTTGGGAAGAGAAAGAGCCCCTTCTAGCTGCAAGGTTAGGAAAACACAGCAACAATGCACACATACACACTGCAAAACCAACATGCCCAGTCTGTCATGGTGTGCAAGCAAACTGTGTTTCCTATGTTGGGAGAGTCTTGTAAATCCTTCAAAACACAGCATCATCAAGTGCACACTTGCTAAGTGTCTGCTCGATGTTTAAAACATTGAGGACACAAAACACAGTCTCTCTCTCTCTCTCTCTCTCTCTCTCTCTCTCTCTCTCTCTCTCTCTGTGTGTGTGTGTGTGTGTGTGTGTGTGCGTGTGTGTGTGCATTAAAGAAATGTGGTTTCTTTAATGTAATGAAATTACAAAGTAAATGTTAATTCAAATATTGGGAAATACTACGTGCTATAAAAAGAACAGAGAAAAGGGAAGGAGCAGGTGTACCGAGCTGTCAGAGAGAACTAGTGACATTCTCTTTGTGACAGTGACAACTGGGGAAGACATAAGGCAGGAAATGAGGCAGGCAGATATCCACAATAACAGTCTAGAAGACCAAACTGTAAGTACACGCCATAACCAGTGTGGAGTATTTGAGGAGGACTAACCTGGGCCAAGTGGCAGGAAGTGGAGACAAAGTAGAGATAGCTAGACAGAAGAGATCATGGAAGAGAGGCCAAGAAGAGGCTAGTGTCCTAGATCTCCTAGGACCTGGTTTTGACTCAGGAGCGCTGGCATAGACTTTTGCAAAGAAACACTCCAACCTTGCACAACATCTTCCTGGGCATCGTTACTCTCTGTGAGGAGCAGGATAGAAGTGATCAGCATGACCACAGGGAAGATAAAAAATAGGGCTGCAAATCCCTGCTGTAGGCAGAGCCAAGTGGAACTTCTGGGAGATTGGATACCAGAGAAAAGAGAATAGTTGAGAAATGACTAAGCCATGTCTGAGTGCTATTCATTGAGACAAGGAAGGCAAGACTTGACGAGAAGAGTGGGAAGGGATCCATCTGGAATACAGAAAATATGATATGCACATTAGACTCCAGGAGACGGTGTTAAGGGACAGTAAAACTATATCAAGCTGGACTTTAGAAGGCAGACCGAAGCATACATGCAAATAATATTATCAACAGCTCAGAGAATATATTGAACTCTGACACTGGAGAGGCCTTCAAGTCACTGACCACTAAGAGGAACCCTGGTAAGACCTCATCTGAGTAGTGTCAATGTTTTGGGCAGAAGGCTCAGTTGCCAATGACATAAGAGAAATATTTCAATCACTGAAATAAACTGAAAGGCTTGTATAAGGTTTTAGGAGAGGGGGCTTTAAAATAACTAAATAAATAAGGTTTTTTTTTTTGCTACCCTTGAGACAAGTCACACTGGGCCCCCATGACATATTTTTTTCCAGCTCTTCTCAGGAAAAGAAAAAAAGAAGTTGTATGCTATGCTTACAACTTAGTCTAGGTTAGGCCCAATGAAGAACATAGAAGCATCTTCCAGACAGTCTACTTGCTTTACCTTCTGTCTGGTAGGCTGACATCTTAAGAATCTTCAGAGGCTCCTCCAAGCAGGGGAAGTGTGAGGTCCACAAAGGAAGAGGCAGGTGGAAGGGTTTTGGACAGGGAGGGACAGACAGGAAGGGACCACAGGAAGGGGCATCCTGCATTGAAAGGTAAATGGAAAGAGAAAGAGAAGAAGGCATGTGGTTGAAAACATTGACAAGATTTGTATTCCAATGCCTTAAAAAACTACATTCTAAAAAATATTAAACACTTACACATGCTTAGAGGCCACTGTAGGAAAGTTAGGTTGTGTCAACTCATCTAGATCCCAAAACATTTCTGAGCAAGGTATTGTTGCTATTGCTACCATGATGGTTATGTTCCTTCCTTTCTTCCTTTCTTCCTTTCTTCTTTTCTTCCTTCCTTCCTTCCTTCCTCTTTCTCTCTCTCTCCTTCTTTCTTTCTTTCTTTCTTTCTTTTTTCTTTCATTTATTTATTTATTTATTTGTTTGTTTATTTATACTTTATTTCATTTTGGTTTTTCTAGACAGTGTTTCTCTGTGTAGCCTTGGCTGTCCTGGAACTCACTCTATAGACCAGGCTGTCCTTGAACTCAGAGATCTGCCTGTCTCTGCTTCACCAGTGCAGGGATTAAAGGCAAGCGCCACCATCACCTGGCTATATTTCCTATTTTACAAAGCTGAACTAAGGTGTGGAGAAACCAAGTACCTATAGATCACTCAAATAGCTTGCTCAGGCTTCTGTCACTCAGCTGAAGGTCTCTGCTTTTTCTCAACCCCAGGGGAGTGGTCCTCTCTGACCTCAAAGTTATGTAAAATGGGATGGCACTGCTGCTTCTGCGATGGGTGTCAGGCCTGGGACCTCCATCAGAGAGCTGAGTCAGGCTCAGAGAGGACATCACAACCTACTATAATTCTGGGGTAGGTTTTGTTGTTTTTTTATTTGGTTTAGTTGGTTTTGTTCTGTTTTGTTTTGTTGTTTGAGAGGGGACTTTTTAAGGGGCCGTGCCTAGCTGAGGAGAAGAAAGCACCTCCTTTGGCTCTGTGCCCTCTACCCCTCCCCCTCTCTGTACCCATGAAGCTTCTCAGGCTCTAGTAACTACTGAGTTCCACTCTTTGTGTTCTAAGAGAATTTTAACAGGACACATTTTGAGCTGAAATGAAGTTATCTAATTGTTCTTCTGCTGCACTAGATTCTGAGTCCTATAAGGAACAAGACCATATCCTATGGCTTTGTATGATACCTGGAGTATCAAGCACTGGCTAAAATAAATACTTTATGAATAACTTGAATTTTGTACTTTCAAAATTAGCATTCCAAATCTTTCTTGTCTAGTAAAGTCAACAGTTTCCCACAAGCCTGGTTGGTGTCTGGCTTTCTCGGGTCAGAGGAATATCTACTTATCTGTACTCACTCAAAACATTTTCAGAACTTTTCATCAGAAAACTTTTTATATAAACCAGTTGTTCCCAAATCACTATTTCTAAAGAAGTTTAACTTTCAACCTAAACAAATAATACTGATTTTTTTTAAAAAAATATTTTTGAATAACTGAGGACCATCTCTAATGTATCCAAAAATAATAAGGTGAAGAGATTTCTGAGAAGGCATGGAAGGTGATTGTGAGCTATGGCATTCCTTTGATGGGAAGCGAGTGCTAATGAGTCTGGGATGTGGATCTCTGCGTTCTGAAGCAGAGGACAGGACTTTTGCCTGGTTGCCAAGGGGCTTCTGCTAGGCTCCTGGGGCCTGCTAGCCAGCCACTGCCAAGGGGATCGTCACCTGACCCCTTGGTCCACTGTTCCTTCACTTCAGCAGTAGGAGGTAGCCTGTGGTCTATGACTAAAAGGAAGGAAGCCAGGATGGGAACCCAAACCCAGGATCCAGGACTGACGTCACACGGCCCAGCAGCCACCACTGGTGTTCAAAGATGAAGAAGCAGAAGCTGGAAGTCATGAAAACTGGGAAAAAGAAACCAAAGGATTGGGCGTTGTTACACCAGTTTCACACAACTCCTCAGTTCCTGCATCTTGCTCTGTTCCTTCTCGGATAGATTAGCAAAGTTCTCTTGAGCTAACTTGATACAAAAATTATCTATCAAAAAATTCTTTTCCCATTGTTTAAAAAAAAAATGTTGTTGTTTCCCAATGCCTGGGGGAAAGCAAACACCATTAGACTGATGTTTTAGCAGGTTCTTTAAAACTGAAGAAAACTCTACTGCCTGAACAATGGCATAGGGAACATGGTAACATACCTGTGATCCTGGGAGAGGTGGAGGCAGGAGAATGAGGAATTCAGTGTCATCTTCTGTTACATGATGAGTTTGAGGCTATCCTGGGATACATGCAACCTGTCTATAGGAAAGAACAGAAGGATGGAAGGAAGGAAGGAAGGAAGGAAGGAAGGAAGGAAGGAAGGAAGGAAGGAAGGAAAGGAAATATGGACAGACGGACACAACTTTTAAAATGAAAAAGCTTGACTTATTTCATCAAGTTTCACCTAAGTATCAACACCCCTGTGGAGGAGGTCTACCAGTGACAGGAGCCTGGAGCTGGGAAAGGTTAGGCAACTTCAGAAAACTAATGACTTGTTACCTGAATCACAGTATCCCAAACACCCTTTTACTCTGTAAAATTCACTTTCCCTCAAAGTGTCTTCCAATCCTTGTGAGAACAAAGTCCCCAGCTGAGTCCTTACAGGACTAAACTCTGAACAAAGAGCCTGAGGCTAATTCCACAGGTGGTGTTGATTCTTTCCACAAAAATCTTGCAAACCAAAGAACTGGCAATCCAGTGATTATTCCTGAACACATTAAGTGCTAATACTCTTAACATTTTGAGAAACAGCAATACATGTTATTAATTCATAAGCAAAGTGACCGGCATAAAAATTATCATTTTTATCTCTAAAGGCATCAACGTTTTAAGTGACCTCTGGTTCCTTGGTATCCATCCAGAGATCCCTAAATTACAACCAGTTACTCTAGCTCCATCTGCATGTAGGGGCAGTAAGAGAAGGGACCCTAGAACCTAACTCTGCAGTATGCTCCCCACCACAGAGAGATGTTGGTGGTTAATGGGCTGAATAATAAACAACATTCACTGATACTTCTGCTCCTCCGGCATTATGGCAGTATTTTCCATATAGATGTAACTCTCAAATGGTCCCTTGGGGGAGATTTTATTATCACCCTCCTAGTTATAATGGGGAAACAGGCCTGGAGGATGTAAGGCCATAAGGTATCAGAAAGCTCAGGGTATCTGGACTTGTAGACCTAGAAGACTTAGCCATACCTTGTCAGGATGACCATGTCTGAATCCATTCCCTAGGACTGGGCAAGCATTTAAAGAGACATGTCTGATGTCTAAGGATGCTTGAGTATCTAAAAACTAGAGATGTCCAAGACCCCTTCCTTACCACCAATCTAGCTTCTATCTCCTTGCACCTTATGGTTATAGCTGCAGTGAATCCTTCTGGAGGCAACTCCTAGACACAAGGAAGGCAGCCAGAGTTTGGAACACTCACAGAAGATCACAAAGGCAAAGGGAAAGCTAGGAATAAGACTGAAGGGCTGTTTATAAGTCTGCCCTCCCTGGACCCGACCCGTGAGTTGACTTGGCTCAGGATCTCTGTACAGTGGCACATCTCCAAAATCAAGTGGGTAAATGTTGTCTAAGCCGTCCAAGAAAACTTTGTCTATGTATTGAAAGGACTTCTCAAGAATAGTAGAGGCCAAGCGTGTCACTGAGGTGCATGAGTCCTGCTATGACAGCCAGACCACAACTATCTGGACAGCTGTGTCCCCGACCATACTCAGCTGCCCAGCTGCCCTGGAGTCACATTCTCTGCCCGGCCCTGTGGCTCACTCCTCTTGCCACCTGGGAAGCCTGGGTCTTCCTGCCCACCTGCACAACCTATCTCTTTGAGGCCCAGAGCCTTCCTCCCAGCCACTGTTGCTGTCTGTCCTCCTCTCAAGGGTACTCCAGAGTTTTATTTTGTGCCTTATGAAGTGGTTTTGAAAAGTGGTGAGGCAAGGCCACTACCTACACCCTTACCCAGGCAGGGACACTGCTGTGTCTATGGAATTCAAGATTCTCCCTGTGTGCTCAAGGTTAACGCCTGTCTGGCCCCCTTCGGGTGTGGCCCAGCTAATCAGAACGATGATGGGCTCTTTGTAGAGTGTGAAGGGTGCACCGTCAGAGGCTGCAGTCCTGTCTCTACGCAGGCACTCTGCGCTTGATACGCCAGGGAGAGGTCTGCGGTGCCTTGGAGCGTGGTGCAGGATTGCCTTGCTTGGACCTCTGCCCACAGACCCCTTCCACGCTGGCGTGTGCACACAGGCCGGGATGGAAGGCGCCATCCTAACTTCTGCTGTGAGCAGGTGGGAGGGAAGAGACGCGAGAGGTATTCCATTGGTTGTCTGGGAAAATGAACTGCACCTTCTCCTCACTCGCACAGGATCAACTTTTCCCACCCCCTAGGGTGGGCATCAGTACCTTGGGGTCTGTGCCCGAATGCGGGAGCCCAGGGGTCCCAGTTTCAGGGACTCGGCTGTGCACACGCAGCGGTTGCTCTTAGACACCGGGGAAAGTGCCTTACAGTGTCCCGTGTCCCCCGACTGGGCGAGTGAGCCTGTGTCACGACCGCCTGGCTGTCCCGCGTGTGGCGCTGCGGCCGGGAAGCCCCTCCCCCTCCCCGCGGGCCCCGCACGCGCCGCACCCCTGCGGGTCGAGCGCGGGTCCCGCGGTGGCGCGGCTGAGCCGGACCAGCCCGCCGGCAAAGCGCGGGCCGCCGCATCCCGCGCGGGGCAGCGGCGCGATGCTGCGCTGGAATGAG
>NW_021604569.1:16934819-16983948 GCF_004785775.1 Grammomys surdaster | reverse complement strand
CGGCGGCCGGGCCCGAGCCCCGTGCGGCTGCAAACTTTGTGTGCGCGGCCCGGCGGGTCGCGGAGTTGCCGTCTGCAAGCACGACCCGGCGGCGGGCGCGGGGACCGCACGGTGCCTCTCTCTGCCTGGCTCCGCGTCCCCGCCGGGGTCCCGAAGCCGCGTGGCGTGCGCGCGGGCCGGGTGGGCTGTGGGACAAGCCGAACGGGAGGCGGATCGCGTGCGCCAGCCCAAAGTTTGCACGGTGCGGGGCGAGGGGCGCGCGCTCCGGGCGGCCGCAGGTGGCGGCGCGGTGAGCCCGGGCCAGGTGCGGCGACAGCGGGGCGGCGCTGTCGTGCGGGACGGCCGGGCGGCCGGGGGCTCGGAGCCCGGTCGGAGCCCGCGGGGGGCGGGGAGTGTGGCGAGAAATGGGGAACAATGCGAGTGAGCAACTTGAGGAAGTCATTGTGAAAGAAAGCTGGGAATTGCTCCGCGGCCAACTTAGCAGGGCACTCTAACAAGTGCCTGCGCGGCCGCGCCCGGGCCGGCGACAGCGGCAGCCCGGCGCAGTGCAGCCCATCCCGGGACGCTCGGCCGCGGCAGGCTGAGACCCGGTAGGTCCCGCGGGGTGCAGGAGCCCCCAGATCCCTCGGCTGCTCTTCGCGCCCCAGGATCATTCTTGGCCCCCAAAGCGCGGCGCACAAATCCACGTGAGTGTTTTCGAATTAAATTTCAGTAGGAAAACTTGGGGTAACTGGTGGATTTTTGTTTTTTCAATTAGGAGTAGGAGAGGAAGGAAAAGTCATTCGAAATCCATAGTATCCGTGTCGCTCACGTCTGTCTTTTCCTTTCTGAGGACTGTGAGGGCTTTGACTTAAGTCAAAGCCTTTGCCTTTTTAGGCTGGGGCTGCAGGTGCGAGACCAGGCCAGTTGAGGCACTTCTGAGTAGCCCGGGGTCCCACGAAGAGCATGTGCTGCTTTTATGTTTAGGCTTATATCAACATATCTAGCGAGATGACAGAAGCCAGCGTTTTCAAAGTCATGAGTAAAGACTTTCCTTATTTTTGATGCGAGAGCTATTTGCTTTACGGATAAGATCCTGTCTGAGTTTGCTTTGTGCAAAACAGAAATGATCTGAGTGTTGAAACACGTACTTCTTCTCATCGCACTGTCTGATCCCAGGACATGAAACTATCGCAGGGAGACCCTGTTATCAAATAGGCATTAGGACGCTTGTAAATTATTTGAAATGTGCTTTTTAAAATTGCCAAGCATCACTGGTGATTCCCAAGGAATCTTATGAGCCTTTGATTTCCTTCTAATTTGGGAGTGCAGGATATGGCATCTGGTGACCCAAAGGGGTATCAATTCAAAAGGTCTGAGCCAGAAGCAGTTTCCATTTCCTTTCGGGCTGGAGCCCACCCAGAGTGAATTGTAACGTGCGGTTTTGTTCAAGTAATCTACGTGTGATTTCTCTCCCTGCTGCAGACACCTATTTCATCTTTGAGCTGCCTTGTTTTAAACTTACAGAACCAAAGTGGTGTTAGGGAAATAGCCCTTTAATGGCCCAACCTGCCTGTAGAAGAATTTTTAAAACGTTGAAAATGTATGATATACATATAATATTTTTTCATAGACATTGAAATGCTTTTAATGATTGGTTCGTTTGGGTTATGAATTGAGAGGGGGGGGTGAAGTCAGTAAGAAAATCCCAGAGCCTGCTTCAGTTTCTTTGTTTGAAGATATTTGTTCTATGAGATTGAATTCATCCTTTTTTATGAGATTTTCAAAGTAAGAATTTAAATACTATTCATAGTATGTTAGTATGTATCCAAATTGTTTAAGTGACAAATCAGATTACTTGGTATATGACTCAAAATTTAAACGGGGACAAATATCCATGACAAAAGATTCATCTGCTTACTCAGATCGGCACCCTATAACACACAGAACATGTTGAGAACATAATGTAGCCACATCCATGTAAATGACAGTGTGGCACTTTACTGACTGCAATTCGTTTGATAAAACATGAATAATTTCAACTTTCCCCACAAATAGACATAGCTATTCCTTTTCTTATCGTAGAATAAAATATTCTTCTCAGACATACAATGCACTAGAGCTGATGGCCAAAATGTTTTGAGTCTGATGGCTTTGGGTTTTTTGTTCGTGGTGATCGTTGAAACTTAGAGTTAAGAAGTTCCAAAGAACTAGTTTGTTTAGTTCATTGGTCATCTAATTGAAGGGGCAAACCCCAAATTTCTCCCCAAATTTAGAAGCCACACAGCAATAATAAGCCACCATGGTGGCCTCACAGGCAGACAAGGGCTGCTAATAAAAATGTGGACGAGTGTGACGTTTGACTCTTTTGAGAAGTTTGTGTGCTGTCTCCTAAAGGAAAAAGCAAATGGTGGTTGTTCTTGTAGCATTACCATTGTTGAAAAATTAAGATAACAGTTAATTTATTGCCAGAAAGATCTAAAGCCCAGCAGAGCTATAGATCCCTGGCATTCTCTTTACTTCACTCTAGGCTGAGTGTAAGAATGCTGTTTCTTCAGTTTGAGGAAGGTTTTTCCTTGATTTGAATTTATGTGTTTCATATTTAGTTAAGGTAACAGTACATTGTTCAGGAGAATGTCAGAACTTCTGAAATCAGACACGATCATAGATAGATGATAGATAGGTAGATAGATAGATAGATCAGGATTGTTATATTAATATATAGGAAATAAATTACATGTGTACATATGTGCACACACCTGCTTGCACATGCACAGATCACACACATTTCGTGTTGTGAGAGAGGCTTGAAAGCAACAATCATTTAAGTTTTATCATTAAATACACCCAAGATGGGTGACTAATTTCCTTCATCTTATTTACTTTTTATTTTTTAAAAAACATAAAATAAAATGATTTCTCTATAATGGCATATTGGGACATAATGTTAGTTTTATAATATTAGGTAATTCTGAGTGGTTACCGAATTTTGCACATTCATGTACTGTTACTGCAGTTAGTCAAGATTCACCAATGCTATCGTGACGAGCATCATGTCCCCTGAAATTTTACATTTCAAAACAGTCTCTCTATAACATAAGTGGTACTTGCCGTGTTCTAAGGAAATGGGATGCGGTTTCAGCCTCCGAAGGCACACCAAGAGCCTCTGAGTTCCTTGGGAACCATTAGCTGCCGATGCCTGTTTTTAAGATAGACAAATATCTTAGGATACCATGGTTCCTCCTTTTAGCTGTAGCTCCTTCTCTGGCTAGAAACCAGAGTGAACCAGAGTGAACGGGAGCGCTGTCTCCCCTAGAACTCCCTCAACTTACTTCACTTCATAGGTTTGCTATGTGACCCTTACATTTCACAGGAAAACACATGACATGTGACTGCAACAAGTGATCTCTCCTGGGAATATGGGGAGAGAAACAGAAATCCATTTCACATCTTGAAAGAGATCTTGGTTTTTGCTTTTTAAAAAAGGCACTTTTTTTTTATTCTAGGTTTTAGGATGGATCACTACGGTACTGATAAAATACTCACACTTGGTGTTCTTCATATAAACCACTGTTTCCTCACATTCCCGTTAATTTAATAAATGGCTTTAAACCTCGGGGTACTTTGTCCCATTGTTGGAATATATCCTTCTGTTCTTAGAATTTCAGTACCCTCTCTTCAATAGTGTTTGTTTGATATAGCCCTTAGCAGCTGGATGACAATATAACAATTATTTTAAGACAATTGTAAGTGTTATTGCACACACTACTACTACATGTTATAAATGAACGATATCGGCCAAAAAATATGATTTGCAAAATATTTCTAAATGGAGAAATGGCTATCTGCCCTAGTTTGAGGGATATCCTACTAGTTCTTTATGGGAAAGCCTCAAAGGGACACAGCTGACTGAGGCACAATATAAAGACACCTGGCAAATTATTTTCACTGACATTTTCCCTCCCGTTTTCATGTTAAACTGTAATAAATAAGTAGATGCCAGGGTGCCTTCAGCCAACCAGTTGGTGATAAATATTTCTCTCTTTTTTTTTTTCCTAAGGTTAAAAAGCCCAAGTCTCAGGCATGGAGGCCATTGGTCTTCTTTGCAGGTCTGGGGGGCTGCTTTTCTCCCATGACCATGTCTTGCCAGGAGAAAGTCATAATTCCCATTGACGAAAAGAACACCTCTTCCCACCCTATGTCTGACAAATCAGACAACCGAATGATTTCTGAACTCATTTTGGTTAAGACAGGAAGCATAGGTTCCCTTCCTGTGTGTGCTTCCCTGAGAGAAAACTAGCTTCCCTCCTTCTTTGCATACTTGGCGACTGGCTCTACCTTGCTCTGAACCCCAGTGGTGTGTGAAGGCCAGACTGGGACCTTGGAGGAAGAGGAAGAGGGATCTGAGGCTCATCCAGGGACCAGGGTCCTTCCCAAGTGGCTACTCAGAGGGGACTCAGACCAAGTCTGGATTTGTGTGGCAGAGAGAGACAGCTCTCGTTTGGCCTTGGGGAGGCACAAGCCTGTTGGTGAGTGTCACATGGTTTGGCTTCTTGTTGTGCTTGCTTGGCTTGAGTTAGTGCTCCTTCCCTCTCCTGCTGGGGGTTTGGTGAGCAGCCATCATCCAGAGTGCCTCCCTGCCACCCCTGCCCAGCTCCCTGTCTTGAGGTGATGGAGAGCATCATTAGGCTCCATCTGTGTGTTCTGCTCTCAAGCTAGACCCATGCCCCACCTCCTGATGGCTGTGGCACAGGGCCATGGCTTAATGAATTGCTTAAAATGGGCCCTAATTAGAGCAAAAGAGCTTTCTTCATCTCAATTGAGTGTGCAGCGATTCGGGTTGGTTTTGTTGTTGCTTTGGGTTTTTTTGTTTGTTTGGTTTTGGTTTTGGTTTTTGGTTTTTTGAGAGCAGCTCACCTCAGCAGCAAATCTGACACTTGCTGCCATTTTCAAAAGCAAAGTTTAAGATGATGGGTGGAGGGTTTTGACAGAGTCTGATGAGAAATCTGACACTGTCTCTCAAGCTGTAGGCTGTCTTCTTTGCTTTCTCACAGTTTCTTCCCTTCTCTTTCTACTATATGTGGTATTTTGGCTAAATTATTAAAACAACTAATTAATGAAGAATGTTCTTCAAACTGCTTGTGTATATGAATGTGTGTGTGTGTGTGTGTGTGCTCGCACGTGCACGTGTTTTTGAGGTTCCATGCTGATTTACACTTTATAATATTTTCTGTTATGCTCAAACTGTTAGAAGATGAACAGTGTGGTTTGGAATAATCTTTTGCCAGAGCTAGGCATTCCGTGAGGACCAACTTAGCAGGTTTAGATAATTTTCTGTTGTATCACATTTTCACCAGTAAACTTGGAGCAAATAAAATCCCACAAGACTGTTCCTTTGACCTAATGGGGAAAAAAATCTTTAATTTATCATCTTTAAGAGACATGGAAATGAGGAGTTGACCTTTGGTAAGCTTATGTGAGACACTCTAAAAAGTGCCCCAGTGCTCTTAATGGAAACTAGAGAAAGCCATCGACCCCCTAGCGCGAGCCCCACTTTTAGCCTGAAAAAAAAAGTGACCTTTTTCCCCCTTGTTTGTGCTGAGTTGGGTAGAGTAAAAACTAAAGTAATAGAGACCTGTTGTAAAAACGGTAAATTGTGTCTCCCGCTTCATCAAGTGAAAGCCCGCAGCTAAGTATCTCAGGTTCTTAAAGCTAAGGTTGGCAGTTACTTTTTAAAACACGGTTTGGAAAGTTCTAGTTCTTCCCCACCAAGAATGCATTGGTGCTTTATCGTGAAGTTATGTCTGTTTGATCAAATTTAAAGGATTGTCACTTGAATTAAGAGCGTCCAGGACTTTTGTCAGAGTAGTGAACTTTTCTGGAAAAGACTTCATTGGAACACTGAGAATTCATTGCTGCTGTCTGTTGGGAGACTGCAGAACAGTGCAAGCAGGCATTAAAACCAAGCTTCCCTGTGTTTGGCTGTCTAAAGAGCAGTTTCTGCCCGATTATAAATAGACACGCCGATTTTTGTAACTGTGCAAATGAGGAAGTTGTGAGGTTCCATGGGGTTCAGCTGATGACCCTTGTCTCTGGGGTTTGCATGAGGACCTTGTAGGCTGAAGGTAAAGGATTATAAAATCCATCCAGATAGCCTGGGCTGGATGGACACATGTTACACGTGGGTCTCTATCTTGTTCATCACGTGTGGTGTTGGCCTGACTGTTGTAAGGATGCTCCCTGGTCTGGGTCAAGGGACATGGCTACTGAGTAATATCTTAGAATAAATTTTTTTTAAAAAAAAATGTAGACATTCCTTAGGATCTAACTGGAAGGCCAATGCAGATAGTCAAGTGTCGTATTTTTTTTTGTCATTGTTCAGTTTATTGCCCATAGTTGTTATCATACAACTGATTTTCCATCTGTTGACACTACAAGCAGATTGCTTATCCCAGTAAAAGTTGGGTGAGCAAGGTAACTTTCCAAAGTACTAAAGTCCTTAAACGACCATGATGTGACTTAGGGAACTCCATTTTTGAATCTAAATTACAATACTGTGAACGTAGGTTTGAGAAAAGAACACATTACAAATTAATGTTTTAATAATCTTTATTAAAAAGTTATTTCATTTTAAGTGACAACAGTTGATTTTTATAAGTGCTGTCAATAACAGCAACATCAGTTCCAGGAAAATGGCCACAGAGTCCATATGGCCTGTCTTAACTGAGTGACAATGAGCAGGCCATCAGGAATTCATACTCCCCTCTGGAGCAAAGACTAGATGCTCCTTAATGTGGCTGGGGTGTGCCAAAGTGGCCTTTTCTATTTAAAAAACTAAAAGGCCAGTGTATGTCCCAGCGAGCTCGGTGATGGTGCTGACCTAGAGTGTGAGCAGTGACCCATTCCACTGAAATGATGAGTAAGAAGAAAAGCAGTGGATGCTGGGACCTAGCAAGTCCTTCTTAATATCACAGTGAACGGTCAAGTCAGAGCACCTTCTCAGTCATGTTGGATCAGTCCGCATGAAGGACTTCCAAACAATAGGATACCTCTATGAAGCTCTGCATGGCTTAACTTCTTTAGGCCCAAACAAAATAAAGCCTTTGGCAAACAAACTGACCCAGGCCTTTTTAGCTAAAGTAGCATTGTAGAAACACCTGCATCAAAGGCTCACTCTCTTAATGTTATAGCTGTATAGGTGGTTTTCCTCCCACCACAGACAGCTTTAAGGTTGTATTTTCAAGTATCCACTTGGTGGAATTTACTTGTATATCTAAATAATTTCACTGCCAAAAGTCACAATGAGATATTATATTTTTTTTCCAGACACCACATTCTCTAATTTAAAAAAAAGTTTGGATTTATCTCTTAAACTAGAACTAGTAGAAGCTTGGGAGAACACGGTTCTATCGTCTCTTCATAACAATTACAAACTATCAGCACTTCGGAAATTATCTGTGTGGATCAGTCTTGTGGAAGCCGTTGCTGTATTTAAAAGACAGAAATCTCATTTGTGCGGCATCTCCCTTCCATCACACTACCCTAGGCCGTGCCTAATGGTCTTCCACAGTAAGAGGGCAGAAGACAATGCTTCTAAACGTGGACTTTTCTTACCTTAAATGATGAAGTGTGGAAAGTGACTTATATTTGAGAAAGCTACTTAAGAAGTGGTCAGTGTGGATGGTCCAAATCAGAAAGCATGTTAATTGCAACTGCATGCCTTTCCTCGGTGGCTGCGAGTGGGTGGCAGTGTGGAGCATAGAGAGGAAACACAGCTCTGTTGTATGAACACGGCTTACCTGAGGGAAGAGAGGAGCCAAGGCACCACTGACTGTCACGTCAGCACACGTGCGAGCCTCTCACCTCCAATTCCACTGCCTTTCTTGTATAAGATCCTCCATCCTTTTTTTTACTCTAGCCTGGGGATTCACCCCGATGCCTAGGCTAGCCTGAAACTCATAAACTCATATGTAGCCTAGGCTGCTCTCAAATACATGCGCCTTTTTGAAAGTTATGGGAGTACATGGGTGAGCTACAGTGCATGGTTCCAGCATTTTCTATTACGTGTCACAGAACAGGTGCTCAGTCAGGCCTTCTTATTTGGAAGCAATCTTTATTTTGTGTTCTCTCTCTCTCTCTCTCTCTCTCTCTCTCTCCCTCCCTCCCTCCCTCCCTCCCTCCCTCCCCCATGTGTATATATATGTGTATATACATGTTCATGTGTTTGTGCACCTGTGTGTGACGGTATGCATGCATATGTGTATTGGCCAGAGGCCAAAATGGAGAATCTCCTTCAGTCTCTCTCCTTATACCGCCAGGCCAGAGTCTGCTCCTGACTGGCTCAATTGGCTGTCAATCTAGCCTCACGGATCTTTTGTCCCCACCTCCCCAGCACTGGGATTAGGGTTGCCATGCTAGGCTCTTCTGCCTACTGACTGAGGGATTCCTGTAGCCTCTTGGCTGTATTTGTAACAGACTTCCCCATTTCCCTTTGACCCTTCCTTTGCATATGAGTTTCCGCCCACAGAGGGAAAAATGTGAAGCCAGGGCTGCACATCTGAGTGATTTGCCCTGGAGACGAAGGTTCACAGAACAAACTGCCAGAGCCTTCTACGGCTTAGCTGACTGTGGGAGGAGGGGCATGGTGAATATGAAATTGGATTCCGATGCGCCTGTTTAAATCTTGTTTTTCATTGTTAGTTGCACCAGCAACGCTCTGGGACATCATCATGAAAAATGTGTAGATTGGCAGCTAATTTTTAAAAAATGAAAAGAATCAGAGATGAACTAGGAGTGCTCAGAAGTTTTTATGTTTTCCCAACCTGTTTTGTCAAATTGTTACACAAACCTAGAAGGTCTCTGACTAGATACAAAGACGCTGCATATTGCTGTCCTTTCTCTCAGAGCATCCCTTTTGAAAAATGCAGCATAATTCACAGTGATATGATAAATTTGCAAAAAAAAATGAAATCTTCAGTGTACAGATGAAAAGACATGTCTCTCACAGAATAATGTGTTTTATTAAAGAGGTCTGTGACCTAGGCATGTTTAATAGATGATAGTCTTGGACACAACCCTGTCCTCCACATACGCATTTACTCCCAGCCTTCAGAGAAGCATTTGAGTATTAAGTGGCTAGTCCCAAGTATCCCTGGGACAGCTTCCCCAGCAAGAAAGAAAACCACCAGGCACATGTGTGTAATTGTATGACCAGAATTTACTCGCTGTGCAAGTTCTGTTACGAAGAAGTTTGTCTAGCTTTCAGGCTATTGCAAAGAGTGAGTTTATATTCTAGCCAATATGAGGGGCACCTTTAACTGTCGGACATTTGGATATTGTCTCCACTGTGGTGTGTTTATGGAGTTCTTAGAGCAGGAAGGAAAGGCAGATACTGTCATCAGATGACTGGGAGTTCAGAGCTCAGCTCTGCTGTTTGTTGGCTGTAGCCTTGGGCAGGAACTCTTGCTTCATTACGCTGCTCACAGCCTCGGTCTTCTCTTCTGCAAAATAGAAATGATGAAGCCGATCCCACTGACAAATCAGCGTTGGATGCTGGACTCTGTGCTGGACTCTGAGCCAGGCTGCCCAAGAAAGTATTGGTCAAAGCAGGGTGTTCACAGACTCAGGAAGCTTATTAACAGTTTAGCTCTCAAATGCCTCACATGCAATGGGCTGCCTCAGAGGTACCTGTACTCCTCCTCTTATTGCTATAGACATGGTCCTCAAGGGTCCTTATAGATTATCACTGCACAGAGAGAACCAGGTAGTCTCGGGAGAGGGAAGGGCATTTGCCATAAAATAAACACAGAAGTTAATGTACACTGTTTTGAAATCTCAGAGGACATTTTTCAAAGCTTGTGGAAGTACAGCGCAGGCCAGGTAACGGACTAACATCTACTGACCGTCAGTCCTGCTTACAGCAAGCTTTGCATGCCATGTGCTTAGCAGTTCTCTTGATAGCCATTTTTCAGGTTTGGATAACCTGAAAAGAAAGACGTTTGTAGTTTCTGACTGGCGTCTAGTTTTTTCACTTTAATTTAATAAATCTAGGCTCAGCTTGTGAAAATTCTGGAAAAGGCACTGGGTTATGACATAAAGCACCACAGAGAGAAGTGCTTGCTGAAGGAAGATCTGCCAGCACCCCTTGAGGACTTGTGTGGTCCTGGACTCTGGTAAGCCTTCCTCTGGGCCTTGCAAGTTAGAAATGGGCCAGCACTAAGGACGACCTGGCCTGGCAGCTTACCTGGAGACAGCAACTGCCCAGGGCTGTTGGATGCTTCTCCCGGGAGCCAGCCAGGTTCCAGCCTGGTGGCAGTGGCCTCTGCGTGGCAGGAGGAAAGGCTCCTGGTCTCCCAGGAAGACTCCCATGATGTGTAGAAGTTTTGAATCTGTGCTTCCTGCCCAGTCCCCAGAGCAGTGTGGTCCTTCCTATGCAGTCTGAAACCTGGCCCCTGACCTCCTGTGTTTCGCGCCTCTTCTCTAGTGTTGGTGATGTGCTGACTCTTTCTGTCTGAATCAAGGAAACGAAACCTGTTTGTCCCTGTTTAATCAGAAGAAAAGAGAAACAGACAGGAAGAGAGAGGGACAGGAGGCGAGAGAGGGAGACACAGAAATAGAGATGAGATGAGAGAGTTAGCTGAAGACAGGAGATGGAAAGAGATCTGGAGGGATGGTAAGCTGTAAGAAAGGCCTCCCTGCTCACTGTCCTAAAGAGCCAGCCTTGGGCAGCCTCTGTCATGCTGGCCTGCACTTATCTCTGCATCTATTTCCCCTTGTGCAAGATTCAGAACTGCCTGCTCCAAAGAAACAATAAAAGCATTCATGTTAGAAGAACTGCCCAGGTGAGAGCTAGTTTACCGACACTGTGGCATGCTCTCTGGTGGGTTGCCTCTTATCTGAGACTGCATGCTCTTCCCATGCAAAGTGGACCACCGAAGCACATTTCTGTGGCAGGCTTATTCCTTCTGACACCCCTGCCCAGACCTGAAGATGCTAATGATTTGCTTTGGTGATTAACTCCTTTTAGGGAATGAAAGTTCCTTGTTATATTCAAAGCTGAGACTGTAACATAACTGAGTTCAAACTATTTGTTTCTAAGTTTTTAAAATCTATTCACTCCTCCCCCTGCCCCATCCATCTCTCTCTCTCTCTCTCTCTCTCTCTCTCTCTCTCTCTCTCTCTCTCCTCCCCATTCTCTCTTTCTCTCATACAAACACTTGGTGGGGGGCACAGTGTGTGTGCAAGCCTGTCAATGTGTGAGTGTGTGTGCATGTGCGCATGTGTGTGTGGAGGTCAGAGGTCACAGGTCAGAGCCTGTGAGAATCAGTTCTTTTCTTCTACCACATGGCTCCTAGGGATTAAACTCAGGTTGCCAGACTTGAGGGCATCACCATTATATTTTGAGACATCTCTCTGGTCCTTTAAGTCTGATCCTTCCCACCTCAGATGCCCTGTATTGCTTCCACATGGCAGAATAGGTACTTTGTAGGTGTTTTGTAAGCAGTACCTGGTAGTCAGCCTAGTACCCGGGATGAGTTAGAGTCCTTCAGGACACTTAGGGATGTCCTTTGTAAACTTTGCCTTGAAAGAGGCCAAATGCATTTCTACCTTCTCTGCATTGGTGGGTGACTTTTTTAGTCTTTACCCAAAAAGATGCAGACCTTCGGTTTTGGGGATGTTTGAGGGGCTTATAAAGTCTCTGCAGAATTCATAGGACACAGTATAGACTGACTCCAGCTCTTAGCTTAAAAATTGTCAAGTATCTGAAAATGTTGCTGATGGTTGAACTTTAAACAAAGCAAGGGACCCTGCTGGCAACCGTACTAGACACAAGTCCTGAGAGGGTGAGGTTGCAAATGTGCATGCAAATCTGAGTGAGGTAGACTGTGTCACAAGGGTCCAATTGCCCTGGCTGGCAGGAGTCTGTTGTTAAGTGACCCCATAGAGCAGCCATGTGCAGAGGTCACTGGGATCCTGACATGCACCTGTATTACCATAGTGCCCTCAGGGACTTGCTCCAAGCACTGTCAGTGGCCTCACTTGTCTGTCCCCCCAGATGCATGACAGCTGGCTCCTTTGTCCATGAGATGACTTGTTTAGAGACAGGCAGGCACTCATACTCATGGGCCTGATAAGACATTTGTTTTTATTTGACTTGGAAGTAGCTTGGGTATATTCTGTCACTGGACTGTCATCTAGTGAATCAAGCCTTTAAGGAATAGCCATTAAAACACAGTGATGGTATGGTATAGTAGTTAAATTAAACGGATATTAAAGAAAACATTTGAACAGTACCTCTGGAATATGTTTAGTGTCCTATTTTATGAAAAGCATAGAAACACAGAGAGAGAAAAGCTGATTGGTCCTAAGTGGGGGAACTTACATGAGTTTCTTACACACACACACCAAAAAAAAAAAAAGAAGAAGAGAAAGAAAGAAAGAAAACTCATTCATGTCACAGTAAATTTATTCCCAACATTTTGTGTTGAAGTTACTAAGTTCTACTTCACCAACCAACATTAGAGCATCTCAGAGCTTGTTATGAGCTTCCTAAGTCAGTGGCTTTGTGGTCTCAGCTCTCACGTGTGCAGCCCAGCCCACTGCACAGGCCTCTCCTCTAAGTCCTTCTTTTATTCCTTTTTTGACAGTTTCTTTTTGTGCTGAAGGGCTTTGGGACCCTGAGCACAGAGCTTCTGGCTACTCTTGTACTGGTTGGCCATATTCTCTGGGGCTGATGTGTCTCATTTCACTGGTGGCTGGACCTTCCTTAGGGGTCTGAGCATACATGTACTGTAACAGGGCTTTTGTCTCCCTAGGGTCCTGACTACTCTTCTAAGTTCTGTATCAGCCTTAAAAATCCTCACAGCTGAGACAAGTGAAGTGCCTTTCAGAATTAGATGAAACCCTTCTCCATCCAGAAAGCAGGGCTGCTACTTATGTCTTCCTCATGACTAACAATATTCTTAAAAAATATATATATTTCATCCATATATACCATAAAATATATTAATGATAAAAGATATATAAAGTTTTTTTTTTTTTTGGTTTTTTTCGAGACAGGGTTTCTCTGTGTAGCCCTGGCTGTCCTGGAACTCTATAGACCAGGCTGATATATAAAGTTTTAATTATATAGCTAACATCACATAAATTACATATATAGCTATATGACATGTATATGTATACATATATAAAATAAACAATACTTTCATATATTAATATAAAACATATGCTTCATGTATGTATACCATATCGTACATATGATTCTGTGTTATATAAAGCTATGTACATGTGTGCCTCTGCCTATACAGTTTCCCAGACAACTGGAATCCCCTATCAGTTTCCAGGTTTCTTTTAAAAGCAAGCCTCAGCCTTTAGCCCCATAGCTGAACCAAAGAGACAGTGGTACCCAGGAAAAAAACTTAGGTTCAGCAGATAACCGGAGTCTGCTGACAGCGATGGATGTCTAGCAGATCGTGGTGAGCAGATTCAGTGAAGTCACCACAGTTTTCTGCTGGACATAGAGTTCTTATAGAGCTACCGGATGCTACATACTAAGAACATAACATCTAAGGGTACTTGAGTGCCTGAGGTGTGGCCCAGGAGCCAAGTCCACTGCCTTCATTTCTCTCCCTCTGCCTCTGGCTCCCTCCCTGGTATTTGTGGCAGTCTGTGTACAGCCTATGGAGGACTCACCATGGTCACTATAAGGCAGCCTCTTCCTATGGGTGTTTTCAATTCAAACCAAGATGAGGAGCCAGCCATAAGCCTGCAAAGCAGGAGGCTTGAGCCCTCTCCTGGCTTGCTCTGTCATCTCTGTCTGTGAGAGAGTGCTGGTGGAGTCTGCAGCTAGAGCTGAAGTGGGGGGACAAGGACAGAGCGTGTGTTGCCCATCTGCCAGGCTGAAGGTGTATTCATTATTGATGGAGGTAGTGCGTTGCTGTTCAGATATGCAGCCTGCCTGGGTAAATGAGACATTCTTCAGCAAATTGCTTCGTTTTTTGATTGCTGATTGTACGCGTGTCACCAAGCTGACTCAAGGTTCATCGATGCATGCTCAGTAAATTAGAAAGAACATAACTATGGATCAGCCAAGAGAATGAATTCTGTGCCTACAATGACCCAGGGCCATTTAATTTTCTGCTTAATTTTGTTGCAGTCAGTTTGCATTTTGGGTTATTATGCAGTAGGAAATTAACAATAAATAACAAATTTGGTCCTCCTGTGCTTGTAATGATATTTTTATAAATCTTTGTAATGCTGTTTTTTAAAGGATCAAGGTCTGTGCTAGGCTGATACCCCAGCAAGGATGTGAAGAGGAAAATGCATTATTCTTGCTAGATAGCCTTGTTGTTAAATAGCATAATATCTCTCTCTCTCTCTCTCTCTCTCTCTCTCTCTCTCTCTCTGTACTTTTGCTTTAAAGTAAAATCCATTTTTCTCTTCTCTTTCTTAGATAATCTGAAGACCATGGATATCGATGAGAGTCAAGACATGTCCCAAGTTTCAGGTGAGACCTTGGGTGAGAGTTGTATGTCCAATGTCCAGAAGTTGTTCTGGCTGTGCTCGGGGGAGCTAGCAAGGCTGCCATAAAAGAAAAGGCCCAGAGCCATGTGTGAGAACTTGAACATAAAAACCTCCCAAGTGAGATGAGTTAGTGTGAACTCTGACAGCAATTCAAAAAGGATTAAGTAAATGCTGTACTTTTGGAGACAGTTATAATGGATTTGTCTACCAAACATACAAAACACATGCCAGAGGTGGCATTTAAAAGATAAAAGATGAGAGAGGAAGAGGAGGCCACAGCACCATGAAAGAAAGCACAGCCAATAATGGAGCCCAGTTCAGAGTTGGAGCACTTGCCACATGAGAACGGCAAATCCTAGCTCCCTTACCTCATCTTACCAGACCTAGAAAGTGAACCACTCAGGCTAGTAGGAATGTGGAGTTGGGTTCCAGGCTGTCCAGTGGGCAGCCCTGAGAGTGGCCCATCCAGTAGATCCTGCCCTGCTCCTGCACGCATGGGTGTATGAGGTCAGGTACTGCCTGGCCCTGTATCTGGACAGTACTTGGAAGCAGACTTCCTGGACCTGAAGATTTAGTCAGTATTTCTGTTTCAGAGCCTCCAGGCAATTCCCCAGTCCCAGAAGCCTGGCCTCTCCATGACACTGGCCAGCCTGCCATCTGTGCCTTGGCTGTGCTGCCTCCTCAGGTTTTGAAGAATTGTTGATTTGTTTGTAAGCTTGTATTTTGGTTCAGGTGTGTTCTCCTGAGGGGACCTGCCCTTATTATATGATGCTGCCCAGCTCACTGGAGGACCTGTGTGTCCTAAGTCCTACCCCTCTGGAGATGGGCTTGCAGCAAGTCACACGTTTCTCCTGCTCTGCGTCAGCTCTTTCTTTCCATTGTAAGACTTCAGATTTCATTTTCCCACAATGCAAAGAATAATGAATGGCCACTTTTAGAAGGTGTTGATCTTACACTTTCCTAGTTGCAAGTAATGAATATGGTCTCTTCACTATGCAAACAAAACTTGTTCATGTTATACAATCTACTCATTTCAGTTTAAGGAATTGATCTTTAAAATAAACTCTTAAAAGTAGACGAAACATTTAAGCACATGCTCACAGTGGCATTGGTGTGTGCACAAACCTGTACAAAAGGAGGAGGATATGAATATGCAGATATGGAAAGAAATATAAAGTGTATATGAAAATGGAAAAGATACAAAGTATAATTCCATGTGGAAATATAAGATAAACCACACACACGTGTGCACACATTCCACATGCTTGTGTGAACAGTTACAGTGATTCTCAAGTGTATATTAACCTGGAATTCCCCCAAAGCTGAGTGTTAGGAGAAAGACTGGTGTGCTGAGGGTGAGGAAGAAGACGGTGCTCTTTTCTTATAACTCTGTAGAGTTATTTAACTTCGTTTCCTTTTATGCTCCTTAATCCAAATGGTTAAATGAAAAGATGATGTTTAGCTTGTTGAAGCCTTGTATTTAGCTTCCCTTGCCATCCCCCAAAGCCCAGGAAAACAGGGTGTGCTCAACCTAAGGTAGGATGCTGGGCTCTACTTATGGGAGATCTCACCTATTGGCTCACCCCTTAAAGCTGGATTGCTTTGGATGTCGCAAAAACAGGGAGGTGGAGAAACTCCAAGGGCAGGAAGAATCCCTTTTGCTTTTCTTTGCTGCTTTGACCTCAGATGAGTTCTGAGTTTATATGTTACAAGACACACTCAGTGGTCCACACTCTTGGTCCTCATGTCACCTACATTCTGATGTCCTAATGTCAAAACATTAGGCTAGAGATAAAACCAACCCAGATGCCCATTAATGAGTAAATGGGAAAAGTGTGGTATGTGTATATAATGGAATACTATTTAGTTATGGATGTTGGAATCCTGTCATTTAGGACAACACGGATAGACTAGAAGAGCATTGAGTTAAGTGAAAGAGTCCAGGTTCTAAAAACCAATGGCATATACACATTCTGCTTTTTCTGAATTTGCTCCTATAAATGAATAGTCTGGGTTGGTAGATTTGCCACCCACACATAGAGATTCAAGGGTTGTACACTATATGCATGACTGAAATCTCAAACATCACACTGTGCCACATAAAACATGAGCAATTATTGGATGTCAGTAACAAATTTAAAGATACAACATCTTCTAGCCTTGAAAACCACCTCTAAAATGTTAACTATGAAGAGTAGTCAATATTTTCATTTTTCCATTTTGATCTCAAGGCTTCCAAGAGCCTTAGTTTCTTGAACTTCCTTTTCTTGCCCTTAACATTATGCCGAATAGTGTATTGTAGGCTTCCCTGATTAGAGCATCAGAGAGTGTGTCACACTTAGGAAAGAATTACGCACTGCTTTTATACTGCTTTAAATGTGGTAGTCTCCCAATTCAAAGCAATGTTTCCTCCTTTGCTAAGACTCGGAAGAAAGTGGGAAGGATTCACATAGGATTCACACAGTTTCTTCTTGTTTTATTTCTCTTGCAGCCCTGGGGATGGAACCCAGGACTTTATTCATGCCAGACAAGCCACTGAGCTATATTCCCAGCCTGGGAGTTAGCTTTCTTCATAAGACATTGAGGAATATAATACTGAGTCATTTCTTTTTCATAAGATGTTCAAACAGCAGTTTCATAGGATCCCCCCTAACATGTGCAATACTTTGGAAACACACTCCCCACTAGAGCCCTGTCTTCAAGGCCCTTGGATTCTTCTTCTCTGGGGTGTACTCTAAATATGGACTGTGTTCAAATTCATGCCACCTACAGCATCAATCCTAGAGGTTGATGGTTATTGCAAACCATGCTCTCTGACTTGAGTCTGCTAATTGGAGAAAGCTTACTGATAGGAACTGACTCTAACTTGCAGAGGTGTCCTGCCTTATTGTACTGTCATCTACATTGAGATCACACTGAGGAACCATGCAATAAAGTCATAAGTTAATCACCAAGAACCCCTCAATGCTTTAAGCGTGTTTATGAGTCAGGGCATCATCGCTCTCCTGGCCTACAGGCCTCAGACTTGGGGATTGAACATGTTGGAATCTAAAGAAAGCTGTCTTCCATCGGAGTATTCTCACTAACTTTCTGATGGAAGCTAGTTTCTTGGTCTTTCCTTCATCAGAATTTTCAGATTACTCATGCATTTGGATTACTTTTTTGTTTGCCTTCTAAAGAAAGAGGCAGTCTATGGGAAGAAGCTTATGGGAGTTGAAAGACCAACTCCTCATCCATTTCTGACTGCAGCTGTGGGACTCAAGCCAATGCTCTTACGTCCTGAACCATGGTATGTCTCCTATAGCAGCAGGGACTCTGGCCAGTGAATCTCAGAGATTCCTCTGGCTCCCATCACCTGAACTATGTATTTGATATTTCCTTAATGCTGTTTGTAATGTGTTTGTTGGAACGTGCACACAAAGAGTACACCCTGTAGACATACATAATCTGTGTAGGGAAGAGGAGCCTCATATATATTAAATAACAAAAGTATCCTACCTAGTTAATCATAGTAAATCACATTGATTGAGCACTTGAAATTACCCAAATAACATCCTAAGCATTTTCTCATTTTTACCTTATAAAAACCCACTGAAGGAGGATGTCGTTATCTCAAAGTTGCAGGAAGCTAAGACTCAGCCTATAAGAAGTTGACATAGGGAACCAGACAGTATGAGCCTACTTCAGCCCTAGGCTAGAAACAACGTACTCTCCTCAAGTGGTGGTTCTGTAGTGAGTACATCTATTACCCTGAGGTATTATGTTCCCTTAAGCCCCTCTGTATATTAAAGATGCATGCCTTTGGGAGAAAATCCTAGGGATTTGCTGGGTAGCTGGGCAAATTATAATGTACTTGAGAACTCATTTACTTTTAGTTTCAGAATAAGGGCACAATTTCTTTAATTTGACCACAGAAACTTCTCAAAGACATGCTTGACACACAGGCAACAGGCAAGTTAAGTATAAATTGGTGTGATTATAATTTCACCAGAAGTGTTGTTTTCTAAATAAGTGAAATTTTACTTGCCTCTTCAGAGTCATTCCATTTGACTTATTAAGCACTTGCTGTCTTGCTTTCTCCACCCCATTGCTTTTGCTACCTGGTAAAGGTACATACAGGCCATGGCCTATGCTTCTATAGTGTACTACAGGTTACCAAGAGTTTACTTAACAAGTTGGTGTTTATGTGCATGATTAATTTTATTTTTACCGTGACCTGCTGAACTATACCCAAGTCATGAATTTTAGCCTCTTGTTATACCTGAGGAGAGAATTCTAGAGGAGTAGCCATATCCACTTCCCATCAGCTCTCCAATTGCTTTAATCAGACCTATAACCCAGATCAATCAGTGTATTCATAATTGGGGTGTGTTGGCTTTACCTAACACTTGCTTTTTTAGAGTAATGATTCAAATGGCTACTGAGGCAAAAGCCAATATGCACAATGATTTTGCCTATCAGAAAGGTTCTCATGAAATGGTAACTTTTCCTGAGGAAGACCTCCCAGTAGTAAAAGAATGCAAAGGTCCTCGGGCATCAAGCTCCCCAGAGTGATGAATGTCTCTGCAACAGAACTCACACTGGGGGGCTTTTAGGCAAATCAGAGGACCTCTCAATGAGCTGGAGTGGGGCAGAGTTGAATTAATGCCACCTCTTGGCTGCCACGTGAATACATCAGGTTTTGTTCCTTCCAGCCTGGTTTTCTGCTCCATACCCCTATACACATGAGGTCTGATCTGTTGTTCTTCCTTCTCCCTGTGTGGTTTTTTTTTCTGCTCTGAGAGTTTCTATTGATCTGTCTGACCCACAGCATTTAGAATCACGATCCCTACTGTTTTCATTATACCTTGTCCTCCATGTAGGAAACAAAACGTACCAAGATATAAGATGGGGACACTGGTGAGATGGCCTTTTAGTGTGTAACTTCAGCCAGTCATGATTCTAAAGAAGTCCAGCTGTTACCATGAACATCATCCTTAAGACAGAGTTGATTTTGTCCATTCAAAGATGGATCAGCCACACTTTTAAAACTGGGTAACCACGAATCCTTTGGTAAGGCAATTAATTCAGCATGAATTGGACTGAAAAGTGTGGCATGCTTTTATTGGCTAAACCTAGATCCTTATCACACTAGCCCCCCCACCCCCAAGCTCTAGTGTGAGATGGCATGTCCATGGGCCCAGAAATATTGAGGATGACACCAAAGTTACTATACGGAAGATCATCACAACAAAACAAGTCAAAGCAATTCCATTTCTCCATCCCCCATTCTCACTCAATATTAATGCCAGCTGGTGAATCACAGGGCCCCACGGCTCGACTCACTCTGTATGTGCCAACTCATGTACCAGCCTCTTAGGCTATGGCTTTGTTGCCAGGGTCCCACTCCCAATCTCAGGGAGGTTCTTTTTATAATTATTTCTTTTTATTTTTTGAAGCTATAACTATCATATTCCTCTTTCCTTTGCTCTTTGGAGGTTCTTTACTGGCCTTTCAGAAGGAAAATGGTGTGAGTCTCTGCTCACCCAGCCCTCCCCTTCCCCTCTGCAACATCTCTAAATTATAAAGAAGGTCTGTTTAATCAGGTTCTGGTGGTTATTATATTTGAATACCTCCCTAAAGTCCTCAAAATTTGAAAGCGTTCATTCTGGGCCGTGACTCTGTATGAAAGTAAGAGCTGTCAAATTGTTTGTATCCCTTCTGCATGCTTTTTGTGAGAGACTTTCTTGATTAATGCAAGGATGAGAAGCAAAGCCACATGTCCTGATACTGTTACTGTAAAGGTCTTCTATTTAGGGTGAGGGAGACAGTGCTGACTACTGCGCCAAGACTCTAGCACAATATGAACACTTTCAATCAGTCTCTTGGGCCTTTTGTTTTTCTTTGGGAAATTATTATAATCTTACCCCATCTTTAACTATTTATCTTGTATCAGCTATCCAAATATACCCAATAATGCTCTTTCTGAAAATATGCCAGTTGCTCTAATCACAGCTAACCTGGGATAGTACATTGTGATGTCTCTTTCTTAGAGATTGTAACACTATTCCCCAAAGCATGTCTTTGGTGCCTGTGCAGATGCTATTTTAAAGATTCCAGTAAAGCTTGTCTCATGTACTTATTTTACTGATCTTTTCTGGCTCCTAAAAAAGGTTGGTGCAGTTCTTGTGAGTTGACTGAATCTTCACACCATGTCTGGTCGTGTTCTCAGTTTACCATTGACATGTTGTTTACATATGCTCCCAAAAGTCTAGGCTAGTGTCTGCTGGGAGGTCATTTTGCCTGTTGGGCTAAGTTGCCAACTCAGCAGACACACATCTGGTGAATCGGTGCTCTGATAGCTTACCTTCAGGATCTTAAGCTGGACTTTTTTTGAAAGTAGCTACAGTGGGTCAGTTAGCATAGATTTCAGATCTCACTCACTGTTTCTCCTATGTAGTTTGTGTCTGTTAGTCCCTTTAAATTAGCTCCAGAAAGATGGACGCTTTCAGAGCTCCAGCCTTAGTGATAAAAAAGCATTTTCTACCAAAGGCAGTTTCACTGTGTCGATCTCAATTTCTCCATGCTGGAGCTAGACAAACGTCATTCTAATCCAGCCAACAATTGCTAGGGAGATGGGACTAGAGGAGAGGGAGTGGGTAACTGGGAGTGAAAATGGCCAAAAAGTTGTATATACATGTATGAGATTATCAAATAATAACACAGACAGGAGGGAGATAGAGCGAGGGGAAGGAGGGAAGGAAGGACCAAAAAAGCTGTGTATACATGTATGAGATTATCAAATAATAACACAGAAGGGAGAGGGAGGGAGAAAGAGACAAGGGGAACCCTACTTTATGAAGTGTAACAAACTTTTGTTTGTTTGTTTGTTTGTTTGTTTGTTTGCTTTTTCGAGACAAGATTTCTCTCTGTCCTGGAACTCACTCTGTAGACCAGGCTGGCCACGAACTAAAAAATCCGCCTGCCTCTGCCTCCCAAGTGCTGGGATTAAAGGCGTGGGAAACTTATCTTTGTACCATCTTGAGTTTGTCAAAGCATGAGAAGAGCCTCAGAAATACTGCTGCCATTGGCCCAGCAGTAACACTTCCAGAGATGTATATAATGGTGATCTTTGAGGATATGTCCAAAATTGGCTGATAGGAGGTCCAGTGCAAAATTGCTTACAGAAATACAGAAAAACAATATATAGAGTCAAAAGAAGCAAAACAATGTAACTAATTCCTCATTACCCCCTATAAATAAAATTGTACAAATAGGTCTGTATCAAGAAAGTATATTGAGAATATCTAAAAGCCAGTTTGCTGTGAAAAAACATCACTACATAGGAGCTATAATATATCAATATTTATGTAGTAATTTAGTACCAGGAATAGCTAAGGTCACAGATGCTGTTTTGCTTTTTGTTGTTGTTTTCCTTTTGTCAGTCTTTGTTCTCTGATGTCTCTGTTGTGCTTGGCAGTGATGTTCATTCCTAGAAAGAAATACATATTTGCCCTAATGGGGAAGCATTAATTCAGAGCAGGTACTCCTTCATGCTGCCCTAGGGCCCTCAAGGTGAAGCCCAGGCACTGAGGTTTTCCCAGCAGCTGACAACACCTGCCAGAAACTAAAGCCTTGATTTGTATCTGCAGGAAAGGAGAGCCCCCCAGTCAGTGACACTCCAGATGAAGGGGATGAGCCCATGCCTGTCCCTGAGGACCTATCCACCACTTCTGGAGCACAGCAGAACTCCAAGAATGAGCGAGGCATGGGTAAGTGGATCACCCTGCTGTTCTGCAGGCTGAGGCACAGTTAGGAAGTGGCTGCTGTGTAGGGTAAGGTAGGTGTGCTCATTCCTTCTTGTTCTCCATGGTTAGACACATAACAGGGTTTCCTCAAGTTGGGACTTGGGTAATGTGTTTTAGGTGGTTTTCTGTTGACTACAAGTGATCTTGGTGTTACTATGTGCTAAACTATGTGGAACTATATGAAATACATTTATATTAACCTAAAGGTCATTTTAAATCAAGGAATTTGGCTAGTGTTTGGAGCATATAGATCTCCTCTGCTTAGTCCTGAAAGCACCCGGTATGGTAGGGGTTGTTTTCAAACCATAAACAGAGGGTCACAACCTGCCTGTGGTTCTCATCACAAAGCGAGAGGCTCATTCTGGGAAATAGAAGAAATTGTCCTTTGACCGTGCCACACAGGGAGTGCCCCTACTTCAGAGTCAGGCTAGTGGCTTAGTTCTTGTGGAGAAAGAGGTGGGCTTGCCCCGAAATTCCACAGCTGCTCTGGAGCTGGTGCAGAATCATCATGCTCTATGTGTGGTTTAAGGAACTGAAAACAAGGCTGGTTCCTGGAGAGCAGGGAAGACGTGTGTATTTCATGTGTTATAGATAAATAGGTCACAAGTGCCCACAAACTGATGTCAGCACCTTGACCCTTTGGCCATGTAGTGTGAGCTGGGAGCAGTCTAGGCTGGCATTGCTGGCTGGCTCCCTCACAGACCTTTGCATCCTGGGTCAAGTGCTCATTCCCAGGTGTTCTTGGTATGGATGTTCCCTTGGACTTGTTTCCAGGGTCTCCTCTCCCTGACTGTCACCATGTACAATTTTCAGTTCCATTTCCTTTCATGATGAAGTTTAGAAAGTAGTAATTTCCAACTTGAAAAATTGAAATGCCCTAGTAAACATTTTGCCTGGCTTGGCAGTTGGCTTGGCTCTGGAGACAGGGCGAGGCTATTTGATGTGAGCCTCACAAACAAAGAGAGGAAAGTTTCTTGTAGACAACTAGAAGCCAAAGAATCACTTGCTAGAAAAGCTGAGAGCAAAAGCCCAGAGGACAGATAGTATACGGGAAAGGGGTGAGAGGACTCACCATAGAAACACCACCAGCCACACTACATACAGTCTCCTTGTCCTGTGTGACTGTTGAAGGAAATCCACTATTTCCATATGTAGGCTATAGGCTGTGAGTTTCATAACGTGTAGAAGGTAACATTAAATAGAATGGGGTAACATGTAGGGGATAGTCACAGATTAAAGGAAATAAAGTTGAAGCAATACTTTGCCACACTGTCTTACAGAGTGACTCATGAGAATCACAGATTTAAAAGGACAGAGGACCAGGAGCCAGAAGAGTCTGAGACAGGAGCAAAGGGGAACAGAAGGAAGCAAGAGTCACCCTGGAAACAGGGAGTCAGTAAGAGCAATGTGGTCATTTAGGAGGGCAAGTCTCGGAAGGGACACATCCAAGATTCTGGTCCCTGGATATGACCCTCAGGGCAGAACTTCTCATCTCCTCCAAGCCTCAGTTTTCCCCATGTGAGGAAGAACAACTACCACATGCCCCAGAATGGTCTTGTGGGCCAGATGAACAAAGCAGAAGACAGGACTAAAAGAGAGAGAGTGCGTGTTGTGCATCGCAGGGTTTCCAGTCCTAGAGAAAAGGGATCCGTGGGGCTTCAGTAGGGAGACAAGGACAGAGAACAGAGCATAGGAAAGGGATGAGTCCATTAATGAAAAACAGACCCATAAAACAAGCAAATTGAAAACAGCCAAGGGAGGGTAATGTGTTAGAGCAGGACAGTGCCAAAGAGAGGCAGACTTCCAGTTCAGAGCCCGAGCCTTTGGAGTGAGCAACCCAGGGGTGCGCCGTGAGCGCCAGCCAGCAGTGAGGATGCAGCAGCTTGTGTCACTCAATGGAGAGAGATGGGCCTGTTGCTGACAGCTGTGACCCATACCAGGAGGCTCTGCACCCGACAAGAGCAGACGGAGTAAGAAAACCATCGGTGGGAGACACTAGAAAGCAGCCCCCAACTGGTTAGTGGGTCATTCCCAGGATTTGAAAAGCTAGAGTTTCACATACTGCCATTTTAATAACGCTGATGTAACAATGCTGAAAGGACACCGTAGATCTATGTGTAAATATTGGGACAATGACAGCCAGAGGCAGGGCAATACAAGCACCAATACAAGCACTGGGCCTCCATTTTCTTCTAAGTCTAAATAAGAAGAAAAAAAAAAAAGATTTGAAGTGTCACTTGAAGAATTTAAGTCAGATCTGAAGGAGAACTTTCTGGAAAGCAGGGTTTAGTCATGGCACTGGTCTAGTTAATGGCACTGTGGCTTGTTCTTCTGAAGTGGTCTCGTTAATAATGAGAGAACTTGCAGCTCTCTGAAGTGGCTGTGTCTGAAACCATTCGAAGCTGATGAAGCAGCCATTGACCTCTTCTGGCAAACCTGAGTTTATCAAGTCTCGCTTGTTTGCTGGAGGGAGGGCAGAGCCGATTGCACTGACACAGAACTCTAGGGCCTCATAAAAGCCTTCCTGTGGGACAGTATCCAGGTTGATGTCTAGAGAGCAGATGGGCAACTGTAAACGAAAAGTGACGGCTCAATACACTATTCCTTTGCTCAGTAATACATCTTCCTTCTTTCTGGTGAGATTGCTCCTGATTTGGGTTTGCTCTTGCAGCTCGTGGCCTAGAAGGGAACAGAGCTGTGCTGCCCCAAACAGTGATAAAATTCAGAGCGCCACTCTATGTTGAATGCGACCATAGGGAAGCTGCTGTAGAGGGAGAAGGAAACCCGGAATGCAAGGTAGAATTCCAGGCTAAACGCACAAACACCCTGAGAAAGCCAAGCCAATGTGGGACTTAGCAGAGTCCAAGGGAAAAGCCAATAGACCGGTAGGCCTGCCCAAGGCTGAGCTGGAAATAGGGCGTGGCTAAACAGCGGCTGCTAGGCCCATGACTGAGCGCTGGACAACCTGAGCAGAACCCAGGCAGAAGGAAATGGGATTGAACTCTGAGAAGGTGCATTTTAGGATACGCATCTTTCAGTCTCCCTTTGAACCCTTTGAGTGCATCTCAGTGTGATATTCATCTGCCAGCTCTGAGAGAGGCTGACCCCGTACAGCTTCTCAGTGGGTGCTTACATCAGACTTTTACTCTCCTTAGCTTAGATGGAAAAGAAAATCTACATTTTTCATTCTTCTAGGAATCCTGAAATAATGAAGTGTATAAAAATATTGATCTTGGTTTTTATTTTGTTTGGCTGTCTCCCCCTCTTCCTCCTCCTCCTCCCCCTCTTCCTCTTCCTCTTCCTCCTCCTCTTCCTCCTCCTCCTCTCCTTCTTCTCTTCCCTCTTCTTCCTCTTCCTCCTCCTTCCTCCTCCTTCCTCCTCCTCCTCCTTCTACTCCTTCCTCCTCATTCTTTTTCTCCTTTTTCCTCCTCCTCCTTCTCTTTCTTCCTCCTCCTTCTCTCTCTTCTTCTCTTCTTCTTTCTCCTCCTCCTCCGTATTCTTCTTGATTCATTTCATTGACTCAGCCATGAGGGCAGGGCTGAAGCAGGAACTATAAGCAATCATATTAAGTTCTCATTGCCTATAGGCAATGTACATGTTACTGTATCACATGAGAACATTTAAAAATACATTACCACATATTTTACAACTAATTGTCCTGTGCTAGCCTCTCCCCCACCGTGTGTGTGTGTGTGTGTGTGTGTGTGTGTGTGTGTGTGTAGCATCAAGTTTTGGTTGGCATACAAAATCTGGGTTCACTGTGGCATTTTTAAACATACTATGGCACCAGGCTTATTTGCCCCATCACTACCGTCTTTGCCTGTCTCCTGTCTCCTGTCTCCATGGTCAGCTTTAGGCAGGCAAGGATGGTCCTCAGGGTAGATGGCAGCCATGAGGATTCTTAGGCCTAGGAGAGAGAAGGGGGGCTGGAGGGAGTTTTTCAGGACTGAAAGAGAGACAGCAAGCCTGGCTGGCGAGTGGGCAGTTGGCTTCAAGTACGGATGTGAGCCCAGTTATCTAATCAGCAGCCAGAGGAAGTTGTTTTTATCGGTGAAGTGCATCTCTTCTGAAGCGATAGCCCCAATTCAGCCTGGGAGAAGCATTATCTAGCAGCATCTGAGCAGCTGCAGCAAGTGCAGGGACTAGAGGTGCAAGTAGGCAGCATCTCCAGCCTCATGAGCTGCTGCTGCCACTGAGTTTCTTGGCTCTGGGAATTACTGAAGTATGTAGGTTGGCTCCGTGTGCACCTTGATTTCTCTTCCTCCCTTCCTTGCTCCTCTTCAGAGCTGAATGTAGCAGAGCAGAGCAGATCTGTAAAATTCTATACCATTCATAATATAACTTACTATCTCTGCCTTGGAATCCTTGTAAAAAGCCACTGGTATACCCCATAGACATACCTGAGCCAGCTGAGAAGTATCCCTTTTTCATGGATTTCTCAAAACATGAGACAGTACTTAGTGGTATAAAAGCTATTTTCCCACCCACCTTCTCTTTCCATCAGAGAGATGAGAATTGCAGGCCTTTGGCTTTCTGCATCTCCCTTAATCTGTAAACCAACAGGAATCACAACGATCTTCACAGAACTTCCTAACAGTTGGTCATGCCTAAACTTTGAAGGGACTCTGCGTATCACATGTCACCGTGGACTGGGCTTGGGTGTACACAGGGAGACCAAGCTGTAGAAATTTAAAGTCATTCCTTGGAGGAAACAGAAACTCAATTGTGTTAGTCAGCACCTGTGTGTGCATGCTTGCTCCTGTGTATGTGGCCATTATGTATTGTATGCATGATAGATGGATGTGTTTATGTACATGATAGATATGTGTGTGCTAGTTTATGTGTTCCTGTGTGTGGCATGTGCATACATGTGTATATTTGTGCACATGTATAGTATATGTGCATATAGATTTGTAATATTTTTATTCATGTGTCTTTGATACATATGTGTATGGTGTATGAATGTGTGAGGTATGTAAAGAATATGTATACATATATATGCTCTGTGTATTTATGGTGTGTTTGTACATGCTAGGTATACATATAATATATAGTGTGTGTGTGATATGTGGTATATCTATATATCTGTGTGGTATGTGTATATGTATATTTGTTATGGCATGTGTGTGGTAAATATATTGTATATATACACAGAGTGTATGTGTAGATATGTTTATAGTGTGTATCTGTGAAGAGTATGAGTATTTGTATAATGTATAGTGATGTGTGAGTAGTGTGCCTGGTATATATTTGGTATGCGTGACTTTTGTGGTATGTGTGTGGTATGTATGTTTGTGCCATGTGTGTGGTATGTATATATGTGACATGTATGTGTGTGGCTTGTGGGTGGTATTGTGATTTCTGTAATATATATGTGATATTATATATGCCTGTATCTTATGTATAGTGTTTATGTGTGGGTATATGTATGTGGTATGTATTATTTGTGTATGGAGTGCAGAGACTTTTTATGTGGCATGTATGTATGTGGTATTTATGTATGTAGTTATACAATTTGTGTAGTATTATGTTGTATACAGTGTGACATGTGTGTTTATGTCATGTATGGTGATGTGCATATTTGCTGTGTGTTGAGATAAACGTGTGGCTGTTGCTTTGTTTATACTTATTGCAATTATGTTGGGGTATGTTAAGGCGCACTCTGCATGGGCCATGGGAGCATGTGTAGACATCAGAAGACAACTTGAAAAAGTCAGTTCTCTTCTTCCACCAAGTGGGTCCCAGGGACTAAAGTCTGATCATTAAGCTTGACAGAAACCACCTTTACCTACTGAGGTATCTCACTAGCTCAAATGTTTGGATCTTGACAGTATGCCATGGCTATTTTCTTAGAGATTCTGTCTTTCAGCTAGATGCTTTACAAATAGTTAGATGCCCTGGTTCTGGTGCGTCCTAAGCTCATCAGCTCTGCAGTGACTACCATCTCTGCACCTAGGAGAAGAATGGTTCACCTTACCTAAGCAATACATGCAAGTTATACCCTGGCATAGAGTTCACCCCAGCCAACACTCATGAGGTTGTTAATGACATAATGGTAATGCCAATAACTCATGGTGTTCCAATGACAAAAATTCCATATCATCTCAATTGGGTAACCCTTTGCCTGAGACCCCATTAGCAAGTGCTATGGAGCAGAAGCATGAACACTAAGCCTGACATGAAATCACACCCTGGGTCCCAACAGAGGACAACTCCAGGTCTCTGAAAAAACTTCACTATCTTCCTGTCTGAACCATCAACTGGAACTCTTGGGCAGAAGGGCCTAAGCCAGCTCTGCCAGGCCCTACAGAGAGAGAATGGAGGCAAATATACTAACAGATGGTTGGGGAGAACATGGCCTCACACTTTAGGCTAGCCTCTTCCTGTACACAAAGGTCACTCTACAACCTACTCACTGCCTTATATTTGTAGACTGCTGACCATGAAACCCTGAAATTTCTTTAGTATCTGACCCAAAATAGAGCCACTTACGTGCAAAGCGCAGTCCTGCACCAACCCCTGCTGAACTCATTTTAGTATTTGTGTGGATGTTGTTCTGGTTAGCTCCCAACTTTGTTCAGGTTGTCTGTACTTCAGAGATGAGGGAAACTCATCCTGAAACCATTCCTAGAGCCCTTTAGTGGATAAGATGGGCTCTCCGCTGCCTTGGAAACCTTGACAACTAAGGAAAAGCTGTGGTGTCCATGTTACAATGACTCAAAGATAAACTCACAAGAACATGAGGCTTTCTTAGAGAATATATTCAAGGAATAGTTTTTCCTAACTGGGCTGAGGATTGGGGATCACAAAGGGGTTTAGATTCATGGAGCGGCTGGTATGCACAGGAGTATGAGAGGGAGGCGGCTGTATTTTGACAGTAGGAAGAGTTGAGGAAAGAGAGAAGGATGCTTAGAAGCAAAAGAGTAGAGGCACAAGAGGACCTCTGCATCTTGGTCTGGGGTGTGAGCAGTGGGGCTGGCAAGGGGCCCCTCCCAACATACTGGTCCAGCTGCTCTACGTAGTAGAGTTTGTTCTCACGATAGTGATTGTTGGGAGTCTTGGTCTCATAGAAGGATGTTTGAACCTGTGCCAGCAGGCAGTGTGGGTAAGGAGAAGGCAGGGAAAGACGGGGTTTGTCTACTGACTTGGTATAGGTCCACGGGTGTAGTGACCAAACTACAGAGATTGTGGCAACAGTGATAGTAATCCAATACTGATTAAGATAGAATCGTGATAGTTTTCAGTCAGGGAATTAGCTAGAATGTAGGGATGGAAGAGGCAGAAGTTCCATCTGTGCATAGAGTCAGCCAGATCAGACAAGGGAGGGAACCTCGGGCACACACTGGAAACCTTGGAGAAACTCTAGCCTTTAACTGTAGAGAAAAAGGGTAGAGGGGAGGAGACAGAGAACAAGTCTTGTGGTTCAGATGAAATTTCTCAGAAGAATTATAGGATGGAAGCCACAGAAAAGGCACGTGAGAAAGGTCAAAGAGAGCTTAGGGAGGGCCCTGCAAGGAGAATTTGGGCCAGTTGTGCATTTCCCAAATATAACCCAACAAATTGCAAGAGGAAACAGACTGCCAAGGAAACCAGGCTGATGAACAGTGAATGGGAAGGTAACCCTGGGGGAGGATGGACAGATCAGATGGGCTGGAAACATGAGCTGAGAGAGTTGTTAGCTGAAGGGGAGGATTTACAGGCTGATGCTTTAGGATGAAAATTATTTAAATTTACCTTAGGAAGTCAGAAGGAGGTCAGGCATGGTCTCCTTTAATTGCACACATGCCTTTAATTGCAGAGGATTAAAGCTGGAGGATCTCTCAGTTGGAGGCCAGCCTGGTCTACAGTCTTTTCCAGGACAGCCAGGGCTACACAGAGAAACCCTATCAAGAAAAAAAGAAAAAAGAAAAAGAAAGAAAAGAAAAATGCAGGAAGTAGAAAGACTGGAGAAAGACAGCCTGAGCTAGGAGGAGACCTGGGAAGCAAGCAGGGTGGTTCCCATGGTACCCTTCTCCCTCTCTTTTCGTCTCCCTTCAGAAAGCATGACCCAAAACAGAGCTTCCTGGACCCTTTAGGCTTTTTCTCCATCTTCACACTTCATCCCACAGATGGAGTCGGCCTGGATTCTCTCCCTGAGGCCTCCTCAGCACATGCTTTCCCCTAGGGTAGAGCAGTGTCCCAGCAGTATGGATGGAATGATGGTGTTGCCATATTGGAGATGGAAAAGAGGGGGGAACATTCAGGCAAGAGGATGCTAAGAGGAAGCACAGCAAGGTCTGATGCTCAGCATCTTCATTATTGGATGCTGATTCACAGGAGCACAGCTGCTGTTTGGGGCAGAGAGACGGAGCCCTTTGTGGGAGGCTGGCCTTGCCACATCGACCAGTAGTGTTACCCCACCCGGTCTCTGTGATACCCACATGTCCTCATACAGCATCCAGGTGAGAAGCTGACTCAAATGTCATCCACACTTCCCTCAGCATCTTTCCCACACTCGAGAGCTTTTGAGTTCACACAGGACATCTTCAGCTGGGTAAGGCTTTTTATTGTGATCAGTAATGTTCCAGAACTCAACATAGAAATTAAAAGTATACTATAGATAATTTAGACCCAAAAAAAAGTGCCCAAGCCCCACCCTCGAATGTGCGGCTCTTCTTCCGGCTTTTTTCTCTTTGTGTCTCCAAAGATACAGGTTAGCTGTGCAGAGAGGTTTGTTTCTATAAATAAAACCCAACATTAATCTTATCTTCACTGTACTCTGACCACTGAAATTCAAAAATTGCATTGTGCTCCCTTCATTTACTGAGAGAAAGGAAGAAGAGTCCAAGATTAAAGGGCCCTGGAACAGATAGAGAAACACTACTTTCTGTTTCTGGGTTTGCTCTCAGTGTTATTTTCTGCTTTGTTCTCTGTGTGTTGAAAGAGTCTGGGGCTCTGTATGTAGAGCAATCAACTGACATTCCGTTAACTTTCCTTTTGCATGGGGTTTCAGAAAGAAATGGAAAAAAAAAAAACAGGTTTTGTGCTGTGGTTGCCAGTTGCCACCTGTCCTCCTATCTGGTTAGGACATTTTTTCTGATTTGGGAAGTATAAATATAACCTAGAAAAAAAAAGCTTCCCTTCCTTTTATGCAAAAGTAGAAAGGTCTAAGTAGAGACACCAGGCTCTACCCATCACCCTTCAAGTGTGCACAGAAGCAGTTGAGCCCCATGCAGATGCCTGCTGGGGGGTGGGGGAAGGGTGTGGAGAAGCTTCCCTCCTTGGGCCCTGAGCGGTTGAGTTCCAGCTTCTGACCTCTGCCAGAGAAGCTCAACAGATCACACACCTGCTCAGAATCTTAAACCTTTTCTTGGGCTTTTTTTTTTATTAGAAATAATTCAAAATGTATGCTCCAGTTAGCAGGGAGCCAGGTAGAGTCAGCTGACCTCAACAGACCCGTTCATGCTGCCACTGTTAATGAACTGTTTGAAGTCCACCATGGTTAGAAGTACTGACACTACAGACACTTGGCCCATGCTACAAGTTCGGGCTTTTTGGTTTTGGTTTTGTTTGGTTTGGGATTTGAGAGCTGGCTTGATACGATTTGCATATCATGACACGAAAGTGTGGGGAGTATATTTTGGATAGCTGTTTGTGCAGTAAAGGCCAAATCTGACTCACAAGAATTGGCTCCCAGCAGCTCTCTGCCATTGGTATCACAAATGGAGCCTCCTACACCAATTGCCCTCTGCCTTGTCATGAAGAGAGAGCACTTGTGTTGAATCTGTCAGCTGTGTTCCACCAGGACTTCAATAGACAGATCAAGAGGTGACTCCCCTTGCTGCTCCCTGCACCTGTGGTGGTTGTAAAGACACTTTCTCAGTAAGATTTAGCAGTGTGCAAATGTGGAGGAGAATGATCAAAAGCTCACCTTACCATGGAGGGACCCTGGACTCTTGGGGACCCTGAAGCACCCCCCCTTGCTGGAACTCACTTCTGTAGTAGAAGAGGCATTCATGCTGCCTCTGATAGGGGTAAGGTCAAGGCAGGCATCTCTGGCACAGGACTGGGGTGTGTCCTTGGAAGGCTGGCTGCCAGGAGAGTACTTCCCCTGCAGGGGATGTGGCTGCAGGCCGTCAATTTCCACTGAAGTCACCAGGCCAGGATTCCAGTGAAACACTGAGTGTCCAGCATCTTCCCCATCCAGCAGGGTAAGAGGTGTGATCATGTGATCCATGGATGCCATCCAGGCTGACTCCTGCTCCCCGGCAGGGCCCAGGCAATTGTAAACATTGACTTTTTCCAAATGAGAGACCGTTACCCTAGAAGTGAAACCCTGCTGAAATGAGAAAAAGACTTTTATTACAGCCCTGCAGGCAGCCATATGATTATTGTTATTATTATTATTCTTAGAACCTGGCAAAATGCTGACTGCTTTCACAATGTCTCCACACTCCACTTGAACTTGGTTGCAATAAAAATAAGAATCAGCAGTGACCCCAGAACACTTCTCTTGGCTTCTGTTTGAACCACAATGTGTAATAATGACAATTAACTATTGCCTGGTGTGGTAGCCACTTGTTTGATCTTAGTAAGACAGTTGGAACAGCCCTTAGTGAAATCCGTGTTGGGGAGAGAAGCCTAGAGACTTAAGTGCAGTTGCTTTGATCCTAAGAAGATGATGCTGGGTTGCCATAAAGCCATGTGCATTTACTTACAATTTTAGAGGAGTGTAACTTCTCCATGGTCACTTAACTTTGACTTTGTGCTTGTGGGTATGAAAGTACGGGTTAAGGGTTTGCATTTCTTAGTATATTTTTTGTATTTCACAAGCTACCTTTTGTTATTGGTGGAATGCTTCTTGAATATTCACCCTTAGCTCAACCTGCCCTGTGCCTACATACCACACGCATGCAGACACTTCTTGTTAGCCTCTGAACAGACAGACAGGCTTACCCTTAGCTTAAGCCTTTGAACCACCTCAACCAGGAGCTGTCTGGGTCAGGAGTCTCAGATAAGTGGTAGCCAGTGTTTCTGGAATACATCTATGCCATGTGTGATTGCCTGTCTTACTGGAGCGTGGTCGGCTGGAAATGTAGTAATCTAGGTGCTAGATGCTTCTGAATTCCCTAGAGAAAGGTTTTTGGTTTTTGTTTTGTTGTTTTGGTTTTTTTTTTTTCAAAAAAGGAAAAAAATCCCACAGGTAAAATTAATGCTAATATATTTTATTTAGTCAATATACCCGAATAGTATTACAAATATGTACTTGCTATTGTTTTTTTTTAAATAATTTATTTTTTCTCAAATCATAATTCATTCACACAGGGGTTATAAACACAGAAAGGCAGGATGTGGGGAAGGGAATGACACTGGAGTGTGGGTGTTCAGGGGGAATACAGATATCTTTCAGAACCGGGTATCGGCTGGGTGAAGGTTCGGGAACAAGTCACTATGACTCTGCCTATGACTCACTTGTCCTTATCTAAGTTGGTATTGTCTGCCAAGGCTACCTATTTACAAGGTCTATGACTACTCAGGCTGGTAAATTTCCACAAAAGCTGCCTGTTTACATTAGCTTATAGCCATCTGTTTCAATGTTTTTCCACTGAGACCCAAGACTTGGGGTTAGTATACATGTATGTCAGGCCTATTGCTAATTTTAGGCCTATGGCTGATTTTAGGCCTTCAGTGTGTAAGCAGGGCTGCCCCTGACATCTCCTCCCTTCTCTAAGTATAGAAGGGCTGTGGCAATTTTAATCTTGCGAAAGCGGGGATAGAGGCCTGACCTCCAGTACTTGAAGGGGACCTTGTAATGGCTCCAGTCTCCCTGTCGTTGTCCAGTGAGGCATGAGGGCCATACCCATCCCGATGTCTTTTTCCTGGAGAGGGGATACTTTTTGACATCAACCCCTATGCAGTCAGGCTTGTTCCTCAGGGAACCCAGAGAGATATTTTTATCTTTTATTTATATTCCCTTGCAGTGCTTAGCCTCGCAGGCTAAGCAAGAGTTCAGATTGCCAGTCAGAGGGGGTTCTGGGTGGCCCCTCTCTGCTTGGTCTAGGAGCAGAAGTTCCCCCTTTTAGGTTGGGTGGAGATGGGTATTGTTTTGTTTTGTTTGAAAACTTGTACTTTCCCCTTGGACTGAGTGTTTGAGCCCAGTGTGTATTTGATGCTTATATCACACCTCAGTTTGGGTTGAAGCCAGCTATTTGGAGGGGGCTGATTTTTTTTTCCAGTGCTGCACTTGAGCGCTGAGCTGTAGCCCCTGCCCTTAGGCAGGTGGATCTTGACAGTTCCTGAGAAAAGCATATAATTATGTTGTGGAAAAATATGATGTGATTATTTGCTGAGTTTTATCGTCTACGTCTTCCATATTTTCCTCAGTTTCAGTCCTGCCATCTGTACAGTTGAGTTGCACTCAGCATCAGCGTCTTAGCAGTAGGCCCCATAGGTGTTTGCTTCCACCCTAAGAGCAATAGGAGCAGAAGAGCAGGAACCTGGAAAGCCAGTCGTCCTTTTCCCTGAGCCCAGTTGATGCACGTGTGTGTGTTGGGGGGGGGGGGGTGAGGGAATACTTCTGGCTTTTGTTTGTATCACTTCATTTGATTCCTGTGTTCTCCGGTGTTTTGCTGTGAGCCTACTCATCTAATGAAATGTCTTCAAAACATGATAGTTGATTCATAAACAAAGCACGTTCCAGAAGAAGACCACAGGAGTCAGCTCCCACCAAACCTAGCCTCAGAGACACACTGACTGCCATGAAAATGGTGGCCACTGAGTCCTCTAGCTGCTTCCTAAAAAAAAAAAACACTGCCACAACCTAATGCAGCAGCAGGGAGGAAGGGGTGTTGGAAAGGATTTTTAAGGAGAAATAGAGTCCAGCTTCCTTCCTGCAGGCTTAAAATGAAGCCTGAGTTTGCCTCAGCACCCACTGTGGTTCTGAAGACCCAGGCATGGATGGCTCTGGCGTTCCCACCCCTCAGGCTTCACTCCCACACCTGGGCTCAGTTTAGAGCCCCCAGCCTTCTCAGATGTCTGCACACCGCTGCCCACTGCACTTCTTACAGTTCAGGAGACAGGGTGTGTCCCTGTGCATGTGACTGCTGGGTTTCCTGAGCACGCCAGGATCCAGAGCACAGAGATAGGATCTATCATTGTGGCTTTGTATTGTTATTGTCTTATGATTCTCCCTCCCTGCCTCTCCCCCGCCCTTCCCACCCTTCCTCCTCAGTCTTTCCATTTTCTGTCTTCTTCTCTGTTCTCTTTCGCTCATCCCTCCCTTTCATTCTTTCCCCTTCCCTCCTTCGTGCCCACCCTTCTTCCTTTCCTCTCATTATTTCCCTCCTTTTTTCTACCCTTGCCCCTCCCTCTTTCTGCTTCTGATTTCCTTCCTTCCCTTTTTTATTCTTTCTTTCCTTTCTTCTTCCTCTTCCTCCTCTTCCTCTTCCTCCTCTTCTTCTTCTCTCCATTCCTTCAAACATTTAATCATAGACACATTGTCATCAAAATTTGGTTGCTTGCATGGATCAAAGAATCAATAGATGGATTGATTATTTTGTGCTAGGCCACCCTCAGCACTCTGCTCAAGAGGCCCAGGCAGGCTCACCAGGGACAGCCTTTTTGTCACGAGTAACCTGAAACATCTTTAGGAGCCTATTGGTGGTAACTAGCAGAGTCACAGCCACATTTCTCAAGGTCAGGGCTCTTGTTTTTGGCTTGCTGTTCAGTGAGTTGGTTGGGCATTCTCTGGCTCAGGATTGATTGTGGTGAAATATGTCTAGTTGATTATATCACAGGAAGCTTAGCATGCAGTGTCGATAGGCATGGAAGCAGGGCTCTTGAGCACATGAGAGTATTGACTTCGTTGACTGCTCCCAACTATGAACTGAGCTTTACTGTAGCAACGTTTGAAGAAGTGGATTTGTTTTATCCTACTTAGTTAAGAAAACCAAAAGAAAATCTGGCATATTCTGCAAACTCGTGTAGTCTTGACAATACTGCTATTGTGCCTACCTCTGACCCTGGAGTGTCATGTGAGTCACAGGTGGACACGAACCTGTTCCTTTAAAGAGTTACATGTACACCATGCCTTGCCACTGGATGATCTTCAGACTTGGAGCTATGTGGGGATGTATTCTGAGTGGCTGGAGCATTCTAGAGCTCAAGAGACAACTGAAGGCATATTGAGGCAGACAGTTGTCCAGGCGCCCTGTTGGGCAGAAGCCACCAAGAAAGAAGAGATCACAGAATTTGCCCTTTGATCGAAAAGAGGAAAGGTGCAGGGATAGTGAGGCAAGAAAATAACAAGAGAAAGGTGAGAAACAAAATATGGAAAAATATAGTTTGTGCCACAAACTATTCTATTGGTTTTAGATACTTAAAATCCACTTAAATATTTATGAAATAGTTAACTATGTTAGTGAAGTTCATAGCTGCTTTTGTTGAATTCTCTGATAATAGTATGACTACTCTCCTGGGAAAGGCAAAAAACTGTCATGGGTTAGAAAATGCCATTTGAGTCACCAGAGGACCACATGTGTGACAGTCCCATTGATGGTATCTGCTAGTGTATCATAGCTGTCTGCGTCTGTACTTAACACACTGGGTGATCACATGGGGATGAAACCACCTCAGGATGCATTTCTTCTTCAAGAATATCCATGTCACTAAGTGATGCATTAATGTAATAGTTTCTGTCCACACATGGATGAAACAGACAGTGAATATACACCATTGGCTTTGATGTTAATATTTTTCTCCCATGGCCCGTACCCTCAGAGCAAGGAAAACACAAGCACAGCTTGTGAGCAATATTACATTGATGCTGTACCAAAAGGTCCCTATTACCGTGAAACACACTGCATAAAAAGCCACCCAGACCCCATGTGGACTAAGCAATCCATTTAAACCCATCAGCAGGCAGGACACTCAGTATAGGTCCTGGCAATACAGGGGATGAGACACCAAGCACTGAGCTAAGTCTATGCATCAGGAGTCCATTGCTTCTGTCTGCAACATCACTATTTCCTCATCAGTGAGAGCTCTTCCCATTGTAGATAAGACATACACTAAGTACCCTTTCTTCTAATAATTCCTTTCCTTGGCATATAATAAACACAAAGAGTAAAAAACTACAGTGCATTTGCCTTGCTTCTCACCATTCTCTTTCTTTAGAAGGCACTCGCCTGTGTGCATTTCTCTTACATCAATGTGGTGGCATGCCATAGCTAGCCATGGATCCAGAGGCTTTGCAGATAATGATCTGTACACTCATGGCTCCTTAAGTACATGCTTATTGGTTATAAACTCTTACTGTTCTGAGGTCAGAAGGCTGAGTAGAAAGGATCACTTTTGTTATGTTCCAAGAAATGTGTGAGGGGTCTATAGCCACATCCTTTGTCTTCTATTGACCTGCAGCTCAGAAGCAGTTTGCCCAGCAGAAGTCTGAAGGCACACATAGCTCTTTTGCATTCTGGAACTGTTGACATTTGGCAGAACAATGAGATCGGCTCATTTTCATCTTGCTTGGTTTAATGTGTCTCCGCTCAGTCTTTGGAGATCTTTTGCAATTGCCAGACACATGGACATTGTAGAATAAGACAGGATCCCTGCCCTTAAAAGGTTCTTAGTCACTACTTCTGAAGATGGCTGAAACTTTCCTTTTTGCTGTTTTGATAGTGTGATAATCTGTGGATAGAATGTGGGAATGATGAAATTAGCATTGCTGAGCTACTAAGCGTTCTGCGTTGATCCCTACTGCCCTGGAGAACACAGACACCTGCAAGAGGAAACAGCTCATGGGCCAAGCTTACTGTCAAAGTCATGTTTTCAAATCATTCAAAATCCACCTCTTTAAAGGGATCCAAAACACCTAACACATTTCAGTTAAAGAAGTAAAAACATCCAACTGCCTCCATACTGTACTGCTCAGTTCTCTTATTCCAGTGAAGCTTATTTTACAAGGAGATTTCACCATCAGATCTTGTATTGAGTTTCATTTTTACTTTGGCAAATTGATTTTCTCCTGAAATCCATGTTTTCTGGGCATCTGTTGAAAGGGTTGGGACCGTGTCACATAGTGTGCCAAATCACTCAAGTGCATATGTTTTACTATCGATGCACAAATTGTTCTTAGAAAGGTTAACTGAAAGGGGAGCCAGGTAGAAAGAATGCTTTCTTGATAATAATGGTGAGGGGAGAGGTGGCCGTGGCTGTTGGTAGAGCCCTCCTGGTTTGTGTTAAGTGATGTTCCCTTGGTGTTGATGGAGTTCCTCGCCCATTCTTCAGACCAGGTTAGCTCGATTGAAAGAAATAGGAGCTGGCCAGAAAGGCAAAATGTTTCCCTATAATCAAGATGTAAATATTTAGCTCTGGGTTTAGAAAGAATCACATAAATCCCAAGGTTCTCCACTGTATGCCAGGGGCATTTCCAAGAGAGTAATACCCTTGCTTGATTTCCCATCTGCCACTCACACCTCTCTACTGAGAAATGCTGGCAGAAATTGTTTGAGTTTGTCAGAAAAGTTAAGGTCTCAAACTGTCGCATCCAGAGGTACCAACAATCTCTACAGACCTACATGTGTCCCAACGAGGATAGGAGAAGGTTTGCTGGTCAGAGAGGCCCCATAATTGGGCTGTTAGTGAAATTCTCACTTCAGAAAAGAGAGCAGGAAGAGAGTAGACATGTTCAGGAAAGCTATCTGGAACGTATTCTTTGAGGTAAGGCACTTTTAAAAGGTGCTGCTTCCCCACCACTATAGCATGAAGACTTGAAGAGTGAAGTGGTTTTAAGAGTGTGGGTATCACTCACAGCAAGCAGGGGCCCTATTCACTAGAACAGTAAGCCCGGCCACCATTTTATTTCAAGAACAAACCAACCAGACCACAATACCAGCTATGGTTTCAGTCAGCAATGTGTCTGTAGGTAGATATGTAGTAAAATGAAGGAGATAGGCTGGAGCAGCTTCAACGAGAGGTTGTTATATACAACAACTTTTAGTAGATGTCCAGTCTCTCAGTAAAATGTCCTGAACTGTTCCCAGAGGCTAGGAGATGACACTCTGAACAATGTACAGCTAAGTACAGGGAGAGGTGTACATGGAGTGTGTGGGATACGGCTGCTGTAGGAAACCTTGCCTCTGTGCTGTAGACAGGCAGATTCCAAGCACATGCCCAAGGACTAGGCACAGGCAAAAAAAAGTGGTCCCTGCTTGCTTACCTGGCTGGTTAGCTTAAGGGTTTAGTTTTCTGATCGTTAGATCTTGAAGTACTGTGAACCCAAATTTTCTAATTCTTTAGGCTGTTACTGATTTTCCTTTAAATCTAGTGTTCATAACCTTTATTGCTATCCAAAGAACAAATACTTGTTAAATGCCATTCTGAGGCCAGGTATCTGCCATCTGATCTAATTTTGTTCAGGACATTCCTGCCAGGCATATAATAAGGAAAATGGGGTGAATGAGATGAATCTGAGTTTTTCTGAGGGGGCAGGATATTTTTTTAAAAAACACAATGCATACAACCAACAAGGAGAGAAATCAGTTTTGATGAGACATATGTAGGGTCTTTAGGTGATAATGGCATATTATGTGTCTTCAAATATGGCAGAGGCTAGCCTGCCAGCTTTGATTGGGGTTGACTGAAAGCCTCTGAAGGAAGGCTTGAGGTGGGATAGTCTTCCACTAGCCCATTCCACAGGTAGGAATAGGCCCCCAAGAGTACGTAATGCTGAGAGTGACGTGGGTGGCTTTCTCATGATACAATGATTCCTGGTTTAAGGCATTTGTTCTGACACAGCCTTTTCCAAGAAAGCTTAAAACCATTTGTGGCTAGGCTGAGGCAGGAGGATTGTGATTTCAAAGCCAGCCGGGACTATCTAGCAAGACCCTGTCTTGAGAACTAGTAGAGAAACTGTCACATTGAAAGTCCTAATTCTCACATGTTAACATCTTTGAGTGGTAAAGGTGTGACTCAGTGGTAGACCACCCGTCTAGCTTGTGCAAGGCCCTGGGTTCAATCCCCACTACTGTGAAAACATGAAGAGTGGCTACCTTCTGCAGTTGGTTGAAAACAATCAGGGAACATTTGAGGACCATCCAGGTACAATTTGAGTCAAGGTTCTCAAAACAAGAGGTCCTGTGTGTTTCACTTTATAAAGGCATTGAGAGACCCATAGGGTTGGAAAAATCAATGTGAAATAAAAGAAAGTCAATTTGAAAAGGCAAAATGATTCCCCAACCAGAAGTACTTCATCAGCTAGAGGAGCATGAGCCCTGGCGTGGGCTTGGAGATGGTTGCTCTGAGTAACTGTGCTGTGGCATCAGTCTCAGAGCTCAGGTCTGAAATTCTGAGATACTTGGCCAGGTGGAGCCATGATACATTCTGCACTTTGTCTCCTTGAGCTTTGACTCTGGTCCCTGATACCGTGCAAAGACCTGTGAACCTTCCTGCTCACCACTGGTCCAGACCCTTTGGCTGTAGTAGCTGTGCAAGCTTTGGTTTGCACCGTCCTAGAAATCTAGTGCGCTGAAGCAAAAGCCGCTCCCACCTCTCTCCCCTGCTCTTTAAAGAGCGTCTGCCATGCCGGGCGGTGGTGGCGCATGCCTTTAATCCCAGCACTTGGGAGGCAGAGGCAGGCGGATCTCTGAGTTCGAGAGTTCAAGGCTAGCCTGGTCTACAGAGTGAGTTCCAGGACAGCCAGGGCTACACACAGAGAAACCCTGTCTCAAAAAAACCAAAAAAAAAAAAAAAAAAAGAGCGTCTGCCATGAGGGGCCCTCCAGCTGCACTCCAGACCCTCAGGAACTGAATGCTGCTCATGGTTGCCCCGAGGTGCTAACCTTGCCCACAGAGAGCTCTGCTCACTCCTGACAGTTAGAAATGTGTCACCGAAGTGTGAAAATATTTATGCTGTTAGACTTCCCATCATTTCTTTTCTTTCAATCCCTGTCATTTGCATGGGTTACTCATAAATGTAGATCTTGAGTATGATTTGTACAACTGCCCTGCTGTCAGTCTGTAGAAACACTTGCTGGGCGGGCTGGTCCCTGTCTTCATCTACAAGTGCTGGATGCAAGTGAGTCACAGGTGGTGCCATGGGCAGCTGCCTGGAGCCAGGGGTGGAAGACACAAGAGTATGCATGTGTTTGACACAATTACAGGTCTCAAACCTGCTGTGTAAATGTAAACGCTGCTTTTGGATTAAGGCATTCTCTCTCAGCTTTCTAATTGCTCAATTAATCTGTATGTGTTAGCACCTCTGGATAACATTATAGACACTGACTATTAATGAATTCTGTGAGTTCAGGCTAAGGAACCCTGAATGATCCACCACCGTGTGGCTGTTCAGGAGTTGTATCCTTTATTGTGTAGGTTTGTGATGTGGCGAATGGTTCGTGTACTTCACCACTGTGTTCTCATGATGCTGGAGGAGTGGGTCGAACCATAGTAACAATAAGAGTTTAGCATTTAAATGGATGCCCTAGCAGACGGCTTTGCAACCTTGATTGAACTCAGCCCTTCATGGTTACACCTTAAGGTTGAAACCCATTTCATTTCATCATTTCCCAGAAGGGGCACTCAGTTCACCCATTTCCTGTTTTTAATCTCAGGTTGTTCTGAGCTTGCTCCACATCTACTCTCCCAGTAGCATGGCTCTGGGAGTCGGCGTCACACTCTTGCCCCACCTGGCCTTCATGCGTTTGCACACAGCTGTCATCTGTCCTAAGCTATCTTTGCACAGATCTGTGCACAGGGCTTGCTGTTCCCCTGGTGCCTGGTGCTGGAGCCACTCATCCATCTCATCACCCCAGCACTGTTGTGCCGTGTCTGACACACATGCTCTCGTGTTCCCTATATACCACAGAGTCTCTTTAATTGGTCACTGAGGTGGGCGTGGTGTTCAAGATCAAAGCTTCTATACTACTTACTCTTGCTCCATTCTATTTCCGGTGGACTTGAACCACTGTGTGTAAAGAATTTTTATTGAATGTGCTGGATACCTCCTGCCCCAACAGTCTTTAAAGATGTGTATATGTCAATGTATATGTATACATATACATGTACATATATGTATACATACACATTGTGGTTGATAATGATGTTGAGTGAGTGAGACTAGCACCTGTGTGTGCTTGGCACGTGGTATACAACTGAGCCACACCCCCACATCTCCACTCATTCATTCACTCCTTCATCAAGTCTTTCCCTTGCCTCCCATGTACCAGGGATATTATTGACCTGAACCTTTCACTTCTGGTTAGGACCCTGGGGACAGGAAACATGCTTATGCATGTTAACCCACAGGTCCTGCCCTCCACCAAAAATAAGCTGCCTTGGCTGAGTAATCCTGGCTCTGAATTGTCTTCTCTGTTCTCATATTGAGTTCTGTCTCTTCCTCCGTTAAGCTGCTGAAGATTAGATAAGAAACTGTCTTTTCCCTCACTATGGTGTATAAAGCAGGGTACTCATCCTCAGAGTGGGTAGCTCAGGGATTTGCCAGGAAATGCATGAGTTTCAGTTCAGAACTTTGATTGTCCTGGTGTTTAGCTGTTGTCTCTTTCCTATCCTGGAGTGTATTCACTGCAAGGTACAGATGGATGTGAATTACTGAGTGAGCAGGGTAACGGTGTCGAACCAGCTACAGACCTGCTGCTCTTCTCAAGAGTGTACAGGTTCTTAGCATTGTTAGGTCATTTTCTGCCTCTGCTGTCTTTAGATTCTTCCTAGTTAAGCTTCTGTTGTATTTCTGTTATTTAAAAGTGACAGAAGCCTCCAAGTTGATATGAAATGCAAGCACCTTCTTAGCTGATGTCCAAATATGTTTCTGTATTTGTTAAGGATGTGTTTTACTTGGAACCCTTCCTTGGCATCACTTGGCAGCATCAGTAATAGAGACATGGATGTTTCATCACTGCAGAATGTAGCTTTGCAAATTTTGTACAGTGCCCGTTTCTCCTCAACTGTTTCGAGTTGTTTAAACTTTGTTGCTGGAGATTGAAATGGTGTTCATGGATGCTGTATGGCCTTGCCTTGCTTCCATAGTCAGATCTATTCATAAAATCGTGAGACAAAAAAAGGAAGAAAGTCCCAGAGGCTGCAGTGGGACAGGCTTGCAGGAAGAGTATGTAGTCCTGTACCAGCAGGTTTCCATTCAAGATGACCCAAGCAGTTGGACTGATAGACCTGATCTTCCTGACCTCAGCCCTTCCCCTCCACAGTGGCAATGACAAGCTTTTTCAGCTTTTCCACATCTCCCAGGCCACTGTGGATGTCACTGCATAGCATGGCTGACTATCAAGTGTAGTCTCTGGTGACACAGGTTAAGTGACCATGGGACACAAGTGATGCTCTCCTGGTGATGTTGGTTAAGCTATCTATGTGACATGACACAGGTAGGACATCTATATGGTATGTGACAGGGCACAGACAACCACAGGCAACCAGAACCAGCATCCCCACCTAAGCTTAGGTGAACAGTGGGGTCCCAGAGACTATGACGCAGAGTGATGGCCAAGGGTATGGTTGATATGGCTTTTGCCCCAATATTAGCTTTCAACTGTATTGCTTTTTATTATTTTTGTGTTTATTTCCATAAATATCTAAATTATTAGTGAGATACTAACATTTCATTTATTACAGAGTTTCAACAACCCTCTTAGTATTTCTCCCCCAAGACATTCCATGTTCCACAACTTTGGCCTGACTTCTTCAGGAAACACAGTCTCCCAAATAACCCTTACACCCAGAACCTTTTACCCTGAGACCCAGCCTGATACTGAGCTAGGGTGTGGGGAGGATGCAGAGAAGGCAGAATCCCTGGCATCTGTCTGAAGGGCACTGTTTCCTGGGCCCTGCTGAGTCCTTCTGTCACATGAGACTTAGAGGACCATGTCTACCTTTTGTGTGTTTGAGGACATATTTATCAGCTCTCCTGTGCTGTGAGCAGCTAGTGGTCCTGGAAACTAAGGGAAGAAGACAGAGGGGAAAACATTGTAAAGGATGTGTGATGACTACTGGGCTACCTGACTTATTGCTCTCAGGGTAGCATGGAAGAGTTGGGCAACCTCTGTTCCCTAGCTGCAGTGTGTGAGCATAGCCATTTCTTCAGCCTGATGAATCCAGCCCAGAAAGCATATGACAAGCTTGAGGTGGCTATAATGGGCTTCTCATTCTGAGTGTGGCCTGAGAGGGACCGGAAAAGCCGGGGACGTGGCACCCCAGGCACCATCTCTACAACATGTACATCTACGGAGAACAAAAAAGCAACATTTTAAAACGGAAGTTTTTATCAGAACTCAAGGGGAAAACGGAATGCCAGAAATCTACAGGCATGGATTTTCACATATTCTCTAGCATTTCTGCTTTTACCAGGCATCGCCAGCTTCTGTATATACTTGGAGGTCAAAAATATGATAGTTTATACGTATGACACAGACAAAATACCATGAGCGTCTGGCCAGGTCAGAGCCCATCAGAAGCCTTGAAGACAGCATGACAAGGCGGAGAACAGGCCAGGGTTTCTGCAGAAGGTGGACGCAAGGGTCTTGAGCCCCTCTTTTGCATAGTCCTGCTCACCAGCCTCCATTAGGGGAATCTTCCCCAGCTTCCATTTTCCAGGGAGGGCTTGAGCCATCTGAACTTTCCTTCACAAAGAAACACACTTGTCCCATACAGGTGGACAGGTACCTTTGTGCCTGGGCCCCAGTGTAGATTTGTGTGAAGAATGTTCAGAGCACACATGAACACAGAAGAGCCCTCACCCACTCAGTGCATTGCCTTCCCAGGGCTGGACACAAAACCACACAGATGTGCATACACTGCACAGTGCTCTAAGCCACGAGTCTGAGGTCAAAGCTTCCAAACCCTTCTCAGCCAACCCAAGGCTTTCTCAAAGAGAGTCCTCCAAGGTTTCAGATACTAGATTGCAAGACAGTAAACAAATAGAAACAATCCTCAGAGCTACTGGCATAGAAAGTGTCTGTGGGCATCAGTCTATTGTGAGAACAACAGCGGCTCTGAGATAACCGATAACTGAAGCAGTGAGGGCAGAGGCAGTTGGGACAGCAGCAGCGTGTGAACTTTGATCCCTGTGTTGGTGAGGGTGCCTTCCATTTGCACCAGGCTGCTCTCTCGCCTCCTCAGTGGGGCCTGCTGGCTCTGCTGCTAGCTTGTGGACATGTTAGATAAGGACTTTTTTCTTCGTGGTGTCCACACTCTACCGGTGGGCTGCCTTTGACGCAACCCTGTGCTCGCTGGTTATCTCTACAAACAGAGGTGCCACAGACAAGCATGTCGATTCGGAATTTTCCTCATTCTTTTAGGATATTCTCTTTCATCTCTTCTCTTCATTCAAAAAACTGAGTTGTAGAGGTTTCTACATGTGCCCTTTCACAATATTCTTATATTTTCTGTTTCAGTAGTCTTTGTTGTTGTTTGTTTGCTTGATTTTGTCTCAGTCCTACCATTGGAATTTTATTATAATGTAAGGAAATCTTATGGTGGTTTTTACTCTGACTATTAAATTCAAGAGAAAAATACTTAAGTGGCCTACCAGAATTATGGAGAGTTTTAGATTTTAGGATTGGAAAGCAGATAGAGACAAATATGCAGGGCACAGCTGAGCAGTCCCTCTTAGTCCCCAAGACTTAGGTGGCCATAATACTCTTCTGTGGAGACTAGGAATGCAGAGCTCAAACTCAAGTTCAAGAAAGGCTGTGTGGGAGGATGCATGTGCCCATGCCTGTGCGTGAGAAGACAGATGTGTGTATGTGTCTCTTGTATTTTTATATCTGTATAAGTCTAATGGCATGTTTGCTGTTGTACAGTCTTGCGTGTGCATGCCTATTATGTGTGTGTAAAGGAGGTGTGTATGTGTGTTCGTATGTTGGGTATATGTATTTTCCTGTGCCTGTGTCTGTACCTGTCTGCATCTCCTTGTGTCTGAGTGTGTAGGGCATATGTGCCAGTGTCTGTGCATGGACCTGTATTTGTGTGTCTGTGTGCATGTGTGTATTGTGTGTGACCCACGCTCTCTGCTAAGCCCCCAGCATGATTCCCTATTCTTACTTCCCTTTCTGTCAGTTCTCCACAGTTCTTTGATTTCAGTTGGGCTGGTGTCTTGAGCAGCTTCCTCTTTCCCTGCATTCCTATATTTCAATGGTCAACCCCGTTCCTCTTCACAAGCTCTTACCATACAGCCAGGAGGATGTGGAAACCCAGTTACAATATGACACACAACACAGTGTCACAATCACCGAGCATGGCCCTACCTCCTGGGGATGGTGATCAGGACGGGGTAGGAGAGTCAGGGAGGGACAAGGACAGGATAGAGAAGTTTGGCTCTGGAAGCCCAGGACTTCCTGCTGCATAGCTGCTATTCCAGAAGTGTGTTGAGCAAAGTAGACCATTCCATCATTTGCTGCAATGGCAGTTGGGGTTCACACATCTGCCTTGGGGCTAAGGCCTCTCAGTCATTGCCTCATAATCCTGCTTTTCCTCCAAAATGCCTGTTCTGTTTGCCTCCCAACTTCCCTATTTCTGCCAGTGGGGTGTTATGGTCTCCTCCCCTCCTTGGAAGCTTCTCCATCCCAAAGCCAGTTCCTACCATGTGACCAGCTGAACAAGCACCTCAGAAAGTTCCTCTTGTCTGGGAAATCCAGCTTCCAGGGGGCCCTAGGATGGGTCCCAGCCTAACATTGTCCCCCAGCCCTGGATTTCAGAACACTGCCTCCATAACTCTGAGCAGGCAGAGGATTACCTACATGCCCACTACAGGTCTCTTCCTGGATACATTCACCTACATGACTTCTAACAAGCCCCCTAGAAACATACGCCCATTGTCCATTTCTGCTAGTACTCCATGATGGCTCTTGGGCAGTGGGTATGTGTGTGCTGTATTCTTACAGTAGTGCCAAGCTAAAGACTCCTGAGCCAGAGACACATCTTTCTCCTACAATATTCTCAAGTGACCCCCTGGGGGGCTATAAGCATATTTCTGGAATGACTGCATTCCTCCAATGATATGTTTGGCTTGTTAGAAAGGCCTTGTTTCAAAATCTACTAGAAGCAGAAAGTTTATTTAAAACAAAAACATATCAGGACTTAGGGAGTTACCTGGGAGGAATCGGCTATGAGATCCCATGAACTTGGGGTGTCTCACTGGTAACTCTGGGCAGCTCTGTTGTCTGTGAGTCTTACTTCTGTCTGTGGTAAATGGGGGAGGGCAGTGTTTATAAGGGTTGCTTCAGGAATTAAAGGGCTGCGTGGTAGATGCTCAGCCCAGCTCCCTCATCCCTCAGCTAGAGAAAGCTTGCAGGCTACTATGGGGACTGTGGGAGAACCAGTAGCCTTGACCTAGAGGTTAAGGGCTTAATGTGTCTGATTTTTAACTGGGAAGAGCACATGACTTAAAACTACTCATTTCTATACATTTCCCAATAAAGTGCTACTGAATCATCCAATGAGAAAAACAGGAAAAGAAGAAAGAAATTCTCTCAATTCAAAGAATTGCTAATGATAAGCACAGGACTTTTTGAAATGGCTGGTCCCTACTAGGAAAAACATGTGGTATTTGAAGGTTCTTCCCAAGAGATGTGACATTTTGATGAAAGTGCCAGTAAGCTAGAGGTTTCTGAGTAATGAGCTGAGCTCAGGGAAAGGTAATGGCACCTGAACAAAGGGCAGCCAGCATGTCCTGAGTTCTGGGTGTCTTCTCTGGTCTCTCAGACCATATCGAGCCAAGAGACAGGTATCTTTCTAGATTTCCTTGTGAGGAAGCTGAAGCTTGGTGATGTCATGTGATTCTTCAGTCCCACAGAAATGATAATATAGGGATAAAGCTTGCCTCTGTGGGCTCATTTGCCATGGCGGTTTCCAAAGCTTGAAGACCATATGTTAGGACCATGGTCATAGCTAATACCTGAGAGCTTTGCTATGATAGCCAAACAAGATAGAATGTGGTTAGCATTTGTAATGGCCAGTTCTTGTAAAGGGAGTCTAGAACAGAAAGGAGAGGAAGGAGAATAATAAAAGGGAGAGCGAGCCTTGAAGAACCCCCTACAAAAAGAAACATCTGATGCAAAGGCTTTGTTGTGCTGAAGTTAGCAGTAAGTTGCCCCTAGATGGTGAAGGGCTTGAACTCCCAGCATGGCCTGCCATCTCACCATGTGAATTAGCAACCCCCGATCGAATTCTGCCACTAGCTGCCATTCCTTGGTCAGAACCTCTTAACAGTGGTTCTCAATCTTCCTAATGCGGCAACCCTTTAATACAGTTCCTCATGTTGTGGTGACCCCCAACCATGAAATTATTTTTATTGCTACTTCATAACTATAATTTTGCTACTATTATGAATCACCGTGTAAATTCTATGTTTTCAATGGTCTTGGGTGGCCCACAAAAAAAGGGTTGCTGGACCCCCGCTAAAGGGGTCACAACCCACAGGTTGAGAACCACTGCTCTATAGGGATGTGTTTCTGTTAAGATATAGAGGGAGTGCAGCATGCCACATGTGACTTTTAATTAGTTGTATCTTACATTTTAAACATACTTGATATATACTTAGAGCATATATCATAAGTCATTAATATTTTATGCTAGTAAAGCTTTTACAGGCAGTTTATCACATATGTAACAACTTCATATGTGCATCTCAATTCTTACTTTTGGAGATATGGATATGTCTCATTATAAAATTAGAGAGGGAGAAAGTAAGGAAGGAATAAAAGAAAGAGAAAGGAAGCAAGAAAAGAAGGAAGAAAAGAGAGAAAAGAAAGAGAGAGAGAGAAGAAAGAAAAAAGAAAAAAGAAAAGGAGGGAGGGAGAAAGAGAGAGAGAAAAAAGATAGAAAGAGAGGAAGGAAGGA
>NW_021604569.1:16894374-16934719 GCF_004785775.1 Grammomys surdaster | reverse complement strand
AGGAAGGAAGGAAGGAAGGAAGGAAGAGAGAGAGAGAAGAAAGAAAGAAAGAAAGAAAGAAAGAAAGAAAGAAAGAAAGAAAGAAAGAAAGAAAGGGAACATAAGTTCACTTTGACTTGTAAATATTGCAGCGGCCCAGTTCATCCCCTGAATATCATCAGGTTCCTGGCCCCCAGAGCCAGAATTCTGGAGAATGTGTCTGAGCGTGTCGATAAGCTGACCTCGTGTTCAGAACAGTAGCGATGGGTCCCTATCTGAACTGCTTTCATCCTACATGGAAATGTCCCTGTAAATATGGGTGCTCAGCCACTAACTGATTGTCGTTGTGATCTTGATGTGCTACATGTTTGTACCATTTGCACTCTGTGATGACTCCTGTATACACACAACTCTGTGCCTGGTACACCAGGCCAGCCAAGTATATCCACCCCCATGAGCACGCTTGCATCCCAGCCGCTGACCCAAGCAGCTCGCTGTCCTGTGCACATGGCCAGCTCTTGCAGATATCCTCTCTGCTTCTCACCATCTGAGCTGGCATCTAGGAGGAGCACATGAAGAAATAACCAAAGCACAACTAGGGTTTCATTGACTCCTGCAGTGTGTGAAGTTGTCAAAAGCCTGCTGACCACCCCAACCCCAATTTCTCAGCCTGAGTGTGCATAAGTGCCTCCCCACAGACAAAGGCACACACTGCAAGCCAACACTTGGGCTGTAGCAGGGAGAGCCGTAGAAAGACTGACATCCTTCCCATCACTCCCCCTTCTTTGCTGAGTCACTCTTTGCTTGGAATTCTGACAGGAGCCCGTTGGGCTTCTGGAAGGGAGGGACAGCAGAGGCTCCACCCTCTGTGTGTCCCAGGAGAGATTACATTATCTTCAGCCACCCTGAAGCTCGGCCTAGACTTCTGGAATCTTTGGGGCTGACCCAAAGCCAGTTCTGAGGATGGGAGGGAATGGCCATGAATGTATGAAGGGCCACAAGGAGCGAACCCACCTGAGCTAGAGTGCCCAGCTCTACTTTGCATGTGTCCCCTCATTTCAAGGGCCAGCATACCCTCCACCTCACCATGTGAGAGGTGCACACTTCTGAACTATATTTAGGAAGCTAGGTCAAGTACAACAGTCCATATATTGTTTTCAGCCCTACATTTTGCCAACTGCTGGTATTAGTGGGCAGTTCAACTCGCTACTCTTGGAAGCATGCTGCTGGAAAGGCCAGTCTACCACCATGTGAAACCTCTTCACTCGGCTCACACCTAGCAGTGGATGGATACTATCATTAGCTGACCCATACTTTACTCTGATAATGACCAGGCTTTCTTCTTCCCATGCCTCTGAACTTCTCTGGTGAACACAACCACCTCTTCATTTTGTGGTGGGTGCCTCTGGCTATGTCTGCCCAGCCCATCTAGGGCCTGGGTTTTGGAAGATAACCACAGAAGCCTCCTGGTGTCTCTCCTGACATCTGCAGTTAGTGCTCTGGCTCATGGTCTAGTTATCCAGCAAGATTCTGATGTATACTCTATCCTCAGTATACTAGCCTGTGTGATCTAGTAAAGATGTCTCTCACTGGCACAGAATTTCCAATGAAACGGGAAATAAACATTTCAACTTTTAACTCAGGTCCAAGACCTCAAATGATGTCACCCTACTATGAGACACCAGACAAGTACCTTTCTAATAATGATCCCCCTCTGCCCACACGGTGTTCGCCTTACTCATCAGAATACTCCTTTTGTCTGTCTTTAAAGCTTCTGTTACTGTTTTAATTCTCTCTTGCTCACATGGTTCTTCTTGAATTGCAAGTCTTACAGGTGATGCTTAGGAACTTCCTCATGGCAATTCTGCATATTTCACTCATACCACACAAGTGAAGGACTAATGTGTTTGCTGAAAATGTAGCACTTCTTTTAAAAAATATCAAAAAAGCAAGAAACTTAAACCATTTATAAAATATCTCTAAGCTTTTTTTTCCCCAGCCAACCAGATTTAACCTTCCAAACTGTGGGTCCGTAAGACCCAGAGCCCTGACCTAGTTGACATGAACTGTGTGTAAAAGGGCCAGGAGTGTCAGGACCTGGAGGAAGTACAAATAGCACCATGGTGATAACTTGTGGCTTCTCCTGCAAATATGAATAGAACCATCATTGTTGTTCTCTGTTCTCTCCTTATCCTCTCTAAAGGAACTTCTGAATCCATGTCTGTCTGTCTAAGTCATGCATTGCTTTTTCTACCTTACTTTGTTCTCTGTGACAATTTAGTATTGTGTTGGTAAAATACAGGCAAAGGTAGGTCAGGGGTTGGTGGTGTGAGTACTGGAGGAACACGTGCCTCATGTCTTCACAGCCCTGGGTTCTGCCCTCAGCACTGAAGATAAAACCCAGGTGTGCTACAACCACAGAAAGAGAGACACTGCCCTCTTCCATTATGACCTCTACGTTGTCTGCTCTGGAAGCAAATCTTATAGGTGGAACCGGGAGCAGGACAAACTGACATTGGGAACAACCCCAGCGTCCATCTCCCCAGCAACCTAAAGGGCAGGGAAGATCACCTCAAACATACCACAGATGAGATGAGTCCCTGTCAGAATATTAGAGCAGAGAACACTGCTGGGATTTTCAGGGCTGGAACACACAAATGGTGCTCGCCTGGCATCCTCTACCCTGGCTCCATTGTCCTGGGTGGGCTGTCAAGCCCTCTTCCTGCTGCTGTTCCCATTTGAGGAAGGTGACAAACGGTAGCTGGGTGTAGCCAATGTCATAGGCCCATAGGATTCTTTGTGGACAAGAAGATAAGGCGTTATCTTCCCAGCCTGTAACTTTGTGCTGAGCACAAAGCTAACTACTTGTCCTGTCGGTGTGGCAGTCAGGCCCTCAGAGTATTATCATGATTCAGCACACAAACCTGACAGAGCAGATGGGATTATTCCCACTTGGTGGATAAGGAAAGTGAGCTCAGACAGTCAGCACAGGATACATTTTCCAGCCTGGAGGGAAAGCCCTCAGATGCCTCCACTGACCTGGACATGGTCAACTGGCTCTTCCTTCCATGAGATCATAGCCACCTTTGTTTCTTCTAGATTTACCAATGTCTAAGTTCAAGAGCTTCCAGAACCAATGGAAGCCAGGGGGTCCATTGATTGGAGAGCCAAGAGACATAGACTGTAGTAATGTATGACACTGAATGAAATTAATGTCAAAATTTACTTTCCCCATTGTTGACTTTGCACTAAATATACATGTGTCCTGGAACTGCATGTGAAATCCAGTGTGTTCGCCATGTCCTCTGACTCTTCTCAATTACTGGAAGTGGATTTCTGAAACTATCCAACTACTGTAGTTATTAAGTAGAGAGCTTTCTAGCTGAACTGTGTCACAGACACCCTGTGCCTCCTGTGCATGCTACCAAGTGACACTGAGTGCTAGTGAGTCATGCCCTCTTTCTGAGCATGGCTATGGTCAGACCACATGAGCTTCAGAGCTGGGCATTTGCCTGGAACAGGCTCACATGAAGACCAAAGGCCAGAGGGAAGGAGGGCTTCTGAAGAAGCATCTCCAGGCTAAGATCACCAAGCAGGCCCTACAACTCCACAATACTGTGAGGACCAAACACACAGAGTCCAGAGAGTAGAGAGTCTGGTTCTGGGGAAGAGATGATCTGGTGTCTCCATTCAGGACCCAAAAAGTTACTTAAGCCTGGAAGACGTGTGCAAATGGTGGCTGGGGGTTTGCTGTGGGACAAGAATATCCATAGTTAGATGGAAACCACAGCATTCACACATGGGGAATTTGTGAGCTTTGGTTGTTACTTGTTTTCGTGTTTTCCTAAGGCCCATCCCTTTATGTATTGAATAGTGTGATCTGCCCAGAGAGTCTCTGATAGCAGTTGCCAGAAGTAGAGGAATTTGGACACAAGATGTCCAGGTCTCCTCTCACAGAGCACTGTAGACTGGGTCCATGTGGACGTCAGATATGGTCATAGAGAAGCAAGGAAAATGACAGCCTCGATCTGGGAGACAGATGTGTTGAGATGGGAACCCGAAGACCACAGCCCAAGTGCACACACAACCAGAGAAGGTACACGATGGTGAGCAGGAAGCACAGGCAAGAGGTGACACAAATACAGCCTGGTCTGGGAGGTGGCAGGGGTGGGATTGGGGCACAATAGGGAAACTGAGGCTCCTTCTCGAAGAAGCTGGGATGATCACTGGACTTTTCAGGTGGCCGTGGAGGAACTCTGGTGGATTTGTTGGCTACAGCCTTGTTTACTGACACACATGGAGATATAGGAAGGAAGCTAGGCCTGGGGGAGAGGGTGGGTTTGGAGATGGGCAGCTGTCTGGGGCCTGGAGGTCACAGGAACAGCAGGTAGGAGGAAGCCTGGGTGCATCCTGTTCTCTGGGCCCTGGCATAGTTCTGCTGCCTGCTCTTTCTATACTTGCTTGCCTAGAGTCATGCAGAGCATCATAGCCTACACAGAAGGACCCTTGATGTCCCAGCAGGAGGAGGTGGTTACTGGTTGAAAGAGGTGGAACAGCCTCACAACTCTTCTGACTCTGCATCTGGGTGAGCGGTGGAAGTCACTTGAGTAGGTGTAAGACCGCACACCAACACATCTCTCCACTATGTCCACAGGTGGGACATGGGGCTGCTTTGTATCTTAGCTGTCTCTTTGCAAGGCTGGAACCACAACATCTTATATCAGTGATGTCATCTAGCTAATGTCCTCTTCCCGTGAGAAAACCCTGAGCCACCCAGCCAACAGGGAGGCTTAAGAACAAATGTATCTGTCTATAAAGTATACTGGTTCTCAAAGAGGATCTGCCTCTGGGTTCACCCTACACTCCAGTAGAGTATATCTATAGTGTCGGTGGGGATGGTCCTCTTCTCTGCCTGCCTTCTGCAGTCCTATCACTCTTGCTGTCTCAACCACACCTATAGGCCATCCCTTCTTTAGACCTGTAAGGAATGCCAAGGTCACTGTGAACTGTAGACATGTTAATAATGGACTAATGATTTTTCTGTGACTGAAGAATTAGCATGACTTAAAGCATGAGATGTAAAACCAAGCTATAACATATTCCTGAATTCTTGTAAATACAAATCTGAGCCAAATTACCTTCCACAGAAGACTGTCATTGACCTTCTTAGACCTGAAAGTGGAGCAGAGGTCCTCTCATTCTGAAAATCTCAAATAGTTTTCACCTCTACCTTAGGTGCAGCATCAGGGGCCACTCATGAGATACAAAGCTAATATAGACCAAAGAGTGTGCTTTCTGTAATGCCAACCTGTTTCCCATAGTGTACACAGATTTGGCAGTTCAAACAATGGTTCAGAATCTGAGGGGATTTCAGTATGTTATACGGTAGTGATCACAAGAATTTGGAAATCAGAAGTCCCTAGCAGAGAAGCTTGTAAAAGATATATTTTGTGATTCTTAAAAGATTTGTACAAATTCTCACTGCAGCCAAAAGTTAAGGCAGACACCATTAATGCCAGTACTCAAGAAGCAGAGGCAGATGGAGCTCTGTTCATTCAAGGCCTGCCCAGTCTACATAGCAAGTTCCAACCCAGCCAGAGCTTCATAGTGTGATCCTATCTCAAAAAACATTATTTTTTTTATCTGTGCTATTTCCTAAAACAGTGGCTTAAAGCCAGGGTAGACTGTCTGGGAAATGAGAACAAAGCCATAAAAGCACATTGCTCCCTAGGTCCCATTGTGAGGTGAGCTGCTTGTGATGGGATAGAATATAGACTTTACAGGGTATCACAGGGCAATGAGCGTGCACCTGAAGACGGCTGAAAAAGAGCAAGCAACCAGTAACTATATCCTGACTGAGAGCTGCTGGAAGCAACCTGGGAACATTATCCAAGGCACTCTTGGTGACCCCTGAGCTTCCCTCCTCTGTATGTACATAAAGAATGCCAGGCTTAGCTGTGTGGACTGTAGAGCAGGCACAAGTAGGCAAATGTATTTGCAACACCCTGCAAGTTATTAGCTGCTCACATGTTTGTCATTTGGGAAAATCTGTTGTAAATGCACTGTTACCCATTGTGATCATGTCCAGGCAAGTATACACATATGCATGGCGGTGCACACTTAAGTGTGTGAATGCCTGTGGAGCTGCAAAACTTACACATTTCCCAGTGCCTTGCAACCACCCAAAAGAAGGCTGCTTGCAAAACAGTGTCTTTTGAATTATGAGTGTCATGTAACTAGCTATGACCTTAAATTTTCATATTTCTATGCTAAACACCAAGACATTAACTTTTCACATTTACTAAACACTATGATTAATGTAAAGTATAGGACTTCCTTTGAGTCCAAGATGCCTTACTGTCAAAACAGTGGTGGTGTCTACCTCAGAGGCCCACAGTGAGGCTTGGAGGCTGTCTGTGAAAAGCGGTTTGTGTGCACCTGACATTTATAGGGATCCACTGAGCTGCTGCTATCAGAGACTGGATTTTAGCCTAGGTCAGGGGTTTGCTGTTTGACATATTTCCTACCTACTTAGAACACCATAAAATGCTTTTCTAAGGTCAGGCTGTTGTGTGGACAGTGTATCTGTATCAATTCAGCTTTGCCATACTAGACAGAACTTAGTAAGTGGAGCTATATTTTGCTTTTAAGCTTTTGATCGTTTTTTTGATTGGGGATGAAAATTCGCAGGCTGACTTGAGTTACCATAGACAAAGGATTAATTCTTTTGGAAGGGGCTCAGCATTTCATGGCATGTCACCATGGTCAGCATATTAAATAGTAAAAATGTAAACTCCAGGCATGACAATGAACACCTGTAATCCCTACAGTGGCAGAGGGAGCAGCAGGTGGAGCCCTGAGCTGTCTGGCTAGCCAGTGCAGTTGGATTGGCGATTACAAATTCAGTGAGAAGCCCTATCTCAAAAGATGACGATGGGGACTGGAGAGATGGCTCAGCAGTTAAGAGCACTAACTGCTCTTCCAGAAGTCCTCAATTCAATTCCTAGCCACCGTATGGTTGCTCACAACCATCTGTAATGGGATCTGATACCTTCTTCTGGTGTGTCTGAAGACAGCTACAATGTACTCATATATAAAACAAATAAATAAATCTTTAGAAAAAAGATGATGGTGATGATGGTGGTGGTGATGATGATGTCCAGGGCAATTAAGGAAACATCAAACATACATACCCACACAACTGTGCATGTACTATCCACATATATAAAGTTTTTCATGAGGAAAAACGGAAGGTATCTATGGCCAAACAAATTTGAGAAACAATGACTTAAGCAAAGTTTGATAAATATGTCTTTTTCCTGAAGTCTGTCAGCCTTTTTTTCTTGCTAAGTCAGTAGTTGATCCCACAAGTTGAATTTAGCCAGCTCCTTTGTGTATACAATTCTGGCTGACGCTTTTGGAAAGAAACCATGAGTGAGTGTGCATGCAGTGTGCATGCATGTACACACACACATACAGACATATGTGCCTGATGTACCAGATCTTAGGAATTGGAACTCACTAGGAACTGCCTGCAGAAGACTACACGCATGGAGCTTGGTGCCATTTATAAAGACAACTGCTAAGCAATCCCTACAGAAATCCCCTAGCTCCTTTTGGAGTAACAATTCCCCATCCAAAAGGCTGATTGGAAACGTTTTAATTTTCACTGGATACTTTATAAGACAAAAAAAAAGCAAGCAAATGAAGAGCATTTGAGGGGCAGTCTACCTAGGAGCAAGCACACTGATTTGTGGAGATGTGTGTCCCCCCGTGTGATACTGTGATGTGGCTGCGATCATACCCAGCCAGTACTACTGAATGGTTTCCCCTGGTTCTAGAATGTCCTAAGGTATGCTTCTAAGCTGTTGAGCCCATAGGAGCTTGCTCATAGCTCAGAAGTCCTGCTCTGAGCAGTGATTTTTCTGTAGCTTGTATGAAGACCAACAATAACAAATTAGCAGCTAACTAGTGGTTTTACATAATAATATGCCTTTTAAAAACAGCACTGTCTTTTACACTCTTACTGTGTCTGTGATGATATTACAGCCTGGCTTTCTTTTTGCCTTCTTTATTGCAGTTGCATATGGGGCTGATGGCTTTAGGGATTTTCATGCAATAATTCCCAAATCTTTCTCTCGTAAGTATATGCTTTGCTTCTAGAAAACAGATGTTCATTTCATGGTCATTTTCATCACAAAGACACCACAGCCTGCATGCTCTCTCAACACCTTCCTTTATAACTTGAAAAAAAATGTGATGAACTAAATGTTTGCCATTCTATCATTAAGCATCCATCATCTGGTGTGTCACTGATACAATAAATTAGTGCAAAGGCAAAGGGTGAGGGGGTTGCTTGATTGGTTCTGGTTTTGTCTGTGAGGCAGGGTCTCCCTTTTAGCCATGGCTGGCCTAAACTGCTCTGGGATGCCCAGACTCACTTTAAATTTGCAGTGATCTTTGCCTCTGCCTCTCTGCCTCTACCTCTCTGCCTCTCCTCTGCCTCTCTGCCTCTGCCTCTCTGCCTCTGCCTCTCTGCCTCTCCTCTGCCTCTCTGCCTCTCTGCCTCTCTCTGCCTCTCTGCCTCTCTCCCTCTCTCCCTCTCTGCCTCTCTCCCTCTCTGCCTCTGCCTCTCTGCCCCTCTGCCCCTCTGCCCCTCTGCCCCTCTGCCCCTCTGCCCCTCTGCCCCTCTGCCCCTCTGCCCCTCTGCCCCTCTGCCCCTCTGCCCCTCTGCCCCTCTGCCCCTCTGCCTCTGCCTCCGGCTCTGCCTCCTCCTCTGCCTCCTCCTCTGCCTCCTCTGCCTCCTCCTCTGCCACTTCTGCCTCCTCCTCTGCCTCTGCTTCTGCCTCTCCCCCTGCTTCTCCCCCCTGCCTCTGCCTCTCCCCTTGCCTCTGACTCTCCCCTGCCTCTCCCTCTGCCTCTGCCTCTCCCCCTGCCTCTGCCTCCTCTGCCTCTGCCTCCTCTGCCTCTGCCTCTGCCCCTGCCCCTGCCCCTGCCCCTGCCCCTGCCCCTGCCCCTGCCCCTGCCCCTGCCTCTGCCCCTGCCCCTGCCCCTGCCTCTGCCTGCCTCTGCCTCCATGGAAGTGAGGCACAGCATGCCCATGCCCGGCTCACCAGTAAGGATCTGCTAGTGAGAGGATTAGAGGGTAGAGGACATGAAAGTGAGGCATCTGGAGAGAAAGAACTAATGTAGCCACAGTGGCTGTCTCACTGAGAGGCTGCTCAGCAGGGTCCCGATTAAAACTGCGATCAACAACTTTGTGGTCCATGCTTCCTGTCAGCATCAAACAAACCAACATCTTTTCAGATAACTTGTGCAATTTTGTGTGACAGGAAAAAAAATGTGCACCTCTTTCCCTTGCTCTGGAGTGCTAACCTCAGACCAGAGAAGAAAAACTCATGGGTTTCCAGGCCATTCTGTGGTGGCTTACCACCTAAGCATGCACCGTGTTAGCATGCATGGAGGCTAGCCCCCTCTCCTTTGGGCTGCTATGCCAAAAACTAGATGGTAATTTAATCTTTTAATGTATTGAAAGTTGAAAATGGTAACTATATTTGGGCAACTGTAAGGAGTATCTTCAAAAATAGAGAAGACTATTTTTTTTAATGCAAGTGGAATTAATACAAGTGTAACAAGTTGTTAAACCCAGTAGGTCTTAAGTCTTCAACCCTTGTATCAATACAACGTTTAATTTTATGAAGCAGCACCAGAAAGCAGACTGTATTGGCATCGCTTTGAGGAGCAGTTTGTCGATGTGTAGTGCTTCAAACAGAAGCACACTCTCTACCACCAAATTACACCCCAAGCCCAGCTTGCTGACCTCTTACAACTCTGCTTTTAATATTGAGGTGTCAGCAACAGAACGGTTAGGTTTATGATGTCCTGTTATCAGACACGACTTGGGAAGCACAGGATTAGCAGTATCCACCTAGGTATGCTTCTGCTCGAAGACCAGATAGACTTCTCTTTCCAGAATATAGGACGCTTATTGAAATGTTTCTCTTGTTAATTATTCCTTCAGTTCAAAGTGAAGATAAGGATCTGAGATTTACTTCTTCGTGTAGGCATGTATGTACACATACGCATTTTCATGTGTGAGCTGTGAATGTGCCAGGGCAAGGAATCATGTTAACTTTGAGCCAACCAATCACAGTTTTGGAATGCTTTGGTAAGTCAGGTACACATAATAGTAAGACATTCTGAGACACATTTTCAGTAAGCCTGAGGAATGGGCAAAGCCAGGCATCAACTAATGTCCAAGCAGATGGGTGGGGTTTTCAGGATGGGAAAAATGACAGTGGGAGATGTTCTGAGACCTGATAAATGTTTTCATGTATTTCATGCCTATCCGCTTATAAAGATGAGTTCATAGTAATATTATCACTTTTTCTTTCCCTTTTCCCCTCAGTTGTTAAGTACCTTTCTGGAACAAATGGTTGGTTGAGCCTCAAGTCTCCGCCCACCAGCAACCAAACTGTTCTGGGCCGATATCGCCACCTTGTGGTCATGGTAGAGAACTGACCTACAGGCTCCCTTCTTGAAGTCAAAACAAACTTTTGGCCTCCTCTGCCGTCTTTATCCCATTTTGAGTCCCTAGATACTTGAGAAAATTTTAAATGTGCCTTAAACTTCTTTTTTTAAATAATTTTCTACTTTCTGATATGTTTCTATCCCTGACTTCATTGTATTTGAAGACCAAAACATCAAATAAGATTATTTCCAAAAATAGGCTTGATTAGGTAGAAATCCTATTATTTTAACTATTTTTAAACAATATTAAGTTATACAAATTTTTTCTAACTAATGCTTACAATTTGTTCTAGTTGTTTTTTTTTTTTTGAGACAAGGTGCCATGCAGCTCAGGCTAGCCTCAAGTTCCCCAGGTAGTTAATGGAGGATGTCCTGGTTACTCCTAACCCCTGCCTCTGCCTCCCAGCAGTATGCACCACACTGCTGGCTCCATAAGTCTTTAGAGGAAACATAAAAACACCAATCTGCACATAGGTGTCTCTGATCATCACCTATTACCACAAATAAATCAAAATATACCTTATGTATTTTATTCCACTTTACTTATTAGCTACAGTTATTGTTTAAAGATACATCTTTACATTTACATCTCCCATTTTCCATTTAAAATATTGAACATTACCTGATTTAAACCCATGCTGGAATGACAACTTCAGATTTTTTTTTCCAATTGGAAAATCACATTGTACATTCTGAAAATCTACTTTTCCAGTAAATATTAAGAAGCATTATGAAAGGGAAATGACAATGTGGGCATCACATCTGTAAGCCAGAGCCTGCCCGTGCACATTACACCTCTGCATTAAAAATGTTCAATTATTCACGAGGATACAGCACACTTGGCAGCCAAGCCAGGCCTCTGGGCTCCTGCTGGCCTGAGTTCCTTCACATCTCCAGATTATTTGGTTCAGACCTTTTCCTAGATGCTGGAGGCCTTGCCACACTCAGGGGTGGGGGTTGGGGGACATTCTCTTAGGACAGCAGGGTTACCACTCTGGTGGTGGGCCTCTAAAATACATAATGAGAAGGTTTGTTTTTCTCCATTTTAAGTAGCAACTGAGAAGCAAGGTAGCTTTTATACGGGGCTTGTAAATATCGTGATAACATAAGCCATGTTTTGTAAACACTCACATCAGCCTCGTCCGTTATCTGTCAGTTGCTGGGAGAGTAGGTTAGACCAGAGCCTTAGGGTGGCGAGGACACTCACAGGACTCCATTTATGTTGTATATTAATCACCTCAATAAAGCACTTTATCAACCTTCTCGTTGTTCTAAGTAGTTGAATACAGATAGAGTTTACAAAATATGTGTAAGTCTATTCCTTATAGTCAGCATTTCACTGAAGGAATACCACAGCTAAATGGTTCTAGACAGACTGCCTTGTTTTCATGGACAGCCTTTTTGGTTGAATAGAAATTTGTCAGATTTCTTCTACTTAGCAAGCACCCACTTTGCATTTATCTCCAGAGATATGAGGGCCTTCTCCATCTTTGTATAGAAAAACTCCACATGGAAGGAATCTTAAATTCCTCATGCTGACAGTGTAACCTGCCTCTCACCAAATCCTCTTCTCTCTGGTCACTCAGTCTCCATTAGACACCACAGACCTCGCAGTTCAAAACATGGCTGGGAATGTCTGCATCACACCAGCAGCTCCCAGCTCAGCAGTTGCCATGGAACTCTCCTGTTAGGATGCGTGTAGGGCACCTGCTCAGTTCCCACTATTTATGGCCCTTGGCCACACCCACTGGCATCTGCAGACACTGCATCTTCTTTCTCAGAAACATAAACTTTGAGTCTTAAACTTTCTGATTACTGATCATCCTTCCCATACTATGCACTAACCTCTCCCACCCTCCCTCCCTCCCTCCCTCCCTCCCTCCCTCCCTCCCTCCCTCCCTCCCTCACACCATGCCCATACACACTTATATATAATTGACAATATTAACACTCCAGTATAAATCAGATCAAGTAGTTTGAAGTTCATACTCTATGTCCTTGGCAGCCATCCACCTATTTTCCCCCCATTGCATCTGTTGCCCACAGTGACACTGGGACAACTTGTGAACAACCCTCATGCCTCCTGAGCTACCTTTCTCTTTTGATGCTGACACAGCTGGTGGCAGCACCATCTTGTAAGGTAGCCATGCCAAAGCCCTGCCTGCAGTTGCCTGAGTCACACTAGTGGTGGGCCTTGAGTGCTTTCAGAGAGCCAGTGCCCTATAAAGCAGCACCCATCACATGACCTGCTTCCTCCTGACTCTCCACTCTCCTCATTTTGCAAGCCGCCTGCTAGAGTAGAGCTGCTCCTGAACAAGAAGCCTGAAGGTTACTACTGCCCATGCACCCTGCTGTCCTGGCCTTCTCTGGGAAGGACCCACACAGGCATTAGTGATATGTGCCAAGAAATCCCCCAGAGGATTGCATGTGAACTCCACTGTTTTTATTCATATAGAAAAATGCTTATGACTGGCATGTGCTTCTCTGCCCTGCATGCAGTGTGCTTAGGAAAGCAGAGTCACAACCTCCTTTACCTTAGTGGAGTCCAGTGGAGTCAGGAACATCCTAAGGGGATCATCCTAATACATGTTCTTCCACAAGATGGCTTTTATCCAGCTGTGGACACTTCTGGTTTAGACACTTTGCTGCAGTTCTGTGCCTTAGCTGTGATGGCTAAGAACTTGTCAAGCCAGCTATCATTTTCTCCATGGAATCTTTGACTACCTAGTTTCACTTAGAAAAAAATAAAGAGATGTAATTGAAAAATAACCAGAGGTTGAGATTTTTGTAGCTTTACCATGCTTCCTAGAGAACAAATTTGATGTAGTCTATGGTCTGTTGCTATAACAAAAATTCTACAGAATAGTCAACATATAAACCATGTAAATTCCTTTAGCTTGTAATTGTGGAGGATAAGAAGTTGAATGTGGTGTCTACATCTGGTAAGGGCCTTATGTGGCTAGACAGAGTATTGCTCTAGTGTAGGCCTGTCTTCCTCTTCTTAAAGAATACTTTGTAGTCAGCTTTGTTTTGCTAAGTGAAAACCCAAAGCAAGTATAGAGAAGCATGCATTTAGTTTGGCTCTGGAGGTTCCAAGCAAACAGTGGGGGGAGGGGGACTTTGGTGAGAATGGCCAATGATAGTGATGGGGAGCATGTGTCAGAGCCAATCACACATCAAAAGTTGGGAAGCAGAAAATGACTGGGAAAATAGAGTCCCATAGTCTTTCTGAGGGGACACCACTAGCCATCTAAGGACTTCCCACCAGGTCCCACCTCAGAACAGGATCTCACCCTGAATGAGCCTTTGGAAAGTGTTTATCTAAACTATAGCCATGAGAGTCCAGATTCTGGTGAGTTTAAATATACCCAAAGATATCTAAGAATTCAGATACTCTAGAGTCCAGTGTCATTAAACACCACTGTGTGAACCACAGACCTTTCCTCTCTTGCCTCATGGATAGGATCTGGCCTCTGAGGGAAGTAAGGACTGCTGATTTGCAAAGTCTTGGATCAGAGTCTTGTAGGGAAAAGCTTTCTGAGAATTGCCCACTACAAAATTTCAGTGTTGTCCTGCACATGTGCTGAATATAGCCTCAGAGTCCATTCTCACTTCCAGGACCCCAGAGCCCATGTTCTGGTTTGTACATCTCATCCCATTACTTAACAGTAAGTCTTTTCTGCAAAGAGCTAACAGGATAATGTTGGCAGTAAGTGGGTACTGGAGACCTCTGTCTTGGGGTTGCCTCCCAGATCTGGAGCTAGCCATTTGCTAGCTCTGTAACCATAGCAAGTTCTTTGACTGAACTGTACCTCTACCTCTACAAAACATAGGATGGTAATGGCGTGCCCCTTTTGAGTTCTTGTAAGGTCAAATGGCAAGTGTCATTAAAGTACCAGAGGTCTAGTACAAGGTAAGTACAATAGACACTGTTGGGGTCAGGTGGAGCCTTGTGTGGATGTCACCTGCTGTGCCCCAGCCCCAGCCCCAGTTAACTGCTACTTTCCTCAGTTCTCTCAGGCTGGCCAGGCCCTATGATAGTCCTTGTATTTGCAGATAAGGAATCAAAGCATAGAGAAGTCAGATGACCTGCCTAAGATCACTGTGCCTTTAAATAAAGGTGCCAAGCCTCCAGGCCAGCCATTTTTTTCTAGGTGTCTGGACCTCGAATGTCCCAGTCAAGAGAAATTTCTTAATAAGATCATCTCTCAGGCTGTGAAGCAGGTGGGCTACTTTAATTGGATATTCTCCACTGTAAAATGACCTTGGATTCCCCCCCCAAGAGTCTGTTCAAACACACAGCTGAATTCACCCCAGATTTTGGGAACCAGCAGGGTTGGGAGTACAACCCAGGAGTACACACTTTAGACATCCTCTTGGATTGTGTCCTGGCTGCTGCTCTGGGGACCAAACTTTGAGGATCCATGGCCAAAAATGCTCCTCAGAAGTTATGTGAAGTAGAGGCTGGAGATACGGATCAATGGTTAATAGTAGTTGACCATCTTACAGAGGACCCAGACTTAGTTCTAAGCACCCACATTTGGTGGTTCACAAAAGCCTATAACTCCTGTCTCACAAAGCTGCACATGGTGTACATACATACGAGCAGACACTCCCATATACACACAAATGAAAAGCAAATAACTGCTTCTCCATTATGTCACATAGTCGCCACAGTAATTATTTTACTTAGAGGAACATAATTCCCTAACTCTTATGAGCCTATAAAACCACTGTGAGAGAGTATGACTAGTTTCTACTGACCATAGCTTGTGGAACTCATCACTGTACCGTTAGTGTTTCAGGAGTGTGTTTACGCAATGTGTTGCATTTTCTTTTAAAATAAATAGGCCAATAATAAGACTACATGAGTTGTGCTAGGGTTGCTGCAGAGTCAATAGTGTTTTTATCTTTGTTAATCTACAGGCATCTTTCTGTTTGAAAAGCTGTTCCCTGTTGCATTCATAAACTATTCCAGCTAACCCCTTAGCAAATGAAGGAGCTCTGAGGGGACACCTCTACCCTAGAGCACAGGCTGAGGTCCACTGTCCTTAGGGCACAGGCTGAGGTCTGCTGCTATAAGGTTAAAAAGAAATCCATTTGTGAGGAAAATTGAACTTAGACAAAGGAGTTGGAATGAGAGCTCCAAACAGCAAAGAGCTATTCCAAATTTGTTGTGCATATGCATAAGAAAACATTTACGGGTTGTGCCGATGCTCTCCAGTGCTAGAGAGGTTGACTGTGTGGGCAGGTATCCTGTCACTACCTACTGCCAAGTGTTCACATTGTGAACACGTAAGATTCAGTTCCAGGTCCCCTGCCACCCTCCCAGGTACCACAAGCCCCCACTGCGGCATGATCTCTATAAACAGCCCCTTCCTGCTTTAGCAGATGGTACCTGTTCAGACCTACCTCTGCACCTGCACCCTCAGTGTACCCTGTAGGTACTATCCATCCATGCTCTCTGGAAGCTTGGTGCATGCATAGCTCAGGCTGCCCACCCCGAGGTACAGGCTCAGAACTGCTTTAGATGCTCCAATTGTCTATTTGATGCCTTGTTGTTGCTGTGTTACTATCTTGTGACTTATTTTTGCAATGACACTGAGTGGCCTCCTGTGTTGTCTCTTTCAGCCAGTAATGTTAAAATAGAGACTCAGAGTGATGAAGAGAATGGGCGTGCCTGTGAAATGAATGGGGAAGAATGTGCAGAGGATTTACGAATGCTTGATGCCTCAGGAGAGAAAATGAATGGCTCCCACAGGGACCAAGGCAGCTCGGCTTTGTCAGGAGTTGGAGGCATTCGACTTCCTAACGGAAAACTAAAGTGTGATATCTGTGGGATCATTTGCATCGGGCCCAATGTGCTCATGGTTCACAAAAGAAGTCATACTGGTAAGGCCTGACATAGTTTTTCCTTGAGTGTTTCCTGAGGTCCTGTGGGGGCTGAAGGAGCAAAATGTACTGTCAAGGGCTGGGGATGCAGCTTAGTATTGTAGAGCACCTGCCTAGCACACACAAGTCCCTAAGTTCAAAGACCAGAAGGAGGGTGGGAAAGGGAATGTGGTCTTGAAGCATGTTTCCCATTGGCTAGCAGGGAGGCAGTTGCATATAAATAGCTCCCAAGTTGTACTGAGGCAAAACTTTCTTACTCTGGGGCAGTATTTGAAAGGTCTTCTCGGCAAGTACCTAATCAACCCTGTGAACAAAAGAGAAGGCTAACAGCGTATTATGTCAGCTTCTGAGACTCTGATATTATACTCACAAATAAAAAAGAGAGAGAGAAGCTCCCAGCAACCATGAGCGTGTGCTGACTCTCATGTCCAAAGCGTCCATCCTTCACAAGACGAGATCAAAAGCTAGAGCTGCACCAAACCTGACTTCACAGATTCCCATTGAGAAACTCTACATAAAATACTTGTTTTAATCTTGTTGACACACAAGACTCTCTGTTCAGAGGCATTAGTGAGTAGTGGCCTAGCAGCAAAATGTTTTTTGGAAAGGGTGCAGGTCAGCATAAAGTGATTCACCCTACACTCTGAGTCTGTGGGTCAGCTGGCCATATTGCCTCAAGTTTTCATTCCCAGAATGGTAGGAAACTTTCTGCCAAACTCCTGTTATGGTGGAAGGTTTGCATAAGGATTTAAGAGAATAAGAAAACGCAATAGTCTATTCAGAACTAAGTAAGTGTTCAGAAGCCATGCCTACCCCTGCCACTGGCACTGTGAGAAGCCTGCCCAGCTTCAGTTTGCTATACTACCCCTGTTCCAAATGAATATCAACAGTCAGCTACTTGTTCAACATAACTGTCACTCCACCATCACTAAGGACACTAAAGAGGCTTCCTATAAAACATTAATGGCATTCAGTACAATTGTTTGCATGGTAAAGAGAAACATTACTCTTCCTTCCATGGAAGTTTCTTGAAAGGTAAGTATCATAACCTGGCAGGTTCACCCAACTCTCATAGCCACATAAAGCTTACAAGTAAAACTTAGAGACCCTGGGCTATCACTACCCATATACAGGCTTCTTTGGGGCATGAGAATGCTAGCATCTGCTACTGCAGTATCCAGGAGGGAGAAGAAAAACAAGCACAAATGAATGATAGCATGTTTTGTTAGACATCTCAGAAAGCTGAGGAAGATGGCTTGAAAATGACAGCCTTGTCTGTTTCTTACATAGGACCCAACAAGTGTGTGTTATCCAAAAAGCAATCAGGAGCTAGAACATGTATGGAGCAGTAATGCTGTCATCAAGGAATAGAGGTGTTTCCAAGATTGTGGTTTTATATATAAGCAGAAACAGTTTCCAAAATTATATATTCCATGTATAGTATATGTAGAAATGATTTATAAGATGATACTTTAATAAATGTTTGTCTTCAACAAAAGTTTAACTTTAAAATTAGGCAAATTTGGCATTTCTGATGGGACCCTTTAGTTCTCAAGTTACTCACTGAAATAGTCCTGGCACACCCAGCCCTGAGAAAACCAAATGTGAGGGCAGCCTTGCTCTTGCCTTCTGTGATGAGGTAGAAATTAACATGGAGACTCCTGTGACAGATGCTCAACCACTCTAGGGCCTGAAGCAAACCACTGCTGATGGGGAACATCTGACTGTACAGTGAAAATCCCCTTAGATAAATATTTGAATCAAATTCTGATGTGCTAAATTGCCAACATTTTGCCTTGACTTGAAGAAGAAGAAGAGGAAGGAGAAGGAGAAAAGAAGAAAAATTACATGTATGATTAAACCTGCCATCAACAGATCTGGGAGAGTACCTGATACTTGCTACATTCTTTCCTCAACAAATAGTGACCAAGTATCAGATCTACTCCAATATGCTAAGCTCTTCAAGTTTAGAACAGAAAACTTACAGAAAGAGGAGCATACAACCCACTGTATCAATCCTGACTAGACCTTCACTTTAAAAACAAGAAGAGATTACACACACACACACACACACACACACACACACACACACAAAGTTTTGATCCTGGCCGAGTTCACAGTCTATCTTCATATATGTGAATACACAAATCCCCAGGTAGAAATAAAAAGCGCATTTAGCCAACTAGGTTTGAATAACTAGACAGGACAGACAGGTTTTCTCTTCCAGGTCTGGGTGGAATGTGGCAGCCAAGTTCTGGGCTCTGCATTCCTACAATAACAGCAGGCAATGAGAACACTACCCTCCACCCCACCCCTGTGAAAGGAGCTTCAGATCACTTGGAATCCTGAGAAAATGCAGGACCTAATTCAGATCATGGGAGAATCTAGAGAGCCAGCATTCCTAAGAAGTCCCCAAGAATGCTAGGCATGGGACCTGGAGCACAATAAGCCTCTGGGGACATGCTGTTGAGGATGGGACAATAAGCAGAGCCATCTCTGGGGCCTCTGAGAAGCACCCCAGTGGACAAGCTAGGATGAGCACCAGAGCCTCTCTTCTTCCCACTGCCCATGACCCAGTCAACCCAGGCTCATGGCTTTGCAGTCCCTTTTCTAGTAAACAGAGATCCCAGGGGCATAGCCCAGCTTCTGCTCCACTTGCTGGGTGACATTCCACTGCTGCCATTTTCTAAATGGCTTGTGGGCACCAGTGTGTCACTTCCCCTAGGGAGCTCCATTGGTTTCATGTTTGATTCGAGTGTCACAATCCCAACGTACCCACAACATCTCAGGATGAGTATGAGGGTCACCCTGGGGTGGTGGGAAAGCTGCAGCAAGTGCAGTGGGGCCCCACCTGTAACACCATTATTCTGAATAGTAAAGACCAGGAAGTGGCCTGAGCAGAACAAAAAGTCTGGCTTCCTGTGGTCTCCTGCCTAGCAGGTGCTGCCACAGGCATGGTAGTTACAAATCTATTCTTGTATGCCATGTGTTTTTTTTTTCTTAAATATACCTCTGCAGACAGGCCCTCAGATGTTCTACCATGGTTTTTTTTTTTAAAGAAGCTATTCTTTATTACCCAAGTAAAGCGTCACAAGCATTATGATGGAATAAAAAGTGTGGAGTGCCTGGGATGGAAATTAAATTTAGAATTTGTAAATCTAATGTCTCATCCCAGTTAAATGGAGGTAGATACAAGTTTAGAGAACCTTAACCTAGCTACAAGCTGTTGTCCTTCAGGAAACAGGTCATGGCCAACTGGCAATAGAAACAGACAGGGGCTGTGTCCTATGAGCCAGCTCTTCAAACACACCCTCTTATGTGTAACACCTGCATTGAGTAGAATACCATATGGCCCACTTTAGAAAGGTGGTCTCCAAGACTCCCCACCATGGGTTCTACATCCCACACAGGCAATTGGAAATCAGTAGATTTGCAGTAATGCTGCCTTTGCTTTGTGGCAGGGATTGAGACACCAAGCAAGCAGTCCCCATGAAGATGCTTTGACTCAAGTGAGAAGGCAGTTCTCAGTCCCCAAAGAATGCCCATTTTCCCTTCCTGTAGAAGAGCAATGTGCTTTGAATTATCAGTCCTGTCTGTCTCCCAATGACTAGCTCAAAATTCACATCAGGGAAACATATCCCTGGAACACCTCGGCAGCTCAGAAAGCGGACTTTCAGCTGCTAAGCCAGTGACTTTGCCCACTGGGATCACCGGGAGTGTCTCCTTTCTGTTACATGTGCTTTCCCTTGCAGCCTGAGGGCCCACCCTCTCTGAGTAAGGGCTACATACAGTATTCCGTTTCCCAGCTGCATCTTCCCGCATACACTGTTCGATTTTCTTTTTCCCACTCATCCAATTGGAGCTGAACATTTTGTGAACACAGTGTCAGCTGAGTGTGCAGTTGGGTCTCACAGACGTGGTGATGGTTAGCAAGGCTACTTCAGTTACCATTCTTTGTCCTCCTTGACTTTAAATGGTGTCTTCACATTCAGCTGGGTCTCATCCAGACAGGAATTTTGGGAAATTTTGAATACTTACTGGTTAGTATGAAGAACCCTCTGACTGGCCGTTAAGTATTATTGTAAATTAGTTCTAACTTTTGTGTTTGAACTGCCCAGTGAAAAAGACTTAGTGGTAATGAGAAAATTGAAGCACCAGTATACACATTAAAGCTTAACCTGCATGGGTTTTAGCAGCACCACCTGAGCTCTTCTTCAGTAACTATGATAAACTCTCTGCTTCTCCTCCATTCCCCAGTTGGAGAAATGTTAACTGGATATTTTTAACACACTGTTTATCCTTAAGAGAAATGTGTCCCAGAACATGGGTCTTTTGAATGAAGAAGCATCCTGTTCTTCAAAAGCAGCTTTGATAAGGAATGTGATGGGCACATCTTCCTAAGAGTTAAAGGCTGAGTTAGTGTCCACCCAGCAGGGCAGTCACACACTCCTTATTCACAAGTAGCCCTTCACCTTCTCCAGACCCATGGTGTAAGCCGAAACTCTTGGGCGCAAATTGCAGGAACCCTGGGCTGTCTCAGTCACAAACTGAGTAACCTCCTTGGTAAAGCCTTCAATGGCAGCAAGATCTGTACCTGAAACATGACTTGTCCACTGCGGACACAAAAATGAATCTGAAGAATCTCCAAGTTGTGAGGAAAGGGAAAGGCAGGAAGTTTCAGGCAATTCCCTGTGCTGCCAAGCGCAGGAGCCAGGGGTTCCCTCTGGAGGACAGGCCGCGGCTGTCCTGTTCCTGAACTTCTATTTTATTCAATCTTTCTCCAGTCTCTCCCTCTCACGCTCACACTTTCTCTGTCTGTCTCTCTCCTGATTTGCCTGCTTAGGGACAGACAGGTAATGGAGAAGAAATTGAAAGGGAAAATACAGGGAAAATGTAAATGAAAAGAAGTTATTATAACTGTTATAATGAAGTGCCTTTCATTTAAATATAAGAATGTAACGCTGAAATGAACTTGTGATCCTGAAATGCATTTTTAATGAGTTTCCTTTTTATTTTGCTGCTTCAGTGGCATATTTTAAAGACCCTTTGAAAAAAGCCACATTAAAAACCCCACCAAATGCCACAACACGCAAAATTGGATATTGGTTTATTCCAAAACTGCTGATCAGGAAGAGTGACTCTTCATCACAAAATGTTGCAGTCACTTTATTTAAATGAGTTTGAATTTGCATTGTGATGTGCCATTCTGATTTAGGGAAAAAAAATTAGATTTTCAGATCAAATTGACCCAGCCAGTGAAGCGTTAAGCAGCTGGCAGGTTTAGTCTGAAAGCCTCATGTTCTATCAAACCTGCAGCCGGTGGAAGTCACCAAGCCCATGGGAAACAACTTTCTTGCGGCCGTCCTCCTGAGCAGCTCTGGCTCAGTACTTACCAGGGTACCCTCTTCCCTTCTCGCCCAGGTGAACGGCCTTTCCAGTGCAACCAGTGCGGGGCCTCTTTTACCCAGAAAGGCAACCTCTTGCGGCACATCAAGCTGCACTCAGGGGAGAAGCCCTTCAAATGCCATCTCTGCAACTATGCCTGCCGCCGGAGGGATGCCCTCACCGGCCACCTGAGGACGCACTCCGGTAGGTTTCCTGGGCATGACAGGGATGACAGGCCCTGACCATCTCTGTGTGTAGGGGCCCCAGATCATGTGTCCCATGTTCCCAGCCACTACCCTTCCAATCCACCCAGCCCACAGCCCTCTGGAGGTGTGGACCTCCTACGTGATGATCAGTTATTCCTACTGAAGGAGAGTAATGGGTGGGAGGTGTACACATGAGGAAAACCCACCTCCTTTGTGTCTTTTAGAAGAGTTTTCCCCTCCCACCATGTCAGGTAAGTGTTTTGTTTTGTTTTGTTTTGTTTTATTTTGTTTTGTTTTGTTTTTCTGAAGTACACTGCTCATGCCCTTAGCTTTCCAAACACATCCTTTTATATCTATTGCTATTCCACACATATCACTGGCTTGTGTGAAATATATTGAATAGCAGTAATAAACATAATTTTCCTTGCAGAGAGGACACAGGTAGGTTGGTCGGAATATAACCCTGCCAGCCCAGGGCACACTGCTCGAGCCAGAGAGTAACTCCCAGGCCGGAAACCAACAGAGGCTTTGATGGGACTAATCGGTCTAGAGTTGTCAGCAAACTGCAGACAGGAAAATTTCCCTGTAAGGATGCCCCATGTACTCTAGAGTACACAATCTACATAAATGCTGGACAGTTGTCAAAATGTTCCCAACCTGACACACAGCCTCATCTTTAAGTAGATCACATCTTCTGCCTCCTGGGTGGCTTCTTATCCAGTAGCCTCACAAGCCTCCAGGTCTGAGATATAGGGATTTTGTCCAGCAACTGTGTGTTGTTTATGCTTGCAATCTAGTCAGTATGTGTAACACGCACATGTTACTTTCATTCTGTGTTGTCAAGTGGTGTGTCATGGACTACACTGGCTTTGGGAGCACTAGGTTGATGAGCCTTGCTCCTTTCCTCCAAGAGTGCCCTATCATAGCCAGCCATCACTCTGCCATTGCTCAATGACAGGAGGAAGGTCCTCAGCTCACCTCCTTCCCAAACAGGACAGATGCATCTCATGGTGCAAGTTACCCATCTCTTTTCCCCATATTTTCTAAGCCCCTCAACAGCATCCTATGTGCATGTGACATGGTAGAGTGCTGAGGGTCCTAGAGGAGCAGAATGAAAAGGTAGTCTGTCCTGTTTGGAGGATCAGGAGAGATTCCTACAGCAGGGGGCTAGAGGACATGGTCAGCCCAAGCCCAGTTTGCTTTAGGGGAACTCTAAACCAATGAGAGCAGAGCGTTACTACAGTGCACATTTTAACAGGTGGTGTCCAGAGCTGGTTTTCCTGGTTAGTGGTCACCTCCAGGTGGGCAGCTGTAGAGAAGGGAAGGAGCTAAAGCTGAGTCATCTCCCCTGTACTCTCTTCCCCATCCTGACTGACAGTGAACAGTCAGGAGACTCCTAAAGACATATAGCAGAAAGTTGTGATTTGGGTGAGTTTCTTGGCACTACCGAGAACGGTGGTGCCCTCCATTAAGGAGCTGCCCTCTCAGGAAGCATGTGAGTCAGACAGCGTGTCAGGGGACAGACACTTCCCTGTCCCAGGTAGGACACTAGCTCAGACCTGGGAGGGAGTTTTCTACAAGGAATGAGAAGAACCGAAGGCTTCCTGAGATGTCTGTATGTACATGCTCTACAAGGTGAAGGTGGTGCAAGGCAGAGAGTGACATACAGACCCATGTAGGTGGCAGGTGACTTAGGAGAAAGTCACATAAACACAGTTGGCAGGCACCATGCACTCAGATTGGCAGCAAGCACAGCTTCCCAAGCCAGTGGAAAATTCCAAGACCCACTTTTAGGCTGATACCAGCCACAGCACTGTCACCCTTAAATTACTGGTTTACAATATAAATCTTTTCTACATACATCCTTCAGCTGTGAGACAGCAAGATAACATCTTGTGAAATCGCTGCAGGGGTTTGCCTTTTGCCTACATGCTTGGTCATTGCATTTAAGGCATGGTGATATCCTCCTCGGTGGCTAATGACTTAAGTAGTTATTTAAAACAGATGGAGGGCTCCTGACAGTTCCTTCTGCCACAGAGTCACCAATGATCTGGTAGACCTGGGGTGTCGGTGACTCTATTGTCTGAAAATGCCCCTAACAAATACAGCTCTGGGAGAAAAGAAACACTGTGTTTTCTTCTTCAAAGCAATTTTACCAGAATGACAGGACTTTGGCCTTTGTCTGCAAAGTCCAGAGTAGTGTATTTTCTTAGTGTGTGAATGGCCATGCCCACATTCCATTAAAAGCTAGGGTCAACCATAGCTTTCCCTAGCATCAGGTAGTGGTCTGAGGTTCTATACTCCAGTGTGGTAATGGAATTTGTGCTGATATCAGGGTTGGTACTACAAACTTTGTTAGAGACAGTTAGGTTCTTGTGTTCTAACATTAAAGCCAAACATATACTCAAAAAAATCAGGCACCATACCATTTATACAGGAAGGCAATTTGATTCACGAAATGACTAAAATTAAATTTTTTTCAGGAAAAGACATGGAGTATGACTTTCTGTCGTATTAATTCCTATGACAATAGAATATAAATGTGCAACCATGTGCAATATTAGTTCCATATTTCATCATTTGTGGTACTTCACTGTCTCTAGACAAAAATTGAATAAGGACTGGAGAGATGGCTCAGCAGTTGGAGCACTAACTGTTCTTCCAGAGAAGCCTCGTTTGATTCTCAGCACCCACACAGCTATTCATAATTATCTGTAACTCCAGTTCCAGGGGATCCAACTTCCTCTTATAGCCTTTACAGACAGGCACCAGGCAAGCAAGTGGTGCACACACATACATGCAGGTGAAACACACATACCCATGAAATTAAGTAAAATAGAAATCTATTTTGGATTCTGTAGATGAAGCTTTGGTTTTCATGAGAACATCTTCAGAGCATCTGGTCACTTAGGAAAGGGATTTAAGTAACATTGCATTAAACCAGTTACCAAACATTCCTGTTTGGATGGCTTTATATCGTACTTAGCATGAGAAGTACGACGTTATGTTGAGGTGAAAAATCTATATTCCTCATAAAGTAATTGGAGAACGTCTTCTCTAAAAAGGGTCTTTATTGAAGTCTTTAAAAACAGGTATCACATGGACCCTTTGCTATTCTTCTCCTAAAATATCTCAAAAACCCAGGAAGGACTAGACTTAGTAGAACAACATTGCCCCACATAAAAGCCACTGGCCATATGTGGCACTTAAGTTTTAAGTTAAATTAAAATTAAACAGAATTAAAATGTTAGTCTTCTAGCCAAACTTAGAAACTCCATGTGGCTGGTGGCTACCATATTGAACAATACAGTGAATGCCATGGTGAACAGACATGCAAAGAACACTTAGAGTGTTAGAGTGAGTACTAATGGGCAAGGCTGATCTGGAAATTTCATCATCTCATATTCTTTGGGGAAAAAACAGAGGCTTTCCATATGCTCTTCCTATGCAAAGCACATTGTATATTCTCCGTGTATATGAAAACAAATTTGGTTTATCCATATCCTTTTTCATTTTGTGGTTTTTATATTATATATTCTTAAGTGAGATAGTATGTACTGTAAGTATAAAATACATTTGTATTATATAATAGAAAGATACAATTTAGAAATATTCACTTCACTAAAGCCTTTTCCTGGCATGGTTTTAGAGACCTTGAGCAACCTCGTTTGGCTTCCTGAATTTTCACCTTATTCCTTAGAAGTCATCCCAGTGAGGGGTAGGCCTGGGGAAAGGCCCACACTGACAGAGAATCTGTACTCTCCTCATGTTTCTGTCCACACTGGAGCATGGAGATTGGTTACTTTTTCCCATTAAAGGACACACTTCAGTGATTTAGAAAGGAGCTTGATAGTCAGTGTCATAGATTAAGGTGAAAAAGAGTCATGAACTCTTGGTACAACCAACAATTCACCTGGGCATTAACATTTTTAAAAATCATTAATTTTGACTAAGTCCATAATAGTCATAGCTCTCAAGAGAGTACATTATATTTTTTTATCTTTTTTTGTTGTTGTTGTTGTTATAAATGTATTGCTTGCATCCCCATTACCCAGAAGGCCGATATTTCATTGGAGTCTTAAACTCAATTGTGTTTTCTGCAGTTGGTAAGCCTCACAAATGTGGATATTGTGGCCGGAGCTATAAACAGCGAAGCTCTTTAGAGGAACATAAAGAGCGATGCCACAACTACTTGGAAAGCATGGGCCTTCCGGGCATGTACCCAGGTAAGCGCTGAAGCTCCCCGTTGAGCTGCACCCCTCCCCCCTCCCAGCACCTGGGTCAGGAGGGGGCTCTGTGGGCTCTTTCAGCCACTGGAGGAACTTTTTATCCAATAGCACTGCAACTACACTAGGGACAAATCGTGCTTCTCTACTTTCCAAGTTCTCAATTGACCAGTTAGAACCTGTCCTAAGACCTACCTTAACGGTAGTGACCCTTTTAAGATTCTGTGTTGTGGGGTATTTTGTCATTGTTGTTTGGGGTTTTTTTTTAGGGGGAGGGGGCAGGATTTAAACCAGGATGAATTGGCTGAAGCTGTAGCTAAGTGATGAAAGAACTTGCCAGGTGTGCAAGAGGCCCTGAGTTTGAGCTCCAGCACAAGTGAGAAAATCAAATAACCACGCTAGAATAGTGTCATTCGTGATTGCTTCTTCGTGTTTAAAAGTCCAAATAAAATGTGAGTCTTTTTTTTTTAAACTAATTACTCATGAAGGTCTTCGAAGAAGAACTGTTGGGCTGGGACTAAACATTGGTGTAGACTGAGTTTTGAGTATCCACACTTAGGGAGAGGGCAGAACTTGTTGGGAAACCTGGCAGGCACTGGTTCTAAGCGTGAGGAAGAGTGCTGAGATGGGTACTGAGCACTGCCTTGTAGTGAGAATCAGTCTCTAATTTGTCCTGCCTGGTGTCTGTGATTCAGAGCACTGCAGTGATGGCTTCATGCTCCAGTTCTTTCTCAAGAAATGAGAAATTACTCTTGCAAGAAGCAGCAATCTGACCTCAGCATGCCCAAAGAGACAGGCACCGCCATTTAATTACATTGGGTTCCTTCCTGCCTCCATCTCATGGCACATTAAGATACACAAGATGATCATAGACCACTCCCGCCAAGCCAGTGCCAGCCAACTTCCATCGCTGTAATGGGTGTCTAAGACAACCAGTAATAATAGGAAGGTAATTCTGTTTTGGAATTTTGGAGGTCTCCGGTCCATGGTTGGTTGGTTGGCTACATTTGGCCATGTCATGCTGGGAGCATAGGTACACTGAAATCTCCTGCCAGAGGGATCCTCATGAGCTAGGAGAAAGAGAGAAGGAAAAGGCTAGGGACCCATGCTCCCTGTTGAGCGCATGTCCCAATGCCTTAAGGGCTTCCCCCAAGACTCGACCCCACAAGGTTTCCAGCAACCTTTACTTGCATCATCCTAGAGCCAAGGCCTAGCATGTGGGTCTGTGGGGGACACTCCAGCTGCAAACTGTAGCTGCCTAGGTCATGCCTTATTTCACTGTTTCACCCCTGTAACACCTGCCTTGTAAATATTCAATGAGTGCTGGCTTAGGGAACATGGCATGAGGCTCCAGAAATGAACTTCAGTGTCCAACCTGCCAATCAACATGTATGTTCTCATCCATCTCCCTCAGATCATCTCATTATCCACAGACCTATTTAGGTTGGCTCCATTAGTTAAAAACTGCCTAACTCAAGAGATGTAAGCTCAAGAGATGTAAGAAAAGTTTTTTTTTTTTCTGGACATAATTTTTAGTAAAAAGATTGAGGGAGACGTGTTACACTTTGCTGATATCTTCATAGGATAAGGAACTATCTCCTGAACCTCACATACACCAAGAACAGAGAAAAATTACTGGGCTCAGAGGTGTGGCATGCTCTCACCTGAGGGATGGGGCACCTGAGAGAAGGGAAGCTATGTAAATGAGCATATTAGCTCTATAAATCACATGTATGAATGACTTCTAGAATTAGATTTTATGACTTTCTGTATTTCCTCCTATTAATCAGAGTGGGCTGAATGTTGAGCTATTTAACAAGACACCCTCATAATTCACTGTTAACAGAATATGCCAGCAGCATGCAATTGACTATAAATGCAGGTTTCAAAGTGAAGATATAAAATTCATAAGGGTCGTGTGGGCATGCAGGGTACAGAATAAGGGGCAGAAGGCTACCAGGTCATCCCAGGCAAGGGGGAAATGTAGAAGATGACAGAGTGAATGAAGGCTGGGCCATCCATGAATACCCACCCAAATCTAAGCATAGTTTTAACACAAAATGTTGTGTGCATTTTGTTAACATTTGATTAAACATTTCTTGTAAAAATATATCAGAAAAAAAAATTAGAACATTGGCAAGGCTAGAGTTACATGAAGATGTAGCCATGGCTCAAGTTACTCTTTGAGGAGCATGAAGATAAACTAGATAGAATCAGATAAATCTATTACCATAAGATAAGGAACTAAATCAATGGCCTGTCTGAGAAGGGAAACACTCAAGGCAAAAACAGTCTTGGAAGAGCTGATTAAAAAGCAGAAGCTTATCACTTTACACTTTCAGCTCCTGGGAATGAAGAGATTGTATATTTTAGAAGTCCCTGCCTTGCAAACTACATGTCCAATAGATGAGACCATGCAGGAGACAGTGGGACCTTCACTTATGGGCAGGAGGAGTTGGTAAAGAAAAGGAGATAGATTGAGCTAACCTTTATGTCTGCATTTCCCTTAATGAATGCTCAGCTTCCTACCCTATGCAACTGCTACGTGGTCATTAGGCATTTGCTATGTGGTTGGGGACTGTTCCCTATATAGTTGTGACTTCAGACCCTTTGTCCATTTCTGGACCTGATGATATTTGGTTCTCATGGTTATTGTTAAAGTTGGTTAAGGCAATTTTGACAAAGGACCCTCCAAAGTAAAACAGTTAATTCATTGAGATTCAGTCTTGCATGGTAGACAAGCAGCTTGTTGTTTTGGTCTTAGGGATAATGTGGGTTGAACAGCTGGAGGCTGGGATGCTAGCAGGTGGCTAGTCATTGGCATTGCTGCAGCTGGTTCTGCCAGGGGCTGGAGCATGAGAAAAGTGCTCTTGTTGCCACTTTATGCATGTGTGGCTAACACTGGAAACAGCAGTATCTTGAAGTTCAAGTATTTCTAAACTAGCCTCTCTAACTGTCTTTGACTTTAGTCATTAAGGAAGAAACTAACCACAGCGAGATGGCAGAAGACCTGTGCAAGATAGGAACAGAGAGGTCCCTTGTTCTGGACAGGCTGGCAAGCAACGTCGCCAAACGTAAGAGCTCTATGCCTCAGAAATTTCTTGGTAAGAGTTAAATGTTTGCTGTCTCTTAATATAGAACTATGTGGGTGTTTTAGACAAATAAAAATTATTTGAAAGTAGAGGAAAAGAAAAAAATCTCCCTTTTGGAAAAAAGAAAGCTTAATATTTCTTAAATACTGTAGAATGTTTTTCTAATAATTTTCTTCAAACTGTCAAGCCTTTTACCAGGAATTAGACAGGGTGTCATAGCATCTGGAGCCTTTGGTATGATGCTTCTGTGGCCACTCTGACAATGGTTAGATCAATTGTTTCTGAGCTTCAAATCACATTTTCCCAGGAAGCTCATTTACCACTCCCCTCCAAGGACAGTGAGGGCTAAAAGGAACCAGAGATGAGCCCCTTAGAGGACAGTGAAGCGGTGGAGCTACAATTGCTGCTATGATCACTGAGTCCTTACTTGTCCTTGAGACTATGTGGATAATGCAGAGGGAGGGAGTTGTCCATGAGGCACTGTTGTCTACACTAGATCATAGATCTCAAGCCTGCCAGCTAAGGAAGACACTTCAAGGACAAGGATGAGACAGATGCTTGAATGGCACCAAGAGCCTCAGAGGCAGGCTTTAGATCAGAACAGAGACACGTGTTAACTCTATGGAAACAACATGGAGGAAATGACCCAACATTCCCAAGCCTGGGTTCTATTCTTTGTGTGTCTCATATGACAATTGGGAGCATAAAAATGCCCCCACAGATATAAACAATTTTAGAAGCCCTCAGTAGGAAGGTCAGCTACTATCATTGTCAAGAAAGGAAATCTTATGTCCAAGAAATAAAAATTAACGTGTTTCAGAAGCTGAGGTGGACTTTGGGAAAGGGGCAGGACTTCAGCACCATGCCATACAGAGAGTGGAGGAGTCATGGAGTCTAGGTAGACAAGGAAAAATAACTATGCTGATGTTGGGGTCTGGAATAGAACTCGTAGGACATGATGAAGGATGGGTATTTTCCCAGCTTTGCCCAGGTACCCACTGGAAAGCAGTGAGTAAAGTTGTCCGATGATGCTCTGACTATAACAGTAATGGTTGTTGAAGGTCAAACTGGGCAGTGTAGTCTCATTTGGAATCACAGAAGAAAGCAGAAGTGTGCTCCCAATGGGAGCAGAGAGTGAGCACATAAGACAGCATGGTCAAAATTACCTGGAGATGGAGATGGCAGGAATATAGGTAGTAATCAAAGGAGAATGGTTTGGGGAAGAAGGAATGGAGGTCAAGGTAGGGCTGGTGAAGGAAACTGTGGCTTCCCTTGCTTAGTGTGCCATTTGCAGAAAAGATGAAGCCAAGTCTGGAAAATCAGAGTTCAGGGTTTGATGTAATTGTTTTCAAGAATGCCACCCTGGTAAGGCTAGCCCATAGAAGCTGTGCTACAGAGGACATGCAAATAAAAAATTGGTGACATGCACACCTTTACACCAGGGTACCTACATTGAGCCAGAAAGACAGAAGTCAGGTTCTAGGAGTTGGGAAGAAGGAGGAGAAGACCATTAGAAAACAAAGCAGAAACCACTTATTGGAACTATCATTCATAGACTTGTCTCTGTGTATGTGAGCCTTTGAAGCAAAAGAATGAAGGAGACCTCATTTCCTGATCAAAGAAAGAGGGAATCTTGGTCAAGGAGCCAGCTGTTGGGTAGCTGAGTCTTTAGAAAATATGAGGTGGAGGGCCCCTATCTTCTCCCTGAGGAGTGCACAGAAGACAGGAACCATGGAGAGAGTCTGGTGGGCTATCTGGGACACTGGCAGAGATGAAGCGGCAAATGTGTTCAAGGGTTGTGAAGAGTGACTGACCTCAGGAGGCAGGGTGTGACTTCCTCTTTCCGATTAGGAACCTGAAGAATGCCACATGCTTTAGTACTGAGCATCTGCAATGCCCTTAAGCTTCAGGAGACTTCCAGCCAAACAGAGCATCTGAAATTTTACCATGACTGTCCTAGGTGAATGGGCATTGTCTTGATTCACATGCTCTGTGGGAAAAAGATCCATAAAACTGGTGAAGCAACAGCTGAGAGGGGAAAGCAATCTCCAGGGGAGAGGTTAAACATAGGAGGAAGTGGCTTTGTGGGAACAGGAGGACCAGGATAGCAGAAGTGAAGTGTGCAAGGAAGGGCTCCAAGCAGCTGTACTCTGTTGGTGTTCCCCCAGAGGTGATTGGCAGTTCGCGGACTAACCAGTGCTTCTTCCTGCTCTCACTCTGCCTTCCTCTCGGTGCTGTATGACGACATTCCTGTCCACCCTTCCTATTACTGTGTCACAGTTTCTCTCTAAAATGAAGAGAAATGGACCTTTAAGGATGCTCTCCACATTTAGGATAATATACTATTCTGTACCTGAGATGCTTGATAGCTAGTAAGAGTTTTGATAGAAGTAGTTGATGTTTTTTCAGATAACCAAATGCAACAGCCAGAAATTACCAGTATTATATTAGAAAATCAATGTAGATATCTTCCTGACATATATATTTCAGTGGACATGATTAATGATAGGTGGATTACAATATAGAGGTGTGAAGTAAATGCCTTTTAAGTTCCTGAATGTGCCACCTCAGAAAGATTGCAACTGTTCTTCCTTGTGATAGAGGTGTTGGTTTGCTTCCCCTCTTCCCATGTATTGCTAGAAAATAAGTTCACAGTGACCATGGCATATTCAACATGTCTTAAACTTTAAGAAATAACGGATCCCCAAATAAAAATTCACTCCCAAAGGGATTCTACTTTTTAGAAAGAATTAGTCAGAAAAAAATTATTATAAAAATTAGTTTTAAAAAACAGTTTTATTGCTTTTATTTTTACATTGTACATCTCTATTCACATTCTATTAAAAAATTATTATTATTACATAATTTAGATATTCATCACTATATATTTTAACAGGTTAAAGAATCAGACCCAAGTCTCTTAGGACCATATCCGTTTATTTTGATTAATTCCTTCATTGAATAGACTTAGCACTCTTATAGACATTCTGTCTCCATCACTACTTTGAGTTTGAGAATGTCACCTGTCACCTTTGTACAGTAACCGCAGGACTGTGTGGCCTCAGGCTACTCTTCCTTCTCTGGCATTGGCAGATCTTTCCCTGGTGCCTGATGGCAATGCTTGCTGAATGATGTGGGCGCTAAGTCCACCTGATTTTCTTTTCTTTAATGAAAATCAATGATCCTCAGACTATATTTAATGATTTTACTTTTCTCTCAAAATATGTAGTGTCCTTTCCTTGAACCTAAGTAAACTATCATCAGTAAGAAGCATTTTGCTGTTTTGCAATCTAGATGAAATGTAGTCTTTAAAACTGGGAGGTTGGTTCTGATAATATCTGTATTCCTCCTGATCACCCACACTCCAGTGTCATTCCCTTCCCCATATCCTGCCTTTCTGTGTTTATAACCCCTGTGTGAATGAATTACGATTTGAGAAAAAATAAATTATAAAAAAATAATAATAAAAAAATAAAACTCGGAGGTTCTTCCTTATCCTTTGGAAACATTCCTTTACATAAATACCAATTGTTCTATCTATTAGGACCTCTCTATTCAAGAGAGCTGGTTGTCCTCAGATTGGATAAATTGTCTCCCATGTCTGTTAGCATTTTGCTATTTTAATTCTTTGTCTTTTTAAGTTTATTTACTGTTATTTTGTATTTTCCCTGCTTTGAGTTCCTCACAATTTTTATTCTAGTATTTGCTATTTCTAACTCACATAGTAAATACGTATTGAATTGGACTTTGTTTTAGTTCCTGAGATCTAAAATCTTCCTCTATTCTGGCTTTTTTTTTTTAGTACTGTCTTTGAATATCTTCAAATTTTGACTGCTTTCATATTCTAAAAATTAAAATAGCTAAAACTTACAAAAAAATTTTTTTTACTCCAAGTCATGAAGTAATTATGCTTCATTACTCCTCTTCCTGGAATTAAGTTTCCTTTTCCCCTAGGATGGACTTACTGGTCTGTCTTACTTCCTTTCGTGCCAAAAAATATTTTCCCTGTAACCATGGCATTTCTTTTCATCCTGCTCATTCTACTTGGTCTAATGTGGCTTGACTGACATTTCAGCGTTCTTCCCATTGTATCTGAGACTTTTCCTATGAGAATTATGACTTTTTTAAATCCTGAAAGAATGCCAAGGATGGTGTTGGGAGAGTTCAGGTGAGGCCAAGTACAGCTTTTATTTAAAATATTCCCCTTTGAGAGCTCTCTCACAGTTTTCAGATTAGATTAAAGCTCTAAACCAGCAGATGATGCCTTTTGTCCTCCTCAAGGGACTTCTCAGGGCTTCACTTCCCCTGAAGTACAACTCATCAAGGCCTTTGCTTCTGTGCAGGGGAGCCTGCCCACATGCAAAGGTCTCTGATGTCATGTGCTGCCTGCAAGTGGAACTTTCAGCTCCATGATCAAAAAAGCGGAGGGCAGAAATTCAGCCCATTCGAACTTTCTGTCAGTGTGAGGGTTGGGAGGGATTGCTGAGAATGTTATTGATGCCATTTGTTTCTAGAAGTGACATTACCCAAAGCTTTGTCAAGTCTCAGGGAAGAAGTTTCTACTCCTTTCCTTGGTCATAGATAAATGAATGTAAAGTAGAAATAAGTAGAAGACAAATAGATGGATGGATGAGATGGATGGATGGATGGATGGATGGATGGATGGATGGATGGGTGGATGGGTGGGATAGATGGACAGACAGACAGACAGACAGACAGACAGACAGACAGATAATAGATTTCAGTGGGGCACTGGGGACTTTTGTAGCTTTTAATATATGGGTAGAGAAATTCTATGGGTAGATTTCTCACATCATACTCATCTAGAATTTTATTGCTTTCTTTGCAACATCTATTTGTTGAAACTATGTTCTTGAAACAGCAGGCTTCAATAGTTGCTTAGAAAACCACAGAACCACAACTCTGGGGAAAAACAGGAAAGTACCACCTTTGGCGAGAGAACACACACTCGTACAGCTAACAGAACTGGGCACCAGGCCACACCCTTCTCCATTGCTAGTGTTTGGTAGCAAATGAGATGCAAGGTCAAGAATGGGTTCCTTGTATCCATGTTTCTAGATACGTTATCACCTTGATTAAAATTTAAAAAAAAACACCTCTCCCCTTGAGTGGAGAGAGATCCTTTGTTTCTTCCATCCACTACTCGTGGCTTTTGCTCTGTCCCGTTTCTGAGCATGTGTAACTAGATATTAACAAGTTTTCTTCCTATAGTCTGAGGATCATTGTATGTCATTATCAGAGTATGTGTTGGTTCTGACATGAGTAGATGAAAGCAAATAAAATCAAGCCATTGTGTTGTGCCCACCCAAAAGATGAAGAAATGCAATGCAAAGAAAGATACTGAGTCAGGAGAAATGTATTCCAGTGCTACTATTAATAGTCACTGATTTTTTTCCAAGGACTATTGGTAGATTTGTGAATTGTGGAATACTTTTCCTGCTATAAACAAAGAGTTTGGGGGAAGTGATGACCTCAGTTCTGGCATGAAGGACACTGGGATCATCTACTACCACCCCATCAGCTGCCTTCAGGTATCACCTGACTGTGCAGCCTGTCACACTTGTAGCTCAGTCTGTTGTCTCACTGTGGCTGGGTAGTTCACTTTCTTTAGACCCTCCATCATTGCCCCTTTTTATTTGAAGTCAGTCAGTCTAGTCTAAGGTTCCCAGCTGCACTTGGACATTGCCTATGCCCTAAGAGCTCTGTATGCCCCCAAGAGCTCTGTCCCCTCAGGACCTTCACTGCTTCTGTCTCCAGCAGTAAGATACAAAAAGCCCCAGCTGGCTCTTACAAGATGAGAAACCTGTGACACTCTGATAGCAAGCCTTCCTCTGCTCGTGGGATTTCACAGATGGCGATGGAGACTGCCGTCACCATTTAGTGTGTATCTGCCCTGCTAGCTGTGTGTATCCAAGGATTCATCTCAAGGATACATACATATCCATTCTCACTGGCTTTCCCTTTAGTCCCACTGTTGAGCCAGACATATAGAAGAGAGGAAAAAGGCATTGTGGGAGGTGAGGGGTAAAAGTCCATCTGATTCTGTAGGCTGCCTTGTTCCACTGAGAGGCTACTCAGGGACTACCCCTGCCAATAGGAATATAAACTATCAATTTACTGAACAAACTTTCTGTCTGAGTCATGATTTCATGTTATACTTCACACCAATGTGTTTAGAAAATGAATCTTTAAGGAAATTCATTTTGTTGTATTATAAAACATTTTACTCCAAAACTAATTATCTGAAGCCAAATCTAGTCTCAACTTCTACTAGTGCCAGGGAAGATTTGTGTTAGCCAGATTTTCCATTATGATAGGGAAATATCTGAGATGTTCAATTTGTAAAAAAGAAGAAGTTTGACTTACAACCTTGGAGGATCCCTTTCCATGATTGATTGATTCTGTTGTGCTGACTCTGTGGCAAGGCAGTACAAGAAGGTCGTAGAGTAGAAATGTTTGTCTTATAGCTGTGAAGCAAAAGAGAAATACATGGGGTCAGAGTTGCAAGATCCTCTTGAGAATATAGTCCCCAAAATCTCAGGTCTTCCCATTAAGCCTTCTTCCCTAAAAAGTCCAGAGCCTCCCAACAGCATGTCCCTGTGTAGACACAAGGCTTCTCTAACATTTCGATAAGACATTGTTATCTACAAATGAGTTCAGCTATAATCATAGCTATTCTGGGATACATCTGGTCCCCTAGCCACAGGTTAGACAATAGCTGAAAACATGGACCTTTAGGAACATTGAAGGTAGCAGAGTTCATGTCCTACAAGCTAATCATACGAGACCATATGTTTCTTGGGTCCCAGGTCTGGTCACTACTGACTTCTCCATTCTGTTCATCTTTAGTATTAGATGTGTTTGTAAACAGTAAGTGAATGGTGCCCACCTCCCAGCCTGCTCAAATAGATTTTCTCTGTTTCCTGCTTCTGCTGAGCTAATTCACCACTGCTAATTAAGAAGAAAGGGTACATACAATTATGTTTAAGTATTCCTTCTACTTCATCATGCATTGGAACCCATCCACTTTTGAAACATTTATAAGAAATATATAGTTTATTATAAATAATATGTAACCACGTTTTGAGTACATTTTTTAGATTATTAAAATGATAAATGTAATATAGTATCTTAAATTTATTAAATATCATTAATTCATGGATGTGTTTTTTAATTAAGTAATTTTAGGATAAATTAAACAGTGTACATTTAGAACACTCTTTTAAAATATTTAAATTAAATATAATAGTATTAACTTTATCATACTTAATGAAAGATGGGATTTACTCCTGTGAAATATGCCCTGTTTAGGCTGACATGAATAATCTTTAGTTTCTTATTCATTAATGGATAAATAGGACTTCTTGAAGAACCTACCATAGTAGGTCCCTGGGCAAGATGGCTCCTTATCTCTCCTAAGCCCTGGCAGATGTATCCTGTCTGCTGAGACACTAGAACGCCTTCCTGGGTGTAGATTTCACTCATGGCCATCTAATTCCTGCAGGAGACAAGTGCCTGTCAGACATGCCCTATGACAGTGCCAACTATGAGAAGGAAGAGATGATGACATCCCAAGTGATGGACCAGGCCATCAACAATGCTATCAACTACCTGGGGGCTGAGTCCCTGCGCCCATTGGTGCAGACACCTCCCGGTAGCTCCGAGGTGGTGCCGGTCATCAGCTCTATGTACCAGCTGCACAAGCCCCCCTCAGACGGCCCCCCACGGTCCAACCACTCAGCACAGGACAGCGCCGTGGAGAACTTGCTGCTGCTGTCCAAGGCTAAATCTGTGTCATCAGAGCGGGAGGCCTCCCCGAGCAACAGCTGTCAAGACTCCACAGATACAGAGAGCAACGCGGAGGAACAGCGTAGCGGCCTCATCTACCTAACCAACCACATCACCCCGCATGCGCGCAACGGGCTAGCTCTCAAGGAGGAGCAGCGCACCTACGAGGTGCTGAGGGCAGCCTCAGAGAACTCGCAGGATGCCTTCCGTGTGATCAGCATGAGTGGCGAGCAGCTGAAGGTGTACAAGTGCGAACACTGCCGCGTGCTCTTCCTGGATCACGTCATGTACACCATCCACATGGGCTGCCACGGCTTCCGGGATCCCTTTGAGTGTAACATGTGTGGTTATCACAGCCAGGACAGGTACGAGTTCTCATCCCATATCACGCGGGGGGAGCATCGCTACCACCTGAGCTAAACCCAGCCAGGCCCCACTGAAGCACAAAGATAACTGGGTATGCCTGCTTCCCAGCAGTTGGACCCACGGCGGACAATGTTGGGAGTGGATTTGCAGGCAGCATTTGTTCTTTTACGTTGGTTGTTTGGCATTTGATTTGTGTTTAGAAGACAAGTTTTTAATGTTAGCGACAGGATTGCATTGCATCAGGAACATTCAGAACACCCATCCTTCTAGACGGTTTTGTTGACTACTAGCTGAGATTTCCCTGATATGTGGCTTCCTAACACTCTCCCCACCCACCCCACCCCCAAAACAGAGCCTGAATCTTCAGAGAATTATTGAATAAAACAACAATCCAAGTAGGAGCAAGGTGGATCTTGCCCTAAGCAGAGTTTATGCCACAAAGATTCTCCAAATCCTCTAAAACAGCACAGCCACTGGGGTTGAGTCATCTCAGGGAGCTCTGCAGGTGAACCAGAGGACCAGATATAAGGCAGCTGGAGAGGAGCAGGGACATCAGCTGTGCGAGACCAGGGTCAAAGGCTGAACTTTGAAAGATACTATTAAGTCATCCATTGCATGGCAATATGGTGTCTGGACAAGTTGTGCAAGGTGCTGAAGGGAAGGGATTAGAGAGCCTTGCAGACTCTTCTTCATTTGCCTGATCACACTCAGCCTCCTGAGGGTTTGTTGCCCAGTAAGATGAGCTCAGTGCTCTTGTGATCATTTTTCTCCTATCATTTCCACGCCATTAATGGCCCTAACACTCGTCACTGTATTTTAGAACCCAATCCTGAAATTGAGACCTTATTTTAAACTTCTGATACTGTAAAACTTGTTGGAAGCCAAAGCTTTTTTTCAAGCCCCATCCTCAGTTATCTTGGTTCCTGTTCTTCCCTGGGCTGATAGTACCAGGACCTGTTATTCCATGAAAGCACAACTCATCCTTCACTTCAACTGAATCCCTGTTCTGATTATAGCTATGGACTCGGCTATCTTGAAAAATGTCTTTCCCTACTCTTGATGTGTTATTTTGTTTGAAAACCTGTAAGACCACTATTCAGAATGACCATTTTTAGATGGATAAAGTATATGAGCCCAGCATCTCAGTGGCTAAAACACTGAAACAAAATATCCATGCTTTTAAACAAAATTTTTAAATATTCTGAAGCTCTCTACTATAAACACCAGGTAGCATATATTTCCACATACATAGGACACAGGACCATGCAACTTTTATCAAGTAGAAGTATTAGAATGTTGTGATGTTCGGAGCACAGTATAACCAGTACAGGTTCCCGGAGAGGAATGCCTAGCATATATCACAAGAAGGTAGAAGTGAGATCTGGTATAGCCAGATCAAGACAGCAATGTCACGGTGAAGCCAAGTCAGTTAGCTGGAGATTCTCAACAGGAAGGCCTCTCTTAAGAGACAGTATTAGGGTTGTTACCCTACACCACCTCAACAAAACAAAAAGCTTATAATTGTAAATGTTTACAGTACTATCTTCACAGAAACTTTCTGAGGTGATTCCAAAGAACTGGAGGGGAGAATGTCTATAACAGCTCTTGAGCTAAAACGGCCCTCTTAGTCTCAGCTCTCCTGACATATAGGGCTTGATCACCACTGGTGGAGATTGTCCTGTGAACTGTGGACTGCATAGCACTACCCATGGTCACTCCCCAGTAGATGCCAGGAGCATTCTAGCTGATACCCAAAACTGTCTTCCCAGGTGTTTCATGGGGGCAAACCAATGATCTCAATTCTAAACCACTGGAACGTATGGAAGTTTTCCAAAATTAAAAAGCACTTGAAGCCTTTCCCATACAGCAGCCTCAAGCTGTACTTGTGTCTTTGGAATGCTTATGAATTCTATAAATCAGCATTCGCAAAGGCACTTCAAATACTGCTGAGTCCAAGTGCAGGGACAGCCTTCACAAAGGTATGGCTCTTTAGTGTGTGTTTCTTTGTTTCCAGAACAATGGCATTTTGAAAGTGAAAGTAAAGTTACAAATATAAGGATTTACACTGAGTAAAAGGAGAATGTGAGGAACTATAGCTGTGAACAGCTTTTGTTCAATATGCAGTTACAGGTCAGACTGGCCTTACCCAAATTCACATATTCCAGGTCAAAACCTTCCAAGGCTACAATTTGCTGGCAGCTTTTGCTCACTCTTGTCCTTAGTCATGGGAGTCATTAAGTATGGTCCAAGGAAGATGGCTCCAAACCTTACCCCCACCCCCACCCTTGCCACTGGTATTCAGAGGTTAAAGCAGAATTGTAAATAGTGGCTTCAGGAGCTGTTTTTTAGAATGCTTTGCCCTTCCCTCTCACTGCCTTTTTTAGCCAATATAAATGTCTATTTGCACACCTTTTGTTGTGGTTTTATATTGTAACAGCATTTTTTTTGAAACTATTGTATTTAAGATAAGGTTTCATATTATGTCCACAAGTAATTAAATTATGTTTGAAGGTGGCTATATTCTGTATCAAAAGTTGATGATGTTTTTCTTTAGCTGGTAAAGTAGGGTTTTGCATGACCTCACTTTTTGTTCTGTGGTTTGTTCTGTTGTATGATGTGTGTCTTGAGTACTGCTGTGTAATGGAGCGTGCTGAGATTCCATTGCCTTCAATGTTGTGTTTTAAGTAGCTATCAGAGGCAAGAGGGTTCCTAAGAGCAGGCTGACCTGTTGGTGACAGCTGGCAATCACCATTTCTCATTGCTTCGCTTCCCTGTTACCCCAGCTTCCTGTCCCCAGGTCCCTTCTGTGATTCGTGTGTGTGTGTGTGTGTGTGTGTGTGTGTGTGTGTGTGTGTGTGTG